>NW_023596576.1:41362085-41552085 GCF_011947565.3 Pollicipes pollicipes | reverse complement strand
GGCGCCACGTCCCTCCTGGGCGGCTGTGGCCGTCAGCCTGGAGCTGGCGCAGAGGCTCCAGCCCTGGAGCTGGCGCAGGTGCTCCAGCCCTGGAGCTGGCGCAGGTGCTCCAGCCCTGGAGCTGGCGCAGGTGCTCCAGCCCTGGAGCTGGCGCAGGTGTTCCAGCCCTGGAGCTGGCGCAGGTGCTCCAGCCCTGGAGCTGGCGCAGGTGTTCCAGCCCTGGAGCTGGCGGAGGTGCTCCAGCCCTGGAGCTGGCGTAGGTGTTCCAGCCCTGGTGTGGCGCAGAGGCTCCAGCCCTGGAGCTGGCGCAGGTGCTCCAGCCCTGGAGATAGCGCAGGTGCTCCCCTGGAGTGCCCCCATAAAGCCCGATGAAAGGTTCCGGTGCATGGTGACGCTCGTAAGACGAGGGACCCGACGATGGTTGCCGTATGGTCTCACCGCTCTCCACGCTCCTTTATCCTAACGTGTTGAAATGGCCGGTGCTGGCACGAAGTGCTGTGATTCCAACCAGACCGAAAGGATAGCAGTGTTATAACCGCAACAGTCACTAAATTTCAACGCATGTCAACAGAGGGAGGTGTATTTTGGTCATTAGCAGGGGGCGTTCTTCGTAGATGTTAAGAAAAGCAAACTGTGCAAAGGTCGGACGTTGTAAACATGCTGCAGAGCTCGAGCAAGGATGCACATAGTTTTCCGCTTTGGACTGCCAAGTTGACGCAGCCGTCGAAAGGTCAGACAAGCTTATCTGGCCACACTGCGGCGTTTTGAGATGCGGACCAGTGCTATGGGACGGGAGTCGGTACTTCATCGACGCAGTCAACACCGGCTCTTCTCGCTGCGAAACAAGCGGGAACCGTAGCTAAATCATATCTATTCGATGTGCCAAGGGCACGGAACAGCGCTCGCTGCGAGCAACTGTTCCATGTCAGCTGTTCAGCTACGAGTCCAGAAGATCTATGGGTTAAACAACCCACTAATATTAAGTGGGATCCAACTCACAGCGTTAGGCAATAGTCATCGTCTCGTCACTGGTCAACGTCGCCACAGACAGTAAAGGCATCGCGTGTTCGCACAGCTAAACAGGTAGCAACCGCGTGTTACCAGTGTATAATGCCACTCACACCTGTGGTAAAGGCTGCAGGCCGCAGCCGCGCGGTTCTGGTAAGGTACCGCCAGTCTTCACTAGCGGCAATAACAGAGAGGGTAATGCCTGTGACTGCCTGAATATCGCAACCCATCAATGGAACGCGACATCCTGTTTCGGTTCAAACACAGGCATGTTTTGCCGTAGTTGTAGTCAAGTGCGTATGTACCCGTGACATGCGCGCTGTTCCGCCACTGCAGACGCCGCCGACGTGGCGAGCTGTACTCCTCGCTGGGCGGCCTGTGTTTACTGTGGGTGCGGGGTTGTGTGTCCCTTGGTCCGGATAGCGCCAATCGTCGCAGTGAAGGGAGGCTCAGCTGTAAACTGTGTTGACTAAGCGATGAGATCGGGGCAGGTTCGGTCGTCAACTGGTTGATGTGTTGATGTCAGTGTTGATGTCGCCAGTGTTGATGTCGTCAGTGTTGATGTCGTCGGCGTTGGTGTTGGTGCGGCGGATCGTCCTCACATTCCCGGTCTGGGCTTCGAGATGCCTCAGCCACAACTTCGTGGCGGATCACCTCTACGGGTTCAGTGAGTGTGGCCGAGACCTCGACGGGATCAGCGAGTGTAGCCCGAACAATGACTGCCGGGGCCTCGGCGGGATCAGCGAGTGCGGCCAGAGGAATGACTGCCGGGGCCTCGACGGGATCAGCGAGTGCGGCCAGAGGAATGACTGCCGGGGCCTCGACGGAATCAGCGAGTGCGGCCAGAGAAATGACTGCCGGGGCCTCGACGGAATCAGCGAGTGCGGCCAGAGGAATGACTGCCGGGGCCTCGACGGAATCAGCGAGTGCGGCCAGGGGAATGACTGCTGGGGCCTCGACGGAATCAGCGAGTGCGGCCAGAGGAATGACTGCCGGGGCCTCGACGGAATCAGCGAGTGCGGCCAGAGGAATGACTGCCGGGGCCTCGGCGGGATCAGCGAGTGTGGCCAGAGGAATGACTGCCGGGGCCTCGGCGGGATCAGCGAGTGTGGCCAGAGGAATGACTGCCGGGGCCTCGACGGAATCAGCGAGTGCGGCCAGGGGAATGACTGCCGGGGCCTCGACGGAATCAGCGAGTGCGGCCAGGGGAATGACTGCCGGAGCCTCGACGGAATCAGCGAGTGCGGCCGAAAGATTCGCTGCCGGACGAGTCCAGTACTTATTCCGCGCGGTGATGATGATAACCAGACGTTGGACTAACGCAGTCAAATCTCTGAGTAGCTGGGCGCTAGAGACCTAATTCATGAAATCGTTCTGGCAACGTGGGTGATGCAAAATTTATTTTTAAAAACTATGCGGTGGCTCACAATGCTTTTCACAGGGGCCGCTGGGATTCGAGATGAAGCGTTACCCGCATTGTGAGAACGGTTCCAAACAATTATTCCGCGGGGCCCTGCTGCTCAGAGAGTTGGTTCCGCCGGTCCAACGCCTGGTCAGTTCTGTTACCCAGCTCTAGCGCAATGGATGCTGGGCTCACCCGGAAGCGGTCTTCTGGCCGTACTCGCTGATCCTATCGAGAAGATCCGCCGAGCAGCCGTGGCCAGATGGCTCGATGTCGAGGTCAAAGATCAGAGGAGACCCACCAAGGAGCCGTAGTCAGAAGGCTCGATGTCGAGATCAGAGATCAGAGGAGATCCGCCGAGCAGCTGTGGCCAGATGGTTCGATGTCGAGATCAGAGACGGCACGAGGTGCGACTGCATCAGTTGTCTGACAAGCTTTGACGCCACAGACTATGACCTATCTTCAACCTGCTAACCTTCAAGCTGTCAACGTGTGCGCATTGATTGGTCGAAGGAGTCAGCAATCGAGCCGTAAGCTTCCGATTTGAAGATTTTTCCGATGTGATTTTCAAAATAATTGCCGGAACAGATTAGCAGTAAGTTTCAACAAAACAACCGATAGAGATCCTGCCATCATGTCAAGAATGTGTTCTGCTTTAAATGCTAAGCCTTTGCTACTACCAATCTGAAAAGTGTTAAAGTTAAATCTACAGAACCGGACTTTGACTGTGCCCGCGTATGTGTCACGTATGTAGTCAGACTGCTGATACACTCCGGCAATGCTAACGCGTATGTGTCACGTATGTAGTCAGACTGCTGATATACTCCGGCATTGCTAACGTTTCACTAAGACGCAACATTTATTAAAGAAAAATGGCGGAAATTTGAATGATGTTGTCAAAAAAGGCAAACGAATATGATCAGTCAGTTTGCGTCTGAAGTTTCATTGGTAGGGTTGCAGTTTCTCATAATAAGTTTGGGGGACTGAACTGAAAAAAAGCGACAACTTTCCTCAACATACACAAAGCAGTGAATAGGAAACTACACCCCTATTCGTCAGTGTCGTACACGTTATATCGTCATTATTATGCTACACATCAGTGACGATGCAAGCCTTTGAGGGAAAATTTCTGTTCTAATAACACAATGGCCTTGATATTTCCGTGGTAGTTTCGGGGTCCCCTTGGAGTGGCTGGATAAAGCTTGCTGCACACACCCCGAACCCACCACCTGTGTCGTTCCAACTTACCGGATAATGTTGTCCCATCTTGTAAGCCACATGCAGCAACAAGCACGCCATGAAGTTATGCACACGGGCGCGCGGTATGGAGTTGTGTGCAGTGAAACGGCCATCCCGCACCTTCGTACCTGGTCCAACGTCTGTGGCCGTCCCGCACCTTCGTACCTGGTCCAACGTCTGTGGCCAGTCATCAGCCAGCTTTCCCTGCCGGTCGGTCCCAACAACATGCACATTCTAAGACGGTCATTCTTTTTTCGTTCTTTCGTAGCGATATATATATATATATATATATATATATATATATATATATATATATATAGGCATATATATATATATATATTTATATATATATATATATATATATATATATATATATATATATATATATATATATATATATATATATATATATATATATATGATTTGTGTGTGTATGACATCAGCTTCATGGCTTCATCTACACATCTACCGTATGTGTGAAGCTGATGTGAAACATATGTCATGTTTAACCAACATCCGCCTCTGTTCTGTGTTTATCGCTTTATGCAGCGATCTGATGAGATGCACTCTGTCCTTGCCGACTCCTGCTGTGAGTTGGAGTCCGCTGGGCCAGACGTCGTCTCGCCGCTTTCAGAGAGCGGGAGGTCACGGTGGCGCTGGTCAACCCAGCTGTGTCCGGAACGTGCGGCACCATCACAGTGGCGGTGGTGATCGCCAGCACCACCCGTGATGAAATGGAGGAAGCAAAGGTCAGTAGGCTGTCCAGATTGTTACCAAAGACTCGGCTGAGTTGTGAAACCTGCAGCCACGTGCTTTTGTTTTCTCTGACTCAAAGGCGGGCAGTCATAGCCGCCGGAATAAAGCGCGTCGCTTATATTGTTGTTAGTTTACACATTTTTTTCTGCGGTAGAAGTAAAAAGGACAAAAAACAATGTTGCCAATCGCGAAAGGAATGAAGCAAACCGTTGTGTCAACGTTAGAGAGAGGGAGAGAGAGAGAGAGAGAGGAGAGGAGGGAGGGAGGAGGGAGGAGGGAGGGAGGAGGGAGGGAGGGAGGAGGGAGGGAGGGAGGGAGGAGGGAGGGAGGGAGGGGGGGGAGGGGGGAGGGAGGGGAGGGGAATAGATGAGAACAACAGGTCGAGACATTTTGCTCTGTTTTTAGCTGGCCGAGAGCAAGCCGCCGGCAGCTGAGAAGGGCACGAAGGGGCAGCCATGGACTGGTATCGTGAACGTGGTCCTGGTCAAGGCAAAAGGCCTGTTGGCCATGGATGCCGGTCGCACCAGCGACCCCTACGTCAAATTCAAGTACGGACTGTTCCGAGGAAACGATACGCATGCACTACACACACTTTGCATGTCATGCCGGTAGCGCATGTCATGCCGGTGGCGAGTATTTTAGTTTCACGCGTTAGCATCTTTTGACTGCCCAGTATCAGATGTGTGATGTATCTGGTGTGCTTTTTTGATGCAATTTTGCAGCACCACGACTTGGAGTTTTCCTCTAAATTTAATCTTTGACGAACTCTGAAGCTGCTAAGCGGTGTGGTGCCTGTGTTGCCACCGTTCATGATCGCATGGCTAATGTTTTGATTCCCGACCCTGGCTCATGTTTTGATTCCCGACCCTCGCCGATGTTTCGACTCCCGAACCCTGTGTGTTTCGCTAGACCAGCTAAACAACCAGCTAAATAGCTTGCAACTCTTATGATCCTGCCATTGGTGCGTCCGTGAACAATAACACAGCTGTGACGTGTTTGAAATGGGTACGGACATCGATCGGCATTGAAGAAAACACATTGGACTGTCCGGCGGAAGTGTGGAAAAAGTTCCATACTCGGAAGATGAGTGATATCCCCCTTTTCTGACCATACTGCGAGCGTGATCTTGCACTTTGCTCTGGAAGTGCTACAGTGGATTCGTGATGCGTTTCAGGCTTGGGAAAGAGAAGTACAAGAGCAGATCCATTAATCATTCGTTAAGTCCTCGCTGGAACGAAGAGTTCAGACTGCATCTCTATAGCCACGGCCCGCACATCATTGAGATGGAAGTATTCGACCACGATTTGAAGACTGTGGACGACTTTATGGGAAAGTAAGCCGTGATAAAACTCTCAACTGAATCGCTACCTAGTGGAATGCATGCTTTTGAATATTCCGACTTAGTGTAAGCACTTGGCTTATGTCCACGGCTCGCTTACCTCCGGGAGTGGTTGGCTGCATGGAAACTGCTTTCCCGGATCCCCAGCCCCCACCATTATGTCTTTGTAAAGACCCAGACGCCGGCCATGGGCATCTGTCGTCACTGTTACTGCGCGTGCAATGCACACGTGTGCGGAGACGGGTGTCAATATCTTTAAAGTTCACGTCACTGTAGAGAGCTACTGAATTGAACCTTAAGCAAGATATTGCAGGCAATATTGCAGCCATCAGAAAAAGCACAGAAGAATTTCTTTCCATATAAGAGACAAACATTGTTCGTGATGCACAATGGTCTATTTTATTATGTGATGCTATACAAAGGCGAATTAGCCATCTTTTTCATACCGTTCTTATCTCCTCCGGTCTTTGTTTCGTCTGGTTTGGATAAGAGCCCTTTCGACCATTAATTACCATTTCAGGGCTATGGATAAAGGATATTACAGTGTATGTGTGTATCTGTGGGGTGGGGGGCAAAACTGCATACATTTTGGGAGCCCTACGCCTCCGAGACTTACCCCGCACAGGAGGTCCACTTCGAGACTTGTGAAGGTGCTCTGGCGGGGCCCCTGACAGGGGGACTTCAGCCCGCTCCTGGCTCCACGCCGCCCTCCGCAGATAAATGGGCTGCTGCGGGGACCCAGGATGAAGCAGCGAAGGAGCAGAGAGGGGCAGATTATGTTCCAGTCGTTTTCAAAGAGGAAAAACTGAGCGTCTTGTGCTCGCGTGCTTGTGTTACGTAGGAACAGGGCACGAAATACGCAAAACAGTGGACAATTTGTATCGGCATAACACATCACCCGCCAGCTACAACACTGACTCCCTGGGGACCTGGCTGCTCTGGCAGGGCGCTAACTTTTAAGTCCGTGCTTCTTCCGTACACGACGCGTCTTTGTGCCAATGATCCCGCTGATAAGACTGACACGGACGCCCGCGCGCGCAGGGCCACGCTCGACCTCTCTGAGCTGCAGAGGGAGAAGACACACAGGCTGTGGGTGAACCTGGAGGAGGGCGCGGGCTCCGTCCTCCTCTTCGTCACCATCTCCGGAACGACGCAGGTGGAGACTGCCTGCGACCTGCTGGCCTACCGAGAAGACCCGGCCCGCAGGAGGAGGCTTCAGGAGCAGTTTGTAAGAGGCGCCCGTGCTCCAAGCCGGGGTGGCTGCACGCGTGTGGAGGCCGCCCCTGGGTTTGCTTGGGCTCGATAGTCGGTGCGGACTGATGAGCGTAGAGTTTTACAAGTTTTTTTTTAAAGGTTTTGTGTAAGGATCTAACTAGTATTCGAAATTTGATGGTGCCTATAGGAATCTCTAAATGGAAAACGGTATTTTAGCAGAAAACGTAAACGTACTCGTGTGCAGCTGAGTTCCGTCCGCCCAGCTCGGACTACGGAAGCAGCCAGTTTTCTCAATTGTTGGACAGTTGAGTTGAAATTTTAAGCTGAGACAGCAGTTAAGATTCCCTGTTTGAAAAGGCAATTTTGTTGCTTTGCTTCACGTATCCGTTTGTCGCCATTAGAATAAGTACTTTCACCATGCCACTTTCGTTGGATGAAGGTATGCTTTGTTTTATGTGCCTACGGTCATATGATACACAGTAATGTATATATTCCGTACGCATTGTGACAGCTTTTTTACCAACAGTATGAGAGTTTCGGGTAACTGATTATGATACAAAGTCTTTTGTTCAAAACATTTGATACCAGGGAAACTTGGAGACTTAGTTTTTAGTGCGACCGTGCCACAGACTCGGTCGGTCGTCAAAACTTCTCGGCCAGGTGGCCGAGGATTCGCTGGGTCTTGAAGAGGATTGACCAGCTGTAGCAAGGCTGACAGTTGCCGCCGTAGTCCAATTCAAACATGGCTGTCAGTGAAAGTAAAGTATTGCTATTGCTCCAGCGAAATATCGATGGCAGTCCAATGAAATGTTGTTGTCACTTCATGTGAAATATTGTCGGTTCAAGTTAAACATTGCCTGTGCAAAGTGTTACCTACGCCGTGCGTTTGGCTCGACAAACGTAAACGTCAATTGCAAAGGACGAAAAATGTGCGCAACACAAGTCGAAACCGGGCTCAGATACCTACGAGCCAAACGTGACGGAAGTTTTGAGGGATAAAAGGGAAGCCCGTGTTGACAAGGAAGTAAGGGATGTGTGCATCTGATCACGCGCAGTTGGGCGCAACCCTCTGATTGGTCGGCTGCAAATTTGAAAAGACAATGCCCGATTTCGACAACCAAAAACGGTAAAAAAGTAAATTTGACTACACATAGAAAGCGGGTGTATGTAAAATGCGAGCTTTCGACACCAACCCACAGACGCGTCAGTCATTGACCGGGTGTCAGGTAATGTCCGCTTTTCAAAATCAGTCTTGAATATGACAGTCTATGCATTAGTAAAACGCCACTATTTCGGTCCCAGTTGCTAAGGCCCGTTAGTCTCGTTGTTTTGAAAATATTTTCGTTGACCATTGTTCACAAATCTAGCTCTGGATTAACATCGTCAGGCCTGGCTTGGCACACAGCCAGCCAATTTTCAAATAACGATCTATGAGAGCGGCACTCGAAAGCTACACGCGGGAGCCGATGTTCGCTAAACTGTCTTAGAAGGCGGACTTTGCAATGCTTTGATCAAGCCGATTGCAATCCCGGATGGATTCTGGAGCTGTCGACTCCACAAGCTCAGCTTTTGACATCATCTACGTCATGATCATTGATAACTCCAACTCCTGTCATCTATTCACTTGTACCGCGCGGACCATGCGCCTAGGAGACGGACAGTTCGCTGCGAGGTAGCCTCGCCGCTACTTCCACCATGAGTGGAAGTAGTGGTCAGAGTAGCCCCCAGAGTAGCCACCAGAGTAGCCACCATGGGTCGGTTGTGACTTGGCGGATAAGCTGACTGTCCACAGAGCATCACTAACGAGACTCGCGTGTCACACTGAATTGTGCAATCAATGGCAATTTATTCGGAAGGTTTGCAGGGTGCTTTTGTGATAGCCTTCAAATGTGGAACTCATTCTTGAAACGGTGCTCAACTTGTGCCTCATCCGCGGCGAACGCGGGTACAACAGCACGCTTTTAACCTTGTTCCAACGAAACTGTATCGGACATTACTTCGCGAGCAAAGCCGTTAGCCGTAAAGAACAAAGTGCATTTCTGCTGAGATTTCGGGGGCTCATGGTTGACCGGGCCCTGACCGGACCCACATCGCTTCACGTGCGTGGTTCGTTTCAGAGTTTGAAGAACACGTGCAGTGAACTGGACCGTGTCGGCCACCTAACGGTGAAGGTGGTGAAGGCGCAGGGCCTGGCCGTGGCCGACCTGGGCGGCACCTCTGACCCCTTCTGCGTGCTGGAGCTGGTCAACCAGAGGCTGCAGACGCACGTCGTGTACAAGTCACTGGCGCCACACTGGAACAAAATCTTCACGTTGTGAGTGTCCAAGCTCGGCGCGCGTCGCGACCAGGAACGCGGGCAAGATGGAGCTGGCGCTTGTGCTTGCTTTGGCTCAGCCGTCGTTTTTCGAGTAGCATTTATCTTTTTGGTTAACCTGATCATTGAACGCTGCCAGCTGTGAGGTATTTGACCACGCGCACAATCTGCAAACATGGTCGTAGTGCTGTTTCCGATTCGTGAAAAGCGATAGCATGCAATTGTTAATTGACACCATATGTCTTTGCATGACTGGCCGGCTGCTTTGCTTGGCAGGGACGTGAGCGACATGCACAGCGTTCTGGAGTTCTCTGTCTACGACCAAGACTACGACCACGAGGCTGACTTCTTGGGGAAGCTCGCCATCCCACTGTTCCAGGTAGGGGAGCGTCCATGACGTCACGCAGCAGCTGAACGTGCCGGGCGTCGTACCCAGCACAGCATTCTGGTACCGTACGATCCGCTGCGAAGTAGCCTCGTCGCCACCATGAGTCGTGTGTGCGCTGGCGGGTCTAGCACACTCTCAGAGAATGTCACGACTTAGACTGGCATGCCGCATTCAAATCACACCGCATGCGATGCTCTGTGCCGTAAATTGCGACGTGTTGCTCAAACCGCCGTTTGGTGCGTTTGGTGCATACACTTTGAACTGAGACCTGTGTTTGCCACAGCAGCGCATGTCGTTTTAAGGCATCCTTAGATGTGATGAGGAGATACAAAGTGGCGAGGTGTAGGATGCGAAGCATCTCCGCGTTCCAACAGCTCGTGTTGGTGAAACGTTTTGCTAAATCGTCACCGATTCCGGAAGTGGCGCCTCCGCAGAGGAGATGGGGAGGGACGCTCATCTCAATGATTTTAGTATTTAACATTGTTCCTATGGCTTTGCATGGACAGATGACGCTAACTACCCACTATGTTCTCCATTCCTCCTCCGTGTCCCCTTCTCCCAAATGGCCAGATGGTGGCACTAACCCTGACCCCCCCCCCCCCCCACCCCCACTTTGTTTTGTTTCTCGACCCCTTTTTGGTGTAACTACAGACGTAGGTCTGGCCTATTTTTCCGGGAAGATATCATTGTTTTCAGCACGAAGCAGATATGGAGGTGCTATCGCTTGTACGCATTGTTCAAAATAACGCTTGGCTGATTGGCACTTTAAATTATTCCTTCGTAGCTAATGGTCTACCGTTTTTTTTTGGTTCATGTCGCAGTTTGTCATATGTGTCGACAGCCACACCGACAAGCGTGCTATCTACCTCAATCCCTTATACTTCAGAATGTTACGCATAGGAACAGAGGACGTCTGTTGTTTCAGATTCGATCTGGCGAGAGACGGTGGTTTCCGCTCAAAGACGAAAGGCTTCGCAGGAGGGCAAGAGGAAACAACCCGCAGATATGTCTGGAGATGGAAATCTACTGGAATCCCGTAAGCTGGTTTTAGTTAGAAAGGCTCGCGTTTTCGCCCATGCTAAGACAGCCGTGGCGTCTCGCCCATTTGCTGTTGTTGGGGACCCAGTAGTAAACGTTTTTCGGCGACTTTAACGCTCTCCTGCCATGAAGGTATGGTGTGCAGGCACATAACCTTGTATTTAAGCTGGTTTGGTGGGGGTGGGCCGCCAGGGAGCCCTTTTCAACCCGACGGAACACCTTATCAAGCTCCCCCCCCCATACACACTTAACCAAGACTCTAGCTGCGTCTGTTTCCGCGTCCGTTAAGTTACACGCGTCTGGGAGTGATGAGGAGTTTGCATCGCAGCACTCTGTTTTTCGCCCAAGTGTTGTGTCCGCTGTCATATCACGAGCCCCTGGCGGAGACGCGACGTAATCCTGCCGTGACCCTGCCTTGATGCTACCGTGACCCTGCCGTGACCCTACCGTGACCCTGCTTTGACGCTACCGTGACCCTGCCGTGACCCCTGCCGTGAGCCTACCGTGACCCTGCCGTGACCCTGCCTTGACGCTACCGTGACCCTGCCTTGACGCTTCCGTGACCCTGCCGTGACCCTGCCTTGACGCTACCGTGACCCTGCCTTGACGCTACCGGGACCCTGCCGTGACCCTACCGCGACCCTGCCTTGACGCTACCATGACCCTGCCGTGACCCTACCGTGACCCTGCCTTGACGCTACCGTGACCCTGCCGTGAGCCTACTGTGACCCTGCCTTGACGCTACCGTGACCCTGCCGTGAGCCTACCGTGACCCTGCCGTGACCCTGCCTTGACAGCTACCGTGACCCTGCCGTGACCCTGCCTTGACACTACCGTGACCTCCGTGACCCTGCCTTGACACTACCGTGACCCTGCCTTGAGGCTACCGTGACCCTGCCGTGACCCTACCTTGACGCTACCGTGGCCCTGCCGTGGTGCTACCGTGACCCTGCCGTGACCCTACCGTCACCCTGCCTTGACGCTACCGTGACCCTGCCGTGGGCCTACCGTGACCCTGCCGTGACCCTGCCTTGACGCTACCGTGACCTTGCCTTGACACTACCGTGACCCTGCCGTGACCCTGCCTTGACACTACCGTGACCCTGCCTTGAGGCTACCGGGACCCTGCCGTGACCCTACCGTGACCCTACCGTGACCCTGCCGTGACCCTGCCTTGATGCTACCGTGACCCTGGCTTAACGCTGCCGTGACCCTGCCTTGACGCTACCGTGACCCTGCCTTGACCATGCCGTGACGCTACCGTGACCCTGCCGTGACCCTGCCGCCACACGCCAGGTGCGAGCCGCGGTGCGGACGTTCGCCCCCCGCGAGCGCAAGCACGCCAAGCCAGCGGTCAAGTTCAGCAGGTCGGCCTTCGTGCACCACGTGAACCGACTGAGCGCGCGCAGCAAGCGGGCGTTCGGCTTCGCACAGTTCGTCAGGTACAGCCCCGCGCCGCGTCCCGTTTGTATCGAGCGCTGCTCTGCTGATGGTAATACTTGGCGCCATCCTGGAATGGCCATTCATGCATGTCGATGCGCGTGAGCGCCGTGTCCTGCCAATTCAAGATATTATCCATGTCATTTTGTAAACCGACTAGGTTCTTGCACCCACACAAATGTAGTTATGTCGCGTCAGTGCCCTCCATTACGTGTCTCCAGAGCTGAGTCTAAGCGCATTAGATCAAGATGAGGCTTTTTCGCGCAAGACGCTTCGAAGCGGGATGGAGTAGGCTTTCCGGTGCAGGAAGTCTTCTTTCTATGTTGGGTAACCTCAGGCGCGCAATGAATGATACTGATAAGATAAAGATAGCAGAGCTGGATCTGAAATAGCAGACACAATGTTTCAGGGCAACTGTGGATCGCCTTTTTGAATGGCAGATAAGGGTCATTTGTTTTTTGTGCTTGTAGGTACACTGTAGGTGACGTTCTGTGATATCCCAGTTCCCACGCGATTAAGATAACGGATAATGTTTGTGCTTTTAGCACACAAGCCTGCACACATGAGTTTACTGTTGAATTGTATGGCTGTATGCTCATTGCAGGAGCGTGCTGGCATGGGAGTCGAAGCCGAAGACGATCGCGACCTTCGTCTTCTTCATGCTCATCATCTACTGCTTCGAGCTGTACATGGTCCCGGCATTCATACTGGTGGCCGCGGCGCGCGGCTGGATGGTGGGTGTCGCACCACTTATGATAGGAGAGGGTTTTTTCCCGGATAATGTTTTTTGATAGAAGCGACGCAAGCGCCGCTACCATATGGAACAAATGGTCACTACCACGTGTGAGCTACTGAGGCAAGGCATTAAATTGACGACTTATGGCATTCATTGCTTACCGACCTCGGACCCGTCTCAGCAGTGACGGCTCAGCCTGGAGCGTATGTCACACCGATCCGTCTGCCATTTTGCGGAACAAAAAATCCACGAGAACTCAAACAGACATTTCCATTAGTGCATTGAAGGCGTATGACTTGAGGTGCGCCGCGATAGCACATGCCTTCTTTCTTTCGGTCATGGTAATGGTATATTTTGCACAAAGCTCGATGTTTGATGACGTAGATGTGGGTATAAGGACGCATTGACCGCATTGGTTATTCGCGCCGTTTGCGCCGGTAATTTGAGGTGAGGTGGATGAGGTACAGTAACGTTCGTGATATGATCAGCGACTATTCATCCCCAGGCCCGAGTGGCTTCATCCAAGGAACAGCATACCCAGGAGGATGAGAATTACAATGGAGAAGACGATGATGACGGTGATGACGAAGAAAAGGTAACACTTGTAATTTTGTGAAGAAGTTGTCATCGTGTTCACATGCCTCGCAATACAGAAAAGAGTTTGAAATGGCGGAATTTTGTAGGAGTCCTACATAAGTAACAGCTGCATCAGGACAGAAACACAAATTCAAAACAAACGCCCTAACGTTCGTAAAAGAACATTGCCTCCAATCAACGCTGTCGTGACCATCACTAATGGCCTGTAAGGTTTTTGGCGTTGTCCCAGGGACAGCGTAGGTAAAGAGGCACTCTTGCATTCCTATGTTTCATTGACAGGCCACGAAATACGGTACCTTTTTATAAACACTTCTTCTCACCATTTATAATGGCTGTCAGCAATGGTAACTGGACAATATGGCCATAATCAAGGTCGGTGTTGCTTGGGTACGGAATATACTGTCTGAGTCAAGTGATAGCAGTACATAAATTGCTAAACCGACTCCACTGTCTATAATTATATCTGTCTATAATTCTGTCTATAATTTTGTCTATCTGCTCTGTTCTTTATTCGCTGAAAGGTGACCACTTACGTCGACAACAACGGTTGGATTCGTACTGGGGCAGATGCTCGTCAACAAACGGAACGGTGGGAACAGTTTTGTAGCCTAGAAGTTTCGTTGAAAGCCTTTGCTGGTGCCCATTGGAAGCTGATGAATGGCGTTGGAAGTTTGAAATTAGTCTTTTATTAAGTTGCAAAACCCGATCCACTTGGACTGCAGCATGTCGTTAGGAAAAACGTACAGTGTACTGCTGACAGTGATCACACTCTGTTTCAAATGGTCATTGGATGCGTTCGGGTGGATCTACGGTCTCCGAGATTTTGATGACCTTCGCCGGCCGCGGCGTTGGGAGTCATTGTTGCGGGGCTTGCCAGCACTGATCAAGGCGGTGCTGACGCCTCGCGTGACCTCTGCCACAGGATCTCAGCGACTCGTGTGAGACGCTGGACGTGGAGTGGCGGTACTGGCGCTACCTACCGGTACGTCAAGAAAGTGTGGTGGCTGTTCTGCTTTTAGGTGATGTGTCACTGCCTACTGCCCTGCGATCAAGCATGGGTTCGGGTCTGGGGAACTGCGGAGACTGAGTGCTGGTGGCTTGGGTCTGAGATCGAGTTTCTGGTCAATCTCTGTCACATTATTGAGTCCAGATCCGAGGTTAGGTATTTTCACGGCTCATGTGTCCTAGCCTGAATCCTTGGGAGATCGAGTCCTAATCCGGCGCTGCGTCACATCTCCGGAGTCTGGAATTAGATTGCAAGGACAAGTCTAGTTTCATGTACGATCATGCAATATCATCTTGGGTTCAGCTCGTTAAAGGGCATGTTCCACTTTTCAAGATATTGAAGCAAGAGTCGACATGGTAAAACAAGCTCACTTTTTAACACTGGTGTATTAAATGGAAAGGATTGCTCCACACATCGCGATTGCTCTGTTTGGCACAGATCCTCCTCAATGCGTTATCGTTTGATTACGGCATCGTACGTTGCAACTCGGCGCGACAATGCTATAATTTCTTGGCATTGATCGCCGCGTGGCCAATGGAATGGCAGAATTTGAAGTGATATGATTATGACATTGTGGATGCGTGAGTGACCTTGAAATAGTCTCCTCGAGATAGTCTGCACGTCTTTGCGGGTGTATAGCTCGGAAACTAGGCGACTTTAGATCTTAAGAAGAACAAGGCTGTGAACTGCACGGAATGATCTTCAAGAGGGCTATTTCAGTTTAAAACCTCATACAACTATGGAACACTCCCCTTAGGAATACAAAACGTAACCAGGTGTGAACCTCGGCCCGACCTAAATTGCCCCAACCTTAGGTAAACCCAATTCCTGATGAAAGAGTATTTGAGTAGTTATCGAAATGCAGGCGTACGTTACGGATGCGCTCCATATGTGTTTAGCAAGGTTGTGCCCTAGTCACGAAGTGTTAGAATCCATCGCCAAATCTTCGCAACCAACCCCAACTGAATTCGCTTAACGAAACTGAACTGTACACAACCTAAGCGATCCAAGATAGATCTGAATCACCGAACGCAACTTAACAAAGTAGATGTGGTCACGTTTGCTTTATATCTAGAACAAGTTACCCTTTTACAGCCTGTGGTGATCTGTTAAAATGTAACTTTAGGCCTCATCTTAAATTGGGAGGCAAACGAAGTCTGACAGTCGCAAACCTTAAAAAATGTTAGATATGAATATGCTCTTATCAGCTTAGATTTAAATCAGTGTATTTCAGAGAGCACTGTTTTCATATTGGTCAGTCGGAATTCGATTCATCTGTAAACTAGGTGTAGACAGCCATTGGACATTTTCGTACATTAACCAACCCGCTATAAAAACAGCCTCCATTTTAATACCACGCTTGTCTGGTAATCCCAAAAATTAGACCAAGTCACCACAGCATGCACAGAACAGCAGGTTGTCCCGCTGTACGGTGGCGTCTCTCCACAGGACAAGAAAAAGACGTTGAAGGAGAAGGTGCTGTCGGTCCAGGAGGTGACGAGCCTGATGCAGAACTGGCTGGGATACTTTGCCTCGATGATGGAGCGCCTGCTGCGGTGAGTCGACCGCCCGCTCCCGCGTGGGCGTTTCGTCAGCATGTACCACTTCGTCATTTTACGTTTCTGTATTTGGTCCCATGCGACCAAATAATATAGCTCCGCAAATGTGAAATGACCAATAGGTGCGTCGCAGTGAAACAAATACGACTATTTTGTTTGCCCGCGGCCGCAAATCTTGCGTGTCACTCCCACTTTCCCCACTGCTTGAGCGTTTCCGATTTGGGACCAAAACAGGCCCCTGGCTCGCAATGCCCGCGTGAAGAGTGTATGCGCGTGACGCGTGACGTTTGCGCGTGACGTGACGTTATGCGCGTGACGTTTCAGGGCGATAGACTTTACCGTGCCGTTCCTGTCGTGGCTGGCCGTGCTACTGCTCACCGCGACCACCGTCACGCTCTACTACGTGCCTGTGCGGTACCTCATCATGATGTACGGCTGCCTCAAGTTCGCCGAGAAGCCGCTGGAGTTGGGGACCGACCCCGCGTTCGCGCTGCTCCACTTCCTCGACCGCGTACCCGACAACGAGCAAGTGGTAAGAAGCGCTGGGATGGGGCCGGCCGCCCGCGGCCTTCCAGCTCGCACAGGTGTCACACGAAAGGGGTCTCTTTTGGGTGAGTACCCCTGCATTGAAAAGTTGCTTTGTAGTTAGATCGCCGAGGTCATAGCCGATCAGTATCGTCAACGTCATCGCATAAAGCGTGGATGAAAAGTGCGGTTTTTTGGTAAGGTGCAAGCACCACGCAAATATGACGTTTCCGCTGAAAAAAACAAAAAATATATTTCAAGGTCCTGCTTAAGTCCGGCTTAAGGCTCGCTGAAACGGTATTCTCGGAAACCTGACCCCATACTGACGGTGCAAAATTGGAAGCGGCAGAAGTGGTTAACTGCATTTTAGTGCTCTGCTCAATATCGCCCTCCTATTTTCATCGGCTTCATAATCAATGTTACTATGACTTGTGCCTGTGATTGAGTGTCATTATAACTACAATGTTATTTCGACTGAGCTGGAATCATTTGTAACCTGAAATGATTTCGACTGTTCGATTATGTAATTTCTAGTAAGATATCTTCATGAAAATTTTGTAACTGCCCAATCCACGTTTGAACCGCACCACAAATCAGATGTGTAAAGAACCAGACATGTGCCTTGTTGCCAAGATTTCTGCTGATGAACCCTTTTTGGTTTGGGAATGAGGAAGAACCCGGAACCAGTTCACAGTGCGAAGGCGGATACGGCCTGGGCCAGGCCCATGATGCGCTGCATTATTCAGAGCGAAGCAGCGGAAAGCGGAATCCAGCCCGGTCCCGGCCACAGTTGCGATTGAGGGGGGGGGGGACGATGTAGCGTCGTTGGCCTGGTCTCCAGGAGTAAGACTGGGAGAAACTGATGAATGGTAGCATGGAGGACGATAAGTTGTGTGACTTTTCCTTTGGCTGCGCAGATTTTCAAATGCCGGAATGTTGAAACGGAGTGCGGTGAGGAATTGTGACTTGAGATTAGTAGAAAATGACTATTTTGAATTTTTTACTTTTCGTAAGGTACATGTTACGAAATCCGTGCAAATCTGAGCTCGGCATCATCCTCACACGATCGGAAAAGCAATTTAGGTAGGTTTATTAAGATAATCCACCGTCTGCTATTGCAAATGTGCCGTCTACCGTCTTTCGACGACACCCAAACATTGTTTGACTGGGGTAAATTAAAACGTGTTTTGCTCTTTATTACGGCTTATCACATTTAGGCAGCATGTTAAATGCATTTGACCTGCCAGGGGCGAGTCCAGGAGCAATCATATCAGGAGTGTGGGGTTTTTCTTTTCCGCTTGAACCGGACTGAATGAGTTATGGGGCTAGCTCATTCTTTTTAACTCATTTGTTTTATAACTCACTTGTTTGAGCTATGCATTGACAGTTTCTACATTGATCAAACCCTTTGGCATTTGTTAACAAGTGTGTGTGGCCCCATTAGCTTGGTGTTTTGTTTGTATCACTCGCCTAATGCCCACCAGCCTCGCGCATCTGTAATCACCTCATTGGTCCTCTGCCGGTCATGGCGCTTTACTGCACTGGTTGGTCGATTTTGAGCCTCGCCTCACAATTAAAGGCTTCCAGAAAGAGAACGCAAACACCCGGCCCTAGTTCCACCGCTTTTGCGGCCCTCAAAGATCGGAATTTACAAAATGGTTGATGGATACTTTGGGGTTTAGCATGCATTTGCTATGCGCAACACCTAATGGCAGGACTTCCAGTTCAGATGCATGGGGTTAGAGTCCCTCAACATATACTGGTGTGAATAGGGTTGATGGAACCAGGACAAGAGCTTTCATTTTCACTTAGGAGCCGATGGAACCAAAGCCCATCATTGCGAGCCGTGCACATGCGTGATAAGGGCTGCGGTCAACCTGTTTTCGGTGGTTGACTTAAAAAAGAATTTCGTTTTGGGGTGCCACGCTCTGCCTCATCATCGAATCAAGATGATCTCCAAAAGACCCGGAAATGGCATTGCTGCCAAGTGGTGGAAACCCCAGCAGCAAACAATGCAGCGTCACTGGTCCACGGACCTGGCCTGCCGGAGGCTTCTCATGCTACCTGTTGCTTCATACAGCGAAGTCACGCCACATGACCATGACTTGCTTGTAACCGTGCAGCTACCGACCACATTAGCATTTGCAGTCCATCTGATGCAAATTCAAGGCTCCGGGTCGTCCGGCCGCTTCCGCCCGCGGGTCTTTGGAATCCCAGTGTGCCGCTCAGCCCGGTCTTTGGAATCCCAGTGTGCCGCTCAGCCCGGTCTTTGGAATCCCAGTGTGCCGCTCAGCCCGGTCTTTGGAATCCCAGTGTGCCGCTCAGCCCGGTCTTTGGAATCCCAGTGTGCCCCTCAGCCCGGTCTTTGGAATCCCAGTGTGCCGCTCAGCCCGGTCTTTGGAATCCCAGTGTGCCCCTCAGCCCGGTCTTTTGGAATCCCAGTGCGCCACTTACAGTCGCGGAGGCAGGCGCCAGCCATCAACTTGTCTCTTAAAATTCCGTGAATGTCTGCTGTAAGCAGGTTGAATTTTTGCACTAGCTGATAGCGTTAATTTGGCCGCTCGCACGTGCATAGTTAACAAAATATTGGGACGTCATATAGGGAACTGAGCTGGCTGTTAATACAACACAAAATATACTGAGAGAGACGATTGTTTTCAGCGGCCTTTTACGTTACACGCCCTCGACCCAAACGTTCCGTCTCCCCGCGATTCCATCGTTTTATTGTCATTGCCTGCGGTTTGGCCCGTCCAAGGTCGACAAGTTATATTGCCTGTAACATCAGGAGCTGGATTGTATATCATTACCCGGGGTCGAGAGGATTCAGCACCTTCACGAGGTTTTCATGACAGCACTGAGCAAAGTTACGTGCGAGGCACTTTGAAAAAGACAAAGAAGGCTATTTATCTGATTGCCGGCGCAAGGAAAGCAAGCTGTTTTCCATGTAGGCTAGAATGACAAAGTAGAATGAACCGATAGGGGGGGGGGGGGGGTCACGTTGTTACAGGCCGGGACAACGTCGCCGGAGGGCAAGGCATCGTATTATACCCCACCCCTGAAAGCCACGTAACTGGGTCTTTCTGTGCGTTCGCAAAAATATGGTATAAAACACGGTGCTGTGCACCATCAGCGTCAGCTCCTAGATCCCGAGATATTTCCACGCAGATTAGGTAAGATAACTGACGAATTTTTCACCATACCTCAAGCATTTCTAACCACGCGTATCACAAGTGTGTGTCCAACATAGACAAGCAGCTGCTGGATAGAAGTGAAAAATAACACCCTCATACAGCAATAACCTTCATTTGTGGCGTGGATAGGACACCCTTTAGTTGCCCTGTTTGTGTATTCCTGTTGCCCGTTTCCAACCGTACGCGTTTTGACTTCAACCAACAAAAAACCTCAGAATTACGTTACAGACTGAAATGTTTATACCAAAAATGAGTGACGTATCAATCAGGGAGCAACAGCAGCGGAGTGTTGACCTCAATAATGTCATGGAAACCTTCTGAGGTGACCTTGACGAGTCATCTCAGAAGACCACAATATGATATATATATATATATATATATATACACATGATATTAATTTTTATAAAACCGCAATACTTGACAGGTAGGATAATCTGAGAGATGGAGGGTGGGTTTGAGTGATGAAGGAGGGGGCACGGCGTCGAGGTGCAAAAGTGAACTCTTCTTCTATTCCCAGTGGACGCCAAGACCGCTGGCGAGAGGTACGGCGTCATATTTGCTCCATGGGTTGAACACCTCGTAGCAACAACTGGCAGCTGTTACCTGACAGCTGCCAATAAACAGCCTAATGTTCCCAGCGGACACCAAGACCCCAGCGCAGCGGCTGTGGCAGCGGTAAACGTACCAGTCACAGCCACTGGCCCGCGCGCCCTGAGGTGAGCGCCGCCTGGGGAGCAGGCGGCGCCGGCGCCGGCCGGCCGGCGACGCGTCATATCTCCTGGCGCGGAGCCAACGCCAAGCTCAGGCCAGGTCGCGGCGAGGTCATGCAGTCAGTCGAGAATATGGCGTTGCCCGGGGTGGGCCGACGCAGCTAGGCAGGCGGCGGCGCGGGGCGGGCGCGGGCTGGACGAGGCGTATTCGACGGCAGCTGAGCAGTCAGAGGTTTACCATCACGTCTGCACCATGAGCTTGGCGCGTTAAATTCACCAGCTGTCAGCTGATGCAGTGGACGTGTATTGCATTTATTCCCACGTCCAGGGGTGTTGCTTAGAATGATTGCGGGGGCCTGAGCCCCTCCCCCTCAACGCTCCTCTGAGTCCCCACCCAATGCATACGAGCAGCACAGGGAATACTGAGCCAATGCAATCCAGTATCTGAACTGCCTGTACACTAGGTACCTAAACGTATCACTATCATTGTCTTCAGCCCCATATGTCATCATTATTGTCACATTGGCTTGAAATGGAAGTCCTTCCTAAGCATTGAAACATCCTTGAAACTGAGAACTTATTTTTGTATTCTCTAATTTGGCATCAGGGCCGCGAATCAAAGTGGCCGAGATGCGCGAAGAAATAAGTGTTTTTGGGTGGGCTGGGTCAACTATTGGCTCAGCCCCCTCAACTAATTTTAGACAGCAGTACCCCGCCCACGTGGTTTCCATGTCGGATAGGGTGAAAATCGTCGGTAATGGATTATGCTGCGGCAAAAGTCATATACTTATGTTATATACGAATGTATACCTTTTCATCTACCGTAACTTACGTGGTTATTCCGCGCAAGCGAAATCTGATATAAAGGAATGACAACATTTTCTGGACCCTGTTTTAATCACATAGAAATGACCAAACAAATAGTTTGCCAAACGGAACATCAAGACAACACGTCCATTCTGGTTATTTCATGGTCGTTAAATTCCGTCATTTCGGGAAACAATTTTGCAAGGTTTGACACGCATTGAACCGGACGCCGCATCATAAACTAACGAGACTTGATAACTAATTTATCCGTTTTCTTGCATGAGCTGTGGCGAAATTAGTCGGGGTCCAGGAGCTAACTCTGGTGTTGGGCCCCATACAGCATGTACCGTCGCTATGTCTGGTTTTCTTCCGTTGATCGCACATGATTGCGTATGTGGGAAAACACATGCCATGATAATGCTAGATTTACTCCACTTAGAAGCACAACGCTGCATGCGTGGGAAACCTCAATCTGCCCACCCGGACTCTTGCTTGGTTATTCGACTCACTCATCTTGACTGTGCAGAACAACACAGGTTGTTAAATGTAACCTTTCCACCCACAGGTCTGGTTCGTGGTTGTGTAAAGAACCTCAAAAGTAACATTGGATGGCTCAGGTCGGGGCTCGTCCATGTGTTTATTCCGCGCTGAAGCTAACTGGATACAAAAATTAAGACGGGTGTGTTCAGCTGAATCCAAACCAAAAAGTATATTCATCAGGATTCTCAGTTATATTTTCAACGCAATACCCGTGAGAAAATCATGGACATTGCGAGCGGGGTATCACCCAAAAATCGACTCCTGGGGCAACTGTTGGTCGAAAGGGGATAACCTGCTCATCTGAGGTGCCATGCCGTTGCAAATGGGATTATTGCCGACCTCCCGGGAACCAGGCAGTGTGTCTGTCGGGCAGGAGGCAACACTTTCCACTTCCCAAGCCGCATTGTCACCGACCACATCTGTGTTACATGAGCTCGTCGAGAGCCGTCATCTGAGGATCTCATGATGTAGTGACCAAAAGCTAAATTAGCAGAGCGTAAAATTCAACAATCTGCATAGCTTTGACGGAAGACCACCGCGCCACAAAATATTTGGTAGATGAACCATGGGCGTACCTCACTCCAAATCCGTGGGTCAGGAAGTGGGAATGGCGGGCGTGGCAGGCACCGCTCTCAGGGTCGCTGAATATAGCATTTTGGCAATTCACCTGAACAGATGGTCCAAGTCGCGTGTTCTTACCTCGGCCAATACTGCAGTCACGATCGTAGTGCCAGCGTTGTGGCCCCGCGCCGGCCTGTTCGCACGCGATGCATGCTCCGGTGGGCATGCATGATAGCAGTTTCAGATGATCGCCCCATTAACGCCGAGAATTGCACATCCTCGTTTCTGCAAAGTCATGCAGCCACATTCAAGGCCAGAGGTGTGTTTTGTTAGATGCAGCTCACATTGCCGGCGATTGTTAACTTTCATTGCTGCAGACACGTCTTCCGGCCGTGGTCCGCAGCGGAGGCGTGTTTTGTGAGATGCTCGGCTTCGGCTTTGTGCATGCAAGCTTTAAACAAGTTTACAGCAACCACGACCAGCCATTCGCGTAAGGCCGCGGGCATTGGGGATGGGAAATAGAAGAAGACTTTACAACACAAAATAGGTTATAAAACGCACACGCTGATCCTTTCAATGCCTGAACATGAATATTTTACCAAATCCATGGAACCCATAGCACGCAACAAATAATGTGAATAGCCTTACCCATCACCATAAGCCCATGCAAACTACCCTTCGCCCTGTCTGAAAGCCATGAGACTGGGACTGGGTACATTTCAAATCGCACATCACCGCAGAGCACCTTCTGTCCGTACGTTGGACCCGCTAGCTCACCACTGCAGAGCACCTTCTGTCCGTACGTTGGACCCGCTAGCTCACCACTGCAGAGCACCTTCTGTCCGTACGTTGGACCCGCTAGCTCATCACTGCAGAGCACCTTTTGTCCGTACGTTGGACCCGCTTGCTCATCACTGCAGAGCACCTTCTGTCCGTACGTTGGACCCGCTAGCTCATCACTGCAGAGCACCTTCTGTCCGTACGTTGGACCCGCTAGCTCACCACTGCAGAGCACCTTCTGTCCGTACGTTGGACCCGCTAGCTCACCAGCTGCAGAGCACCTTCTGTCCGTACGTTGGGCCCGCTAGCTCACCACTGCAGAGCACCTTCTGTCCGTACGTTGGACCCGCTAGCTCACCACTGCAGAGCACCTTCTGTCCGTACGTTGGACCCGCTAGCTCACCACTGCAGAGCACCTTCTGTCCGTACGTTGGACCCGCTAGGCTCACCACTGCAGAGCACCTTCTGTCCGTACGTTGGACCCGCTGGCTCACCACTGCAGAGCACCTTCTGTCCGTATGTTGGACCCGCTTGCTCATCACTGCAGAGCACCTTCTGTCCGTACGTTGGACCCGCTAGCTCATCACTGCAGAGCACCTTCTGTCCGTACGTTGGACCCGCTAGCTCACCACTGCAGAGCACCTTCTGTCCGTACGTTGGACCCGCTAGCTCATCACTGCGGAGCACCTTCTGTCCGTACGTTGGACCCGCTAGCTCAGTTGGTGATTACGGTGGCGCGCTCTCTGCCCTGGACAGATGTGACCTGCGACCGGTGCAGCGGCCGCTTGAGGTCAGGTGACGTCAGAGCGCAAGGTGTTCCGACCATAATGACACGATGACCTTTCGCCACCACACCCACCTGGGATTTCGGGGCTGGATGGTAGAGGTTGGGGCTCGCACAAAAGGCACCGCTTAGAGTGGGCCTTTTTTATTCGTTTATTAATATCGAATATATATTTAACGAATAATATATTAATAATATATTAATATTAATATCGCCTGAGAATATAAATATCGAATGTAAATATATAATATTAATATTGATATATTAATATTAATATCGCCTGAGATTTATTCATTTATAATATTTTAAATACATATTTAAACAAATATTTATGTATCACGAGGAACTGTCTGATTGTACTGACTTCTGCCAGAGAAAATCAGGTGTGGGCCAGCAGGATTGAGATGATCGTGACGGTACATTTTTGCAATATATTCTCGCAAGCCAACTGAGGCTTGTGATGCACCAACCTACATAAACAACGTTTGAGCTTTTCTCTAGAACCGTTTCCTCAGTGTCTTTCTGCAGTTCAAGATGTGACATTACCAGACGCCGAACCTGGAGTTCATGGATACTGAGGACCTCAGTTTTATTTTTAAGCAAAAGGTAGAACACTTGGGTGCACCAAAGATCTCGGCAGATTCCCTTAACACCTAACATGCTCGCACAGATCTTGGCTCCTGTGATATCGGATGTTGCCAGATTTAACTAAGGTACAGACGCCAACTCATAACATGATGCAAAGGGGTGCAACATTAACTTTACTAGGCCTGTTTTCCTGCACGGTAGAGTTAACTGTCTTCAAATGGTTTTCTCATTTAAGAGCTTTTGGGGTTTTCTATGGGTTATATGTCCAAGGAAATGGGGAAATTTGGAGTGGTTCCAGAGATGTAAGTGAAGTTAAATGAAGTTTGGACCCGCTGCCACAATGCACGCAGCACCAAATGATGTTTGCCACTCATTGGGCCCGTCTTAAAGTCAAGAGCTTCGAGGCCGTTACGGTATTAACAGGCTGCCCCCACCAAAGAAACAAACAAAAACAAATTAGACGGTAAGGCATAGCTTCCAACGAATATAACAAAAAAACGTTGCTCGTTGAGCCCAACTGCTTTAGGCCTTCAAAGGCTGTGCCATCTTGATCGAAGGAGCCCATCAGAAAGCAGGTTGTGAATTTCACTAGCGAGCTACCTTATGAGAGAGTAGGAAAAGTTGTATCAGCTTTTTTACTATGAGTTCCCTTCTTCTACAAATAGCGAGGATAGGACTAAAATTCTGCAGATAGCCGTATCTGCAGACGGCTATTACCTTCAACTTTATGTGTAGCGATAAGTTTTGGAAAGCACATCTTTTTCTTCTGGCAGATGACTTCTGAATGGCATTTTGAATGAGGCAATTTGCCCCCCCTGGTGTAATTTTTTTCATAGTTTGAAAAATTGCGCTCGTTTTTTTACCACATAGTAAGTTGCATCGCAAGCAAGATGAATGCACTGCGATATGGAGACCAAACATGCTTGTCTGTGCCATTTCGTAATTCGTCGGGATTGCGGAATTCAAAATTGCTGCCCTTTTTATCCACTAGCGTTCGTTGTACGACTGCTGCCACCCCGGTTTCGGTTGCCTCAGGCAGAAATCATAGGTCCACGTGGGTAATGTAGACGTTAACCTATTTTTTGGACGGCAGTAAGTCATCGCAATCGTGTCAATCATGGACAGCGAGCCAGTGATTGACAAAACGTGGGCAAATTGTGTCTCTAGTACAACATGCCCCATGTACAGATGATACGTGCACCACCTGACGGCTTGGAGGAAAGTTCGCGCCACCCCAAAATCGTTGGCAAGCGGCAGACAAATAATTTGCTGTATATACGGCACGTGTACTTCCCTACCTCGCAGCATAGCGTTCAGATTGGTCTAGTTACGCCGTGCTACTTGATACCTGGGTACTTGACATGATACAACTCACTCCGCACTCTCCCCAACCCGCTGGCTAGCGACGTCCATCACCCACACCAAGTTCCGTTTGCGAGCCTAGATATGTTATCATGTGGGCTCGTGAACATACCTTTGATAATTGGGCAAGCAAAGCATCAGTTACCTTCGCACACATCATGCCAGGTCAACCCCACCGTCAACAGACCACCAGCCCAACACCAAAACACGACCTCAGCCATGGCCAATGCTCACAACGAACACGAGCTCCCGCGGATAACTCAGGGTGCTCGATAGAGTGCTATCGACATGCGGTGAAGATCCCTGCTCCAGCTGATGACATGGTCCAACCGCGCATGGAAGAACGTGACTTCGGCTCTGGGTACTACCGCGGTCTGTGTCTCAGCGGTCCAGGGCTGAGCGGTACATGTCTAAGCGGTCCATGTCTGAGTGGTATATGTCTAAGCTGTCTATGGTTGAGCGATATATGTCTATACGGCCCATGGCTGAGTGGTACATGTCTAAACGGTCCTCGTCTGGATGGTCCATGTCTGAGCGGTCCATGTCTGAGCGGTCTATGGCTGAGCGATATATGTCTGAGTGGTCCATGTCTGAGGGGTCCATGTCTAAGCGGTCCATGGCTGAGCGATGTATGTCTGAGTGGTCCATGGCTGAGCGGCCCATGTCTGAGCGGTCCACGTCTGAGCGGTCCATGTCTGAGCGGTCCATGTCTGAGCGGTCCACGGCTGAGCGGTCCACGTCTGAGCTCTGAGCTCTCCGGTCGTGTTTCAGCGCCAGCGCCGGGAGCTGCAGTTAGCGCCGGACAGTGGGCCACAGCGACGTGAGCTGCAGCACGTGAGATTCAGACCGAGAAAACTGTCCTGACTCTGCTCCGATGTGTGGACGCGCCACGGCAGGCCGAGGATTGCACCCACGGGAGCGGCAACGCTGCTAATAGTCAACTCAGCTTACAGGTTCAACCGCAAGCTACCCATCAGCTAATGGGGCCAGCTGTCTGGCGCCGTGCTGTGGATGGGTCATGGGTCATGGGTCAACCGCCTCATCGAGCACGTTGCGTACTCTAAAATGCACATTATTTAATGGTCATTTTCATACACATAGCGTCTGAAGTGTGTTATGCAGTTTTGTACCGGGCCACTTTACGGCACCCCCCCCCCCCCGTGTTGTTGATATCACGTGAATAAGGTCCGCAACGTTCACTGTGTCATGTGTCAACGGTGTCTTTGTACACGTTTTTGACATCGTTACGTCACGGCTCAAAACTGTGTGTATCAGCACATCATGATTTAACTTGGGGAGTCGTTATGTCATGGTTCAAGTCGTGGACATTACCTTTGTCATTATTTTCATGCAGCTTGCGGTCATGGCAAGATGCGGCAGATCGCTCTCGCTTGCACGAATGGTTTGCAGTTTTAGAACCCTTGCGAATAGGGCGTACTAAGCTGTGAATGGGCGCAGTTGTGCGCAGGGGGTGCAATTCATCTGTGGTATGAGTCTGCCATGTACGAGCACAACAGGAAATAAACTCCTAAAAATCGCGTGAACGCTTTTCCGTAACATTTGGATGGGACACGGCCTGAATTGTATAGCCTGCTCATCAACGCCATTCCAGGACATAAACATGGACTCCGATATCGTCCACCATCATCACAATCATCGCACGTAAGGCAGACACTGACACACTGCCCACCCTCAGCACCATCGCCATCATATCTGCCATTACCATTGCTATCATACTCGAAACATCCTAAACATGCGGACATTGTTCGTCGTTATCACCATCACCAGACGCAAGATATCAGACAAGCATTCAACCAACGATCATGATCAGCACTATCACCAGGTAAGACATCAGACACATTCAGACATCATTCGCACCATCACGCGACGTTAGACACCAGACACATAGACTCCGCTCGTCACCAGCACAATCGCTGGACAATATCAGACACACGTTCAAATATCGACAATTCATTACGAGCGCTGTAACCTGACAAAAGGCCTTCGTCGCTCATGCGTCATTGAACATCAATACCGCCATGAGACATGCATCATTAGATAGACGTCCAGATGCTTCTGATCACTGGCAACATCATCGGACATACAACATCCGGAAAAATGTCCAGAACTTCAGACATAACTCATCAACAAAACTCTTATCAGGCTTTTCTTAACAGACATACGTTCAAACAACTTGGTCTTCGGGATTGCCATAAGCCGGTAAGCATCAGACAGGCAACAGACGCTCGAAAAGTGCTGCTCATTATCATCACGGTCTTCATCAGATGTCAGACAGTTGTCCATTTAGACACGCACGGAGGACACATTTCGTTACCGCAGACACGAGCTGGGACTCTCATTTATTACAAGTTGGCAGCGATTATGCTGCGGTACGTAGGCGACTACAGAGTTCAGTCGACTGTGAAACGACAAAGGTGGTTTTAGAGGCTCACACACCAGCTCCTCGGTGCACGACATCCTTCGCTCATCTCCCCCCCCCCCCCCCAATAAGCGTTCAGGAAACGCAGGCATCCGCTCCCCGCAGAATGCATCAGTGATCTTATGTTTCATGTCGATGTCTTATCGCAGGGACCACACAGGAGACCGCTCTCAAGTGCACACATCATGCCTGACATGTCTGTAAATGGCGTTCAGCAACTGAGCGACCCCTGATGCAGCCCTGGAGGTCGGTACGCCGTGCGACCTGTGGTGTCTAGTGTATAGTGGGCACCCTGTGTGACCGGTGGTGCTGCCGGAATCGGCAGAACCAGAAGACCCCATAGCTGCCAGCCAGTCGACGCAGGGTGGAGTCAAGAGACCCTGACGGAGGGGGGGGGGGGGGGGCGGTAAGAGGCCCGTGAGGTCACGGCCAGCGACGGATACCACTTGTCGTGTTGGAGGTCATCCCAGTGCAGACTGGAAGACAAAGCCGGAATTATCATCAAAGCGAACCAGCAGACGCTTGCATAACAACAGGTTTGGGCAGTCTCGCACTCAGTTCACAGCACGTCGCGAAGAAATGGCAGGGGTATATCAGAGCTCTCCTGGAGCAGTTATTCTTGTGTGAAGATATGCTCCCACATATGAAGAAAGATATGGTTTGCAGGTCTCAAGGTTTTGGCGTATTTCTAGATACTCATAACTAGTCGAACGAATGACCAGGAGGTGCATGGACTGACTGGATACCAATGATTGCTCTGGCTATTCAAAGGAATGTTCCACATCCGAAGATATGATAACATACTTGTCACTTGGTATGTTTTAAGTGCAAAAGAGTGTTAGACAACAAAGTTTTACTTTTTACTAGATAGGCTCCTCAAAACGTCATCATTTGACCACATCCTGGAACGTTCGTACAACATCGGTGCCCCCAGGGGTGAAAAAGTGCCTTTTCTGTCAACGACTAAATTTAGAACCGTTTGAATTGTCACCTGAGGTCAAATCCTTCAGAGACCGTCGTAATGTATCTCTAGATGCGATAAACCACGACAAGCAGACAACTTAAATGCAATGCGACATAACCATCAAACATTTTCGTTTCGAGAGTTGATTTGCACTGGAGTATCATTTGCTGACCAGCAAACACTGAATGAAGGTTAAGACTAACCTAACAGAATCATCAGATAAAGGCATACTTAACATAACTAGCCTAAAGGCGTGTAGATTCCTACTCAGTTGAGGAGGGGGGAGGGGGGATTGTGCCTGCTAAGCAGGGATGCAGTTTCCTATCTTGATTATCAGTTTTAACCATTATTTTACATGCATCATGATTTGGGGGTTCAACCCCTAAAAACTTATTCTGAGGAACTACAACCCTGTTGCCGGCTGCGAAAAATGGCGTCAAATCTGGGGAGAAAACTGTTTTAAGTGCATTTCAGAGGCCAGTTCAGCAATTTTTTTCTTGCACCCTCCCCTTCCCATTCCATCCCCCAACCCCACGCATTTTGAAAAACTGCATCCCTGTGGCCCTACATTTACCAATAGCATGATCCTACAAGCAGCTAAAACAATATCACTTTTGTTTTCGTCACGTTAACGTACAATCAGCTGAAAGCGATGGCAACCTTCATTATCTTGGCATAATCAATGCCAGTGCGTGTATGTGAAACCCTCATATCGTGCGTGTGCGTTTTACCAGGTAGTTTTGCATATTTTACACATTTTATGTTACATATATTACATATTTTACACATTGCATTTTACATTACATATAGCCCAGGTAGTTTTACATATTCGTCCGCGACTTAATAATGTTGATTAGTATTCACACACCTGGTTATAGCGTCATTTTTAAGTATTCGATTACCAGTCATACCACCCTCATAACTCTTATTACTGCCAAATGTCCTGTAATATTTCGCCAAAAAAGTGATTTGTCTGCGAAACTTGTACTCCACGCATCAAAATAGTCCAGGGCCAATCGGTGACCGCTGATGAAACGAATCTTGCTGATGTACGCCAGGCACGAATAAATCTGTAACCATGTTTGCTCTTGACCTTGAACACTACATGACCAATAAGTTGGCGGTATTTGCATGACGCTTCTCTGCTGCCATGGATATCTGGGTCACCTTAAAATAGTCTGCGAGACTAAAGCATTCGTAAGTTGGCAGGCGACAAGCCCAGCAACGATAGCGTTTAAGCCTTAAAAAGGGCATGGCTGTACAGTGCATTGAATGATTTACGAACTGGCTATCTCATTTCTGCTTAAAAGTATACCATTAGTCGTACGTGAGCTTATTTCATCACATCTGACGCGTGCTTCAGTATCTTCAAATGTCAAACATTCATGTGGAAAGGAACATTGCACGTGCACTTATCTTTGTAATTCAGAACAGCTACCTCATTTGTAAAGTTATGGCCTATATGCCGAGACTTTTGCGTCACTGCCGAATCTTTACTCCGTATGGCCCTACATCATGACAAAATCGAACTTCGTTTTCGTCTAAATGTCTCTGTGCATGCCTGCTAATCAGGAATATCAGGAGCATGTCAAACATACTCGGTACACAACACTGCGTGGGGTGCCCACGGGCTACCGGCTGTCCATTCTGGTGAAACGGGGGGGGGGGGGGGGGGGGGGGGAGTCCTCAGCTCGATCCGAAGGCTCTTCGCGGCATGCAGCATACATTGGTCCCATACCTCCAGCAGGAAGCCGTTTGACCCAGGCAGCTGGCCCCGGACGCGCCCACGTAAATGAGCGCCAAGACGCCGACAAGTTTACGGGCAGACGCTGCCCCGCTCAAAAACCACCCGTCTGTGCTATGGGTGCCACATAGAGAGCACTATCGACTCAGTATGATCACCTGTCAACAAATTTCAAAACTACTCACGCTTCACACTGATGTGGTATAAAGCCAGCACTGTCTCCCTTTGGACAACTTTGGACTTCGTTGGACGTTGGGTCAAGGCAATCGTGACCTTCACGTTCCTAGAAGGTAGTACTGAGCACGGTGCGTAAATTGGTGTAGTTTGTTGCGACCCGAGCAAGTAGATGCGCTTTTTAGCATATCGGCAGCCGACAATAACCACTTTTGAACTGAGTTGACCTGTGGGTCAGACACTCATGGCCAACATGCTCCGTATTTGTTCCTGTTCTTTCAATGGCTTCGTGTTTCTCTTTCAGCCACATGAAGTCAAAAGGGAAAATAAAAATAATGCCCCACGAAATCAAGTAGACCAAATTCGGTGATTTATTCGTGTGATAGGGAAGTTTTCACCGGCAGCTGGCCCGCTGTCAACCGGGTGCCCTCCCCCCCCCCCCCCTTCCCACAAGGCTGCTGCACCCCCGCAATTTTGTCAGATACTCCGACGCAGCAAATCATTGGCGCCAGTGCAGTCCGCAATATACCTGAAAGGGTTTATCGCGCGGCTGGGCACTGTGGTGACCCTGCGCTCTCCTGCTTGGATACTGGGCCGGCTACTCAGCCGGTCCGGCCCAGTCGGGTCAGGGCCGGACCGGGTCACCTTAACGGACGCCACGCGCCGGGGCGCAGCCCTGCGTGGCGTGCTGCGATTGGCGAGAGCCCACGGCGCCGCGCGCGCCGGTCTGAGCGTCAGGTCACCGACCGAAGCTGGGCGGTAGAGTCGATCTTGCTTCGGCTGTGACGGCCACTCAGAATGCTGCGGGGTGTGTAACCTCACGGATCATGCCGATGTTATGCGTGTGGCGAAACAGGTCACATTTCGCGTGCATGCGTCAGGGGAAACGATGCCTTCGGGGAAACGCACCGATGCCTTCGCGTATGCCTTCAAGGAAACGACCAAGTGGTCACGGTCTCCCAGAGTGCCATCCAGCACCGCCAGAGTGCCATCCAGCACCGCCAGACCCCGCGTCGACGAGGCCGTGACGTTTAGGTTCCGCGCTGACGAGGATCGGCGTACGGCGCTTAACGATGGCGTGATGTTTTCAGAAACGGTTTCAGGCGTACGCTGTGTGTTTCTTCTGAGCAATGGGTTGCTCATAAAAGGCCATGTTCGCTGTACCTCTACTGAAAAAACGCTGGTGGCCCTGGCGGTGATGGGTTACGATTTTCCTTGCTCCCTGTCGCCGATGTGCTGTGAGGGGCTTTGCCCACCGCTGTGGCAACTCTAACAATATTCTCGCTTGGCCAAGTCTCAGCATACCTGGTGTCGACGTGGTGAGGTGCATTGCCACTGTCTCCAGACCAGCTGCTCCATCTTTGTCAGAGCCGTGGCTACTGAACACATCCAAGCATGCTCTGATAGCTGAGCTGGGTGCGAGCTTTCAGTAAGTGGCACCTGAGTCCCGTTCTGAGTTGGACGAGTCGCTATACATTTGAGTCAATGTTGAGATGTCCAGCACTGATCTGACAGACGTGCACTGTTCAGCATCGACGTGCCCTGTTTACCCTGAAAATGTACCCCAAATAAGCTCCATGGCAAATATATTAACCATTTCAGTCATGCGATGACATCTTGTTTGTCCTTTGGAAATAAAAATCGAATCCATCTGAACAAATTGTAAGCATTCTTCACCTTGATTTCCCCAGGAACCAGATCAACTAACCCCTATATGTACATGTTGCGTGTTGCCTTTAGGTAAATCATTTTGAAGATTGTCAGTGTTCCTACATCATTCACCTACCGAGCGGCAGATGATTTGCGTCTCTTAATCTCGGTTAACAGATAATGTGTCCCCATGCCAGTTAGATCGGTACAATGGTTATTTCAGAAATAGAAAAAAGTGTGCTGCAAATACTTAAGACGGAAATGTTTGTGGATTTATCCATGCATCTTACCGAGGCTTTGGCGCGGAGCGCTTCACTGGTTCGAGGTAAGAGCCGTGCTGACCCGGGGTCGCTACACTGCCGAGCCTGCTCGGTGCGGAGCATTCTGCCCGGGGGCACGGCGGACACAGGACCGGGGTGGCTTGCTGTCTTCAGCTGGCCCTTTGGCGAGTCGGGATTTACTCCCGCACGTCTTCGGTATGTGATGTTGTGGTGTATGGCAGTTGTTTAGGGCGCCTATGCGCCAGGCAAGTGGAGTCGCGCGAGAGAGTGGGCCTGGGCGGTGGCGCGTGGCGGGGGCGTGACGTGTTCGGACACCTCGGACGTTATATTATTGCTATTGTTGTTATTACTGAGGTATTGGGCAAATACTCACGGTGGCACCTGATTTAGTGTTTGGTCGGGCTGTGACAGCGGACGATGCTACAGATGTGTCTTTCATTTTGTTCACCACCTGCTTTTACTGATTGCTCTCGCCGTTTCCACCTCGATGTGCGTTTCATCTGCTGTGCGTCTCCCCACTTTCTTTACTGGACGGCGCAAAGCTGATGATGAGGCGGCCATAGGAGATGTGACAGATAATTATGACAGCCTTGCGCACGATGATTATCGTGATGCGTGCTGCTTGTCTAAATTGGTGAGTTCAAGCGCACATAATCGCCCATCATTCGGCACACTGTAAAACCATGCTGCACACTGCATCACTTTCACTCTATCGCCGCACATGGCAGTAAACGTGAACGCCACGATCCCGACTCTGAGGCCTGGCCTTCGCAGACAGCTGTCTGGCTGTCCGCGGAGACAGCTGCTCCGTTGACACCTGTCTGGCCTCTGCAAACAGCTGCCCGGTCTCCGTAGACAGCTGCTTTGCCTCCGCTGACAGCTGCCGGCGGCCTGGCCTCCGCTGAAGTTCCCTGGTCTCGTCCGAAGCCCCATGACCGAGAGCAATCCACACAATGTGCTTGGCGATGGCGACGGTTCGTGACAGCCATAGCAATGCGGAGGGGTGCCCGCTCCCATTCTGTGGAAACGAAACAGGCTTGTATACTAACGCTCGCATTAGCAAGGGCAGATCCAGGAGGAAACAAGCGAGCCATGACTCCCACAAAGTTGTCAAAGTGGTGCAAAAAAGATACATGCTAGGGTATGAAGCAAATATACGCAACTTGTAATGCGAAAAGGCTTTGTTGTGTTTGTTTTGACACCTTTTGAAAGCAAAGTTCGATAAGTTTTAAAGATCTTTGCACTTAGAGCTTTTCCCCGCCCGAAAATCGAACGTAAATCAAAATTTAATTGATCGAACTAATGAGCGGACCATTCTGGATCTGCCCTATAGGTGCTTCAACACAAAATCCAAACGACAACAGTGCTACGGCGTTACTTCTACTGCCAATACGAATACACGACATAGGTGTTGCGCGACCAAAACGTATATTTACGAAACAAAACTCCAAAACAAAACTTTTGCACTTCATATATTTCTACTAGTTATTATTCTTACAGCAATCCCTAAATCCGATGTTTCTTATATGCGACATTACCTCGAATACACAAATTGATATGCGACCTAAGTGTTGCTCAAGAAAAGATGTACTTTTAAACTTACTTCTACAGCAGAAATGTAAAGTCATTATCTGTACGCGATATAAGTTCTCCCGCATATACATATGCATGGCATTAGTGCTACACAACAAAAGTACACCTCACAAACTTATGCCCGTCATTCCTTCTACGAAAAAAGTCGTAGGGTATTTATACGCGACATTACATCTATTGCACATGCGTACACACGACGCTAGCGCCACGCAACAATACTTGCACTAAAAAATTGTGTACAGCAAACATTTATAAATCCATTGCTGTAACATATAGCGCGAACATATGGCCGTTACTGTTCGTGTAGCATTTATGTCTAGGAGCAGTTTTTGCAGTAGACATGATGTTGCGCATAAGAAGTGACGGTTTAGTTTTTGCAGCAGAGTGGAGTAGAGAAACGATTAGTGTCGAGTACAAATTTTGGGGGCAACGTCTTGTGTTACGCTGATGCCGCGTAAATGATTTTGTGGTAAAAATATCGCGTATAAGTAATGACTGTAATTTTGCAGTGTGAGTAAAGACGGGGTGTAGCTTTTTTGAAGTACAAGTGTTGTATAGCATTACTATATATAGCATTTCTCTAGCGTATGAGTAATTACTGTGTTAACACTTCGCAGTAGAGTAATGACGAAAACGAGTTTTTGATGCGTAAGTTTGTCGTCTGGCACTATTATTGTGTATAAGTTCGCTGTGGTAGAAGCAATATCGCGTATAAATTAAGTCTGCATAAGCTTTGGAGTAAAAATAATGGCGAGATTTTGCCGCAGCACTCTTGTTTTAGGAGTTTTATCGTAGCACTGCTGTCGGCATGAGTTTTTTCCGGTAGCACATATTTCATGACACCGCTGTCAGTGTCCACTAAGTCCGGCGATTTTTAGTGACAAAAGGAATCACTGTTAGGCTGCATCCGCAATTTGGCCGCTCTGCCATCGAAAGTAAATTCCATCGAAACTTTTGAAAAACGCTGTATATTGCCAACAAAATCTCTCAAAATGTTTCAAACGTAATTCTAAGGTAGCCGAAACTCTTGAAATTCTGTCAGTCGTGACATACTGAAATAGCATTGAGTAGCAACTTAAACTAAAGAAATCTGATTACATTCCATGCGTGTTCTTGGCGGTAGACAGGCATCCAACTTCTTCGATGCCAACAGGTATCTGCCTCATTTTCATGTAGCCGTTTATGTTTCTTTCCGCCAATTTTTTGGACCACGAGAACTCTCGCTAAGCGTGCGACCGTGTTTGGTACACCAACGGCTGTTACCTCGTCGATTGCAAGCCTCCCCGAAGGGAACAGGATATGCTGCTCTCCAGTCTGTAGCACGAGAGAAAGATCGCCGCTAGCAATCGCCGATCGCCGCCCGGCGAGCTGCCACGCCGGCGGAAGTCGATCGCCATTGCCAATAGAGCGCGGGCCTGCAAATCGCCACGATACCATAGTGAGCGTGACACGACCGCCCGAGGCGCTGCACGAGCGCCAGACACCGCCGGTCATGTCGCCGACGATCGTGCTGGCTCCGGGCAGGAACTCTCTATGCAAATGAGCGGCCGGGAACTGCCGGCGAGCCGCGAACATGCGAGAGCATTGGCCGGCCGCCCTTGGCTCGACGGAAGATCAGCGGTTCGCTTCCCTACGAAATATTGTCGTGTCATCCATGATGGCGCGACGGATGAAGCTAATGAGTTCGTTGCCCGCGTGTTATAGTTCAGCTATTGTCCGTGCGCAGTATAGCTGTGTCTGAAGAAATGCTACAGAGCCGCTGGGAGGAGATCATGTTGAGTGATCGCACAACAGCATGGGATGTTAGAAATGGACGCTAGTTGAACTTTTGACGACACAAATAATGTGAGCTCTCTCGTGTTGTGAAGATCATGAAGCCCCGCCAGCACGCATCTGCGACAGTTTAGAGCAGTGCCAAATTCACGATTTATGACGAAGTGTGAACCGTTATAGATTAAAATTGGATGTCTCTGGTTTCCGTTTTTGTTTCAAGTATTCAATCAGCACTTTTCTGTAATATTAATAAAATTATGTAATATTGGCTTTGCAATTAGTATAGGTAACCAAACATGTGTCTACTTCACGACGCCAGCGAAAACGGCAACCTTTTTTGTATTTAAGACCACTTACTCTGTCCTAAAATGCCAACAGTATTTTTTTAATTTTTATAAATTTGGTCCGAATCCTTTGAATGAATGGATTTCTGGGATCAGCGCTCACGCAAAGCAGTGCTTGTTGTGTGAGCCCTGACCCCCACCATCCCATCGCGCAGTTCTAGGCAACGGCAGAATTTAGTGGCGAAAGCTTAACGTGCCGCAATGCTCGGTACGGTCCGTCCTGCCCTCTGACGTCAACTGACCTTTAGCGCGACCGCTGCCACCGGCTGCAGGCCATAACTGCCAAGGGCAAATAGCGAGCGCCCTAAAGCGACTCGAACCCATCCCGCCACGGATGGGTGGGTCGGAATGCAGGCGCTCTAACCACCTGAGCCACCGGGACGCACTGGACGAGTATGGATGTTTGCGTGGTGCTTAAGCCCTCTTTGACGGGATTTCGTAGTTAAAGAACGCATATTTCTTAAAATTGCTATGCCATTTGCATTTGCTAACTACAAAGTAAGTTTCCAGAACAATCGTCCCGGTTTCATGGTAAATAAGGTCATTCCACCATCTTACCCAACTGGCACACACTCGCTATTTAATCCTACCTTTCTTACCCTTTGCCAACACGATATACTAACAGAACACTGCAAAACGCCAGTGCACTGACACAATCCAGAAATCTCACATCAAGTTTCCAAAAGCCCTCACGTGAACTACAACGAAACTGGGGCCAACCGCCTCTTGCAGTAAAAATAGAGCATCGACCCAAATTATTTTATTAATAGGTTCTGGGTCTGTCACTGTGGATACCTTATCCCAGTCATTCTGATCGACGTCTGAAACATCTTACACGTCAGTCTAGGGGCTAGGACATCCAACCAAAACGCCCACATCCCAGCACAAAACAAGAATCACATGAAACTGGATTTTCAGCTATCACGATGCAAATGAGAACATACCTGCCATACAAACGATAACAGAACCTATCGCATTGTTCACGCGATCTCAAACACCAGCACCAAAATGTTCAGTCTGTACCGGAAATCATTAGTCGTAAAGTCGAGCATTGTTCACTATTACACAAGTCTTATACTCCCAGACATATTCCTGGACAGAACACAGAAGCCGCGAGCGTCATGCGTCATGCAGCGACGCAGTGGCGTCCAGAATAACATTCTCCGAACCAGGCTAGATGGAGCATCTTCCAGGCGTGCTTTGTGGCCGCCAGGTGCAGTCAAAAGGGCATGTTGCGCTAAGTGTACTAACAGGGGCAGAGGGAGTTCAGAAATGGCGCATGAACACCCTGACGTAGGTGATATGGTACTGCTGGCCGACCACGTCTGCCCCCCTAAAAAAATAAATAATACAAATGATAGGTGCGGTGATTCTACGCCCAGTGATGGCAGCCCTCGCCAGTGGCTCCTTGGGGTACTTTCCTTCTTCCCAGAGCACCACCTCGAGGGGCACGGCGCCATCTGCGTGGGCATAGAAGCTTACGTGTGCTGTCATCTGCCCGCCGTTCGCGGTGAGGTAGAACTCGTCGTCTATGGTGATGCTAACCTCCTGTTTCCCGTCGTCGGCCATCCCGGTAACATCCGTCTTTTAAGCCGCTGCCTGCTGACCTGCAATCTTCGCCGCCTTTTGCCACCCGGTTCTCCATTCCAGCATCTGACAGATCCTTTTGAACGTAAGACCTCTCAATACCAAATGTTTTATTGAGCCAGCAGAGATGTAAACCAGTGGTGTTGATCAAGCGGTTCTTCAAGTCGGTTGATATTTTAAGGACCTCTTTTCCGCTTTCCTGCTCTTTGGTATCGTCGTTGATCCTGACGTTTTTGGCATTTGTCTTCCGATCCACTCTGCCTCGAGTAGGTGGGTAGGAGGGCAGGCCCTCTAACCAACTGAGCTATCGGGACAGACGTATGCCCTGGCTATTGCGAATGATTGGAAGCTGCGGTCAAAGGCGTTTTCCCCACCTTTGGCTCTGTCACAGTTACTCGATCTGGATATTATGCCATCTGGTATCCGTTAGGGATATTCACCTTATCCGTCCGGGAACCGCATATGTAATTTTACCTTAATTAAATTACGAGAAATTAGAGACAAACATGGCGTTCCGAAACCAAACCAAGCCATTGATGGCAACTTATGCGGTATTAAACTTTCTCGGTCACTTGAGATCGGTGATCGGCCACTAAAAAACAGAACAAAAAACGAAAAAAAAAACGAAGCGACTGATGATTGTGATGTGGTGTGATTTCTTCTTCAATTGATTGCAGCATCTGGCTTCATTGTGTCCGCCACGCAACGGTACAAAAACAAACTTGCACCATTTTTGGATTTCTATCACATTAACCGTGCCGTTATAAGTCACATACCTAATACACAAGACGAATCGCATCCATGACATTAAGTTTAGTGAAATCCAATCATTATGGATAAGACAGCATTAATCGCCTAATTCCTCGAAGAATAACTAAGAGAAAAGCAGATAGAGACATCGGTATTTTGGGTACATGCCTTTATCGAAACGAACATTCGTTTCGATGAAGACATTTGCCCAAAATATTAGCATGTCCATTTGTCTATTCTCCTGGTTATTCTACGGGGAATGAGGCTAGTAATACTCTCTGATCTACATGCATAATGTTCCTCGCAACTGTACTTCACTTGCCAAATACAATTCAGGGAGATCTCACAGGCATCGTGGTTACCAGGTAGCTGAAGGGGTTAAAGCCATTCTGGTTTGAGGCAGACTGGGCTCTGGTTATACCCTCAGGAGAAAGAATACAAATCACGGAACAAAACAAGATATGCCGTTTTTATGACATTCAAAGACTCAAGAAACGAAACAGGTGACTGCCATTTCTTTTGAAACCATAGTAGATGACGTTAGTCGAATGGTAAGTCTTTCAGGCTGCTCAAGCAATGAGACATTACGCTGCTGTCACATTGCTAGGCCTTTCTGTGTCTGCTTAAAGAATGACTCATTCCGTACAAAATATACTGTTATTTACTGTCCCTGGAAAGTGTGAAACATCGGACGTTATTCCATGACTGTTATCGCTCTCAGGACTGACGGGTAATTTAGATAAAAAACTATAGGAGCGATGTTCAGCTAGAAATCATTATAGAGATATAAAACTATGTTTTTCATAAGGATGACTGTGTTTATAAAGTTGGTCTGTTGGTTATAAGCATGGTCATGTTTGTGCTGGCAACTATTATGCCATGTCTCCTCCCACCAAAACTTTTCGAAACTTTAAGGAAGATTGGGTGGCATATCTGAAGCAGACGCGACAGAACAGTGTTACGTAACCTGGCCGGGTCCCTGTTACTAGGCTTGCAGTACTTGCAGCGCTAACTCGCATAGACATGGTCCACGACGAATGATCCTTGCATCGAATGGCCTTAAAAACCTGCCTTCCTCCATACGACTGTAATATTAACAATAATGTCGCGGCCAGCCTACAACACACTTGACTGATCCATACCGCTGCTAGCCCAGGCATCGCATGACAGTAAATTTCTGTGAACGCAATGATTCCCTTCAGCTAAAATCTAAAACGTTCCTAAAACGCATTAACAACGTTCTCAGCGCAATAATTTTTCGTGAAAATGGTTATTTTTATCGTTTGCAAATGACAGACGCATCAATTAAGGTAAAACATGGTTAACGAACGTAAATTCAGTTTCAATATAGCAGTCCCAAGTATGTGAGTCAACAGAATGAGAATACGCTAGACAAAAACTGAGCAATACTTAATAGTGCGAATATGTCTCGGTGAGTGAACATATTAGAAAAGAGATAGAGGTCATGCGAGATGAGAAATATATCAAACCTAGCAAGCCTTAGTAGTGCTGAGGTAACCTGGCGCTTCAGAAGCCGGTCATACGATAGAACATATGTTTCACGCAACATCAGATACATTTTTGTCCACGCACACAAACTTGATGCGCCCCAAAACTGCCTATGAAAAAGGCCCGTTGCTCTTATCTTTCAATATAGCAGCACGACTAGAAACCCGCAATGACGCTTCAACATGATTCCCAGGATGAATTATTATGGGACCCGCCATTACCTAGTAAACCGAAATCAACAAATTCTTCCGGTGTTCATGATGCAAGGGTGAAATTATGTCGAAACTGTCCGGTAGTCCCTGTAACAATGCCATGAATTGTGTGCCTCATTTACTCATTGACCATTTAGACAGAGGTAGATTATTTGCAGCATTGTCTAAGCTTAAAAACGATAATCTGCATGCGACCACATGGAGGCCGGCCCATCTCACAGCACACCGTCCATCGGTAATTATTGCTTGCATTTGGGTCCATCGCCGCGGTCCGGTCCTTCGTTGTCGCAATTTCGGCGGGCCCACAGCCATCCTCCAATGGTAGACCCTCCGTAATCTGCTTTGTGACTTCGGCTCCCAGTCCGCCTCGTGGAGTCTCCAGGACATTGAAAATCATTGAAATAATCCTTGAACGAGCTCAGCAGATTTGACGACTCGTCTTTGAGCGGATCGAACCCGTGGAAAGGTCGTCACGTGACTAGTCCAACAAACTTAGAAATCATCATCGTTGCTATATGCAATAACTGCTCCTGATATAAAATCAGAAGGAATAAACATATCTGTCAGATGCAATAATCGTTGAAGTGACTTTTGTACAGATATGCGTAAGCCCTCTTACTCGTGTCTTTCTAGAAGTGTTGATCCGCACGCATCGGAGCCAATGGCCTCAACATTCTGCAACCTTCGGCTTGGTTCTTTAGATTAGAGCACTTCCGACCAGTAATGCAAATTTCAGGACTATGAAATGAAGGAGAATGAATAACGATGAGGCAGGACAACATGCGCCTGAGAGGCCAACCACAGAGCTTTAGCCCGCGCAGGAACCCCTCGGAGTGTGCACTGGGCACCCGGTCGGGGTCCCTTTCTCGAGGGGCCTCTCGGTCCACTCGTAGCTCACGCATGCAGCCTGTCCCAGACAAGCGGGGCGTGGCGAGGATTTAGCACAAAGCAAGAAAGCCGATAAGCGGGTTCGATGCGTTTGACCTCCCATAACATTTTTAACTTGCATCGTGGGTACATGCTGAGATCCACGAGCAGTGACTCCCTCCCCCGCGAGTCCTGGTTACGTGTATAATCATTTGTATGTATTCTGTGCCGCGAATCAAGCGCCTTCCATCCACCAGCCGATGCATACCACCTTACGCATGGAAAACAGACTAGTCCGTGCCCTTACACGCTCAATGCGGGGCTGGTGCTGCCACCTGTGGACCAATCACAACTTCAAGCAGAATGGTCACATACGTTAACTTGTGCCAGCATCATGGCGCCAAATGGCCCCAAAACTTACCAGAATATGCAACAACCACATCATGCATCTACCTGAAATGCAGTGCATACAACGTTAACCATGCTGCTGCAGATGTCAATATGCACCAAAAACAGGAAAACAAACGTCGCCCCAGCGCCCGCGCCAACTCCGTGGAGGGATCGCTGGGCGGAGAGTATCCATAGTCGAGAAAGTCCCCGATGTATGCATTGTTAACCCACTGACAACCACCAGAGCATTCCCTAAGGACTAGGTGGTTGGCCTTTACCGGCGGGAGGGACTGGCCAGTCGCTTGCCACCCCAACGCGTGCACAATTTGGTCGTTTCCACATTCCATATTATAACGCTGCGGAATAGAATACTTCACAATATCGAGTCATTACGGAATGCTGAATAAGTAGTTAGCCGCCATTACAGAGGAAAAAACTCAAATAACAACGAGTAATAATTCCAGGCGTGTGACATAGATGAATTATTGCTTTTTGACACCGGTTGCGGCTCAAGAAGCGACACAAATCGACGTCTGCTCCCACCTTCTTACGAATGCGAACCGTAAAATCGGCAACTTAACAGAGTGCATATATTGTAATCTGGGACCCGCTTGAAACCACCCAGGGCGAACTATGCGGAACGGCGGTGGGCTGTGTGTGTTAGGATGCTGTGCACCCAGCGCTTGCTGATGCATTGCGGCTGCGGAACAAAGCACTTTCTACGTCAGTGCAGGTGGGTGCACATCTGCTATAGTTTAATCACAGCTTTCTACTCCAGATCCACACTCGTATGTAGTCAACGGCGTTCCTCAGGTGGAGGGGGGGGGGGGGGGGCTTTTAAGGTCATGACCCCTTCCCCAAAGTTGGCGGGGGCCAACTGATCCTGAAGCCCGAAGTACTCTTTTATTAGTTTGAGACGCTCGTAGGAATTCTAAAGCATAGGAATGCTCACTCCGGGGGTCAAAATAGAATCCTAAACGTAAAAAGGCTCCCGAAATAGAAGATACACGAACAAAATATGTCTTATCCCGACAAAATGGGGCAACCCTGGCTGAAAGAGGCACTATACCCCAATTTGGCTCCCTCTCGAGTGAAATCCTGGCTACGTCACTGTCTGTAGCCAGCGCAAAGTTGAAACTCCCGACGCCCACCAAAATAACTTATTTTCCGCACAATATGTCGAGCAATTCCCGTATTGGACGATATGTATTCACATTAAAAGTTTTAAAACACATTTCGCTACCTTTTTACTAAGTCCGCACCGATATCATCGGTCAGCGAATTTGCTAATCCATGGAATACAGATCCTGTAATCGCATGAAATCATCACATCATCTCCCATGCCATTTAGAAATGTGCGATGACATTGTTTACCATCTGGTGAAATGCAACAAATTACATAACCTTCAAATAATCAACTAAACGCGCTTATTTTCATGTCTTCATAACACTCGTGATCTTTGTAAAATTGACGATGGGCTGCACACCATACGGAGGTATTTGGCGATCCCTGAGGTCAAGCACCTCGGCTCTGCTCGTGCTGGAGAACAGGTCCGTTCCGGTAACACGGTCGCCGATGCGCTGCGTGAGGCTGCTCGGTCGTGACGTCACTCGTTGGGCCCGCCGCTGTTGCTGGGCGCCATCGGGCTCCAGGCAGCCGGTATAAATACGAGCGGACGTCACGGAACTGTTCAGACACCAACGGCCGTACCGAAAGACAGGTGAGTTGAATTTGTTGTTTTCCGTCTACGACGCGGGGAACATCCCAGCTGGTCTTCCGCTTGGGCCGCTGTTGCACTTTGGCGGCAGATAAAACTGCGGTAACTCTTTGTTCGGAACTTCAGAACAAGCAAAAAAAAGAAGGAAAAGTTAATGACAGGCATTATAAGTGGTGACTGGGGACATGCTTATGCATCTAGAGGGTAAAAGGACAGGGTTTCACAAGGGTTTCCAGTTCTTGTTGCAAAGCGGCAACAGTTGGTTGACCAAATATTGAAATACGAGCATGTTTTCTGTATCTCGTGTATTATTGTCATGTTCGTGCGAAATGACATGCGTTCGAGATCAGAACGTGAATACAAGGGGTGTGGAACATGTTCATCACGCGATAATATGTTGTATGTCACCGAGCTGTAATTTCTTGTCACGAAATTGTTGTTTTCCAGAACGATGAAGCTGGTCCAAATCCACGTCGTGGCCCTGGCTTGCCTCTGTGTGGCATCCGCGTATGTGCCAAAGAAGCTCATTAAGAAGTATGCCATGATGAAGGTCAGTGCGTGAAAACTGGCTGTGTATCGATGACACTATCATGTCCGCTATATGCCGGAACGTGCTCAGTTGGGGGCCAGCACCAGCTGTGTCATTCTCGTTGCCGGGTGTTTGTTTTCACGGTGTCATCCTCGCCTGGGTGAGTGACCCGGCGCATCATCGGACCGTTCCACCGAGCCCTCGCCAACTCATCGCGGTCGCGTATTCCCAGATGGCCGAGAGCTGCTTCGGCGAGCAGGTGATGGACTCCTTCAAGGAGGAGATGTCTGCCGCCTGTGAGAAGTGCAGGGCGGATGATCCGGCCGGCCAGCCCGAGCTCATGGCGCAGTTCGACGCCATCGTCGGAGCCGGGGTCAGTAGGTGCCGGCGAGCACGGACTGTCAGGGCAGGCAGATACGTACTCACCGGCGGACAGGAGCTGTCAGGGCGGGCAGAAACTGTCAGGGCAGGCAGATACGGACTAACGGGCAGACAGTAACTGTCAGGACTGGCGGACAGCAGCTGCCATAGCAGACAGGACCTGTCAGGGCGGGCAGACACAGGGGGGTCGACCGGGGCTATAGCGCAAGTGTCCGTGTGTTCAGCATGTCGCTGTCAGTGGGCAGGGTGCAGGCAGTCAGTGAGCAGAGCTTACCTTGACAGTGTTCCGAGGCGATAGGGGGGAGCAGTGCGTAAACTCTATGAAAGGGAGCTCACATCAGAAACATGCTGTGCGGTCCTTCAAGGCGAGTGCTGTTCGCGACCTTATGCTGGCGTACGCTCACAGTTCTATCGCTCAATGCTCAATCCAGGGCACTTGCACATCTATCATATTTGACCTTTGGTCGTTTGATTCTCACCAACATCATCTCGTCATTACCTTCGCAGGAGTCTCGGCGGAAGAGATCTAGCCACCATGGCTTCACGCCCGAGAAATTGCAGAAGATTCGCGCCAGGATTTCCAGCATGATCGGAAACGTCACCTGCGTCATGAAGGAGTTGAAATTTGTGAGTAAAAGATAGCAACTGAACGGGATAGAAGTAATTCAATGCCATGACAACTCGTGTCAAAACTTGTGAGGATAGCTACATGCTGGCAGGTGCTGTTTACACATTTCCGATTGGTGTATTTTCTTAATTCCTATGATATATTACAGCCAATCGAAATAAGGCATTGCATGTATTTATACCTGCATTCTTAAAGCAACAAATTAGCTCTTTAAGAGCTCTTATGACCTCGTTCTGGGATTCCTGCACTCGTTTAGACACTCGAGCTACCCTAAAATACAAAAATACAAACGCAGCTGGGTCTCTTCACCCGTTTTTATCCCATTTCAGGTGGACGCTGAGAACCAGATTGATCTGCCTTCAATGAAGGAGCGTATCGCTGACATGAACCTGACAAAAAGCCTGAGGGAGGACCTGGAGGAGGGACTCGATAAGTGTAACGACTTTGCCAAATGCCTGCCCAGCTCGCTGGTCGACCAGTCACCGGTCACTCCCGGATTCGGCAGGCAGATGGCCTTCTTCAAGTGTATTAAGGTGGGTTTCTCGCCCAGTGCCATTGCCACTGGCTTGCGTTATGGCTCATACATACATATATATATATATATATATATATATATATATATATATATATATATATATATATATATATATATATATATGTATATATATATATATATGCATATATATGTGTATGTACATATATATATATATATACATATATATATATGTGTAAGAATATATGATTATATGATTACATATATATATATATATATATATATATATATATATATATATATATATGTATATCTGATCACACTATCAATAACATGCAACTATTGCATTCATCGCTACCAGCTCGCGCACAATCGACAACGAGGGATTAGCGTTGGCATCGAACGTCGTAGTCGCGGACTCGTCTAAGGCTGCTTTTAAGGACCCTCGTCATGGTCCAACTTGGTCCGGTGTCGATGTGTTCTTCACCCTGCTTCATGCATAGCCTAATGTTAAACTACAGGCTGCAACAGACAGGACACCCTCAGTGACCGCCACCTTAGGACCGTGTTCGGACGAGGGTGCTGATTGGTGGTGTGCGTTACAGATGGCCAAGGTGGAGGCCTGCATGAAACAGGACTTCCGGGAGGAGTACCTGCCGATGCTGATGGACGAGGGCCTTGAGATTGATGAGGATGAGGCCTTCCAGACGATCGCCTTATCGTTTGTGCAGGGCCGCGGATACTTCTAGAGGTTTGCAAAGAAACGTCTGAAAGACTCCTCGTGACCATTTCAGCCGGAGCTGGTTCTGATAACATTCAGAGTTGAAACAGACGTTCGACGCACGCTGGGCGTTGTACTTTTGGTGGGGCATTTTTGAGGCCTTTAGATCTTATTCCTTGGTACGGTGTTCTTGGTGATGTACTGGAGCATCGGTGCCTTGAATAAAACATTTACACAGAATGTTTGTATGTTTTTGACGAAAAATATGCCATCCGACCGCGGTGGTGTGGGGTTCCACACTGTAACCAAAAGCCAGAGGATACTCTACTGATGCAGACGGCTGAGTTACACACGGTAGTTGATTGGCATGCAGCACTTCGGTCAGTTGTTTCTTCGGCCGTCCTCGGGTACTGGTTGCCTCTGACAACCAGACATGCGGCCGAATCTCCCAAAGATCCAAAATCCAAGAGATCTTTCTACACAACTTTTAAAAGGTCTAGATCTTGAAAGATCTTCCGACATTTGTCAAAACAAGATACTGGATTCCAGAAGGTCGTTTGGAAAGTTTTTCTTAATATCCAGCCTCTAGGATCCTAAAATATCACATAAATATGCATCCCTATTAACTTTTTGGCATCTTTTTGTGATTGCAAGTCTTAGATTACACAGCTTTTTACAAACAACACAATCTTTAGCATAATATATACGTCATGGACAAAGTAGTGTGACAAGGTGCGGCATTGGCTCTGCCACCCCTCAGAATCAAAGCAAGTGCAGAGAAGTGTTGAACACAGTTGGTACAAACTGATGCAAATATTATTATAGCCCACCATAGAGCTCTGGTGGGCTCTCGTATTAGAAACACTATTACATAGAAGCTTGTTTGTAGTGCAGTTGTACATTGTGTCCTGCGCCCCTGCTGGGGCGGGGGTGCGGCGGAGGCGCGCCGCCGCCGCAGTGTCGAGTGTCAGGTTCGCAGGGCCGGTCCCCGGCTCGCGGCCCCCGCTGTCGAGAGCCGCCGTGGGGACACCAGAGAGGGTAGGTGCATCGTCAGGGGGTGCTGTGGTGCGAGACTAGAATGCAGAGAAGTTTTGGTGAAATACTTAGCGTCTCATTACAAAGCTCTCAGTTAGCTTGTTATGACTGACTGCTGAACAAGCAAGCCGACTTTTAATCTTAGTACGATGTTAAGAGGATTATGTCACATTTTGTACTTTTTAGTTTTTAAGTTTAGACGCGTCAAGGTTAATCGGTAAAACCAATTTCTTTCGAAATCATTCTGAAAAGCTCAGAATATGTTTTTTAAATAGCCATTCCGGTGGGAGAAGCCGCACTGGATTCCTTACACACAAGTACAATAATGCTTTTCATATAGCTTGTTTTATCCAACAAGGGTATTCTATAATGTTAGCAATGCACTTATTGGTAATAATGTCAGCGTGTAATAAACGCTAGGAAAGCTTGATACTATTTCAGGAAAAATATGCAAACATAAGACCACTTTCACACGAGTTCAAGGAAATGTTGCGCCATGGATTCGATAGCTCCCCTACGGTGATCAGCACAGCTGCTCTTCTCCACTTCTCACGCACTTTGGCTTTGGCCGAGTGATACTACTCTATTGAGTAGCATCACATGGCCTTCAGTGGCGCACTGATTCAAACCTAGCAATGCGCTTCTCGCTAAATGACGTTCCCCACCCGCAGTTTCACATGGTCTATAATGAGGCCCTGGCTCAAACCTCCACCAAACCTCAAGACACGCGCGATGTGCCCCATAGACTACTAACAATTCGAGTGCGATTGCACAACATGCCGAACAGATATCCTCAAAACCTTTAGAGGGTCACATTACCCCTCCTCGCTCAGGGAGAGGAAGAGAGAGAGAGAGAGAGAGAGAGAGAGAGATAGAGAGAGAGAGAGAGAGAGAGAGAGAGAGAGCGAGAGAGAGAGAGAGAGAGAGAGAGAGAGAGAGAGAGAGAGAGAGAGAGAGAGAGAGAGAGAGAGAGAGAGAAGAGAGAGAGAGAGAGAGAGAGAGAGAGAGAGAGAGAGAGAGAGGAGAGAAGAGAGAGAGAGAGAGAGAGAGAGAGAGAGAGAGAGAGAGAGAGAGAGAGAGAGAGAGAGAGAGAGAGAGAGAGAGAGAGAGAGAGAGAGAGAGAGAGAGAGAGAGAGAGAGAGAGAGAGAGAGAGAGAGAGAGAGAGAGAGAGAGAGAGAGAGAGAGAGAGAGAGAGAGAGAGAGAGAGAGAGAGAGAGAGAGAGAGAGAGAGAGGAGAGAGAGAGAGAGAGAGAGAGAGAGAGAGAGAGAGAGAGAGAGAGAGAGAGAGAGAGAGAGAGAGAGAGAGAGAGAGAGAGAGAGAGAGAGAGAGAGAGAGAGAGAGAGAGAGAGAGAGAGAGAGAGAGAGAGAGAGAGAGAGAGAGAGAGAGAGAGAGAGAGGAGAGAGAGAGAGAGAGAGAGAGAGAGAGAGAGAGAGAGAGAGAGAGAGAGAGAGAGAGAGAGAGAGAGAGAGAGAGAGAGAGAGAGAGAGAGAGAAGAGAGAGAGAGAGAGAGAGAGAGAGAGAGAGAGAGAGAGAGAGGAGAGAGAGAGAGAGAGAGAGAGAGGAGAGAGAGAGAGAGAGAGAGAGGAGGAGAGAGAGAGATAGATAAGGAAGCGAAAATAGGAGAAGTAGAGATAACAAAAAAAGAGAGAGAGAGAAAGAGAGGATAGAGAAGAGGGAATAGAGAGAGGACAGAAGAGAGAGAGGATAGAGAGAAAAAGAAGGAGAGGAAAGAGAGGAGGAGGAGAGAGGAGAGAGAGAGAGATAGAAGAGGGAAGAGAGAAGAAGAGCGAGGTAAGAGAGGAAGATAGGAGAGATAGAGAGAGAGAGATGAGAAGAGAGAGAAGAGAGAGAGAGAGAGAGAGAGAGAGAGAGAGAGAGAGAGAGAGAGAGAGAGAGAGAGAAGCTTAAAGAAAATGTTCCGCATTTCAAGATATTGAAGCAAGCATCGGATCTGATGAAAATAACTCGCTTGCAACTAGTCATATGCTTTTAGTGGAAAAGACCGCCGTAGACAACAATTTGTATTGTTTTTTTAGGCAAAGATGCTACTCAATACGCCACTCTTTTGTGCGATGGAACGTTTGTATGACATTGAGTTGTTGCCGAGAAAGCTGCGCCAAATAGCCACCCTAGCATGGGTGTAAGAACAGGGAGGGCCAGGTAGGCCAGGGCCCCGCACTTTTCAAGGTTGGGAGTGTTAAGTGTTGACTGGCAGTGTTAACAGCAGTGTTAAGTGTTAACAGCAGTGTTAAGTGTTAACAGCAGTGTTAACTGGCCCCCAGCTTTCACATTAAGGCTGCGTTTAGCTTACCTTTGCACTACGTTAAACATTTATATCGATTTACCTAGTCCAGCGGTCATCTTCCTCAAGATGCGTCATCTTTTTCATATGCTTATTGGCCACGAGGTTAGTGTTTCAGCCACGAGGTCGACAGCGCGCGGCCTGCGGAGACTGCAACGCCGGACGTCGAGGTTGCTTCTTTGACTTGCGAGTGCGCATGTTCCGAACCGTACTACATAGTTTTTTTTATCAGTAAGCGATTCGGATCGGATTTTGAATATTTCAAGTCGAGCATGAATTAGCCATGTGAATATAAATTTAGGACCCCATTTCATCTACAATCTACTTTCAGGGAGTCCTCAATATCTCTGAAGGGCGCAGAAAAACATGGAACTGAAGTTTGTGTGAGAACTACTGGACCGCCTACGGCGATCAGGGATGTTGTTGCGTCAATGAGAGTTCCTGTGCTGATCCGGGGCCAACTGCGTGTGTCAAATGGCCTCCTGTGTCATAGAGGGAAACAACGTGAACGTGAATATTATATTGGAGTGCGCATACTCATGATTATGCCTCATAATTTGCATCGCTAATTGATTTAAGTGTATGAAGGCAATTTTTCAAAACGTCATCATTTTCGTCCACCGGTGAGTCTCGACTAAAGATTAGCCGCTGTGCTAACGCTGCGCGGACTATGGAGACTGCAACGCCTGGCGTCGATATTTTTGTTGCTAGCGAGTGCAGTTTGCGAGCGCGCATGGAAAAACACGTTTCATAAGTTGCATCTCTATTAGATTCTGACTGGATGTTAAACATTTCCAATCGAACATCGCTTGGCTACGTTCATACACATTTGACTACTCGAATACAGCCAAATTTTCGTCTTCAAATTTCGATCCAACATATCGCTCTACAATCTATCTTCACTATGTTCTTAATGTCTGCAGAACACGCAAAAATTCTGACGGAGCTTTTTAACTCTATCTGTTTGGAAAGGGCTCACAAAGCCATTGTAAATAAACGGCACCGGTGATTTATTTCATGCGGTCGCTCAGCACCTGATTTCTGCAGTTTATTGACTTTAAAATACACGCAAAATTGATCTCACGGTAGCTTCTGGTTTCCGCCCTGGTTATAAGATGAAAATAACAATAAAACTAAGAAAACCGTGTCCATTGTTAACTACATCCGGAAATTTTTGGGAAGGGGTTCACCCATAGGCGTAGGAACGTTTCAAAAAATGGGGGAACCAAGCTCAGGGTATACTTAAGGAAATTTTTCTGGAAAGCGAGCCGATGACCGGGGGGGGGGGGGGGAGTAGGGATGGAGTTTGCTATTGCTCTTTAACCAAATGTCATGGTTGCTATGCTATATATGCATCTAGAGCTGATTCTCACTGGTGCACAATCTTGCCTATTCGACTCATCTGTCACTTGGCAAATAAGGCTTCCCAAGATTATTTGCTCATTTTGACGTTGTCGGTCCTGGGGAGACGACATTCCACGAGCGGGCAGGCATTTTGGATCATTGAGGAAGCATCCGCCTCCACAGTGTACATGCCAAAATAAGGCCTGGCTATAGGCTGGTGAAAATTTTGAAAGTGGATCGATGGCTCACAGTGCGAAGGATTTTCACGCGTCTGCTTTTCGCTGGCTGCTTTTCAAGAGATAAGACATGTCGCAGCATTTTAAGCGGAAACAAATTATTGAAACCGCTAGAAACAATGACAAAAGCCTTTATACTGGAGGCTCTCTTTTAAGAATCAAGCCACATAATAAGGCCCAACTGTCATCTATTCCTTGTCTGGGCCATGCTCCTGTCCGCCGTCGGTGGCCACTGCCCTGGCCGGGATGTCTCCCGCATGACTGACTGCAAACTGATCTTATGGCTGCTTTGCTGCATCCTTTTAGATCAACGTTACTACTACATGGTGTATGAACGTGTGCTGAACACCTGCAACAGTCTCTTTTTCCGAATTTTCTTCCCTCACACCACACCATCGCAGAAAAATAGCCTCCGGGAAACTGTCTGCCTTAGGCATGAATTGGTCCAACGGACACTTCACTGCCCATGATGCAACGTATGCGACTTGATCTGCTTTTGTGTGTAGGCAGGGGCGTAGCCAAAGCCTTGCCAAGGCTGACAAAAGCCCATCTTATGGTGGTCCCCAAAGAATATCCGGTACAGCTTGCTTGTTAAGAAGTGGCACCATTCTCTTCGTTATTTTTTATTTTTACCTTGTAACCACAACAGAAACTAAGAGCTACCGTGAGCTCAATTGTGTTTGCATTTTGAGGTCAGTAAACTGCAAAAATCAGGCGTTGAACGACTGAATGGAATAAATCACCGGCGCTGTTTACTTACAACGGCTAGCTGAATCTTTCTAAACCGCTAGAATTTAGAAGCCTTGCCAAATTTTTTTCTGTGCTTAAGACATTGAGGATATTGAGAGGTTAGATTGTAAATCGATATGTTTGATCCAAATTTGAAGATGAAAATTTGATTGCAGATCGAGTGATCAGCAATGTGTATTAACATGGCCAAGCCATGTTTGTCTGAAAATGTTCACCACTCAGTCAGAATCGATTACTGATACAATTTATGTAGCGTGCTTTTTAACATGCGCGCTCGCAAATCTTAGAAACAAAAACCTCGACACCAGGCGTTGCAGTCTCCTTTGTCAGAGGAGCGTTAACCTAGTAGCTAATATTTAGCCGGGGCCCATCCGTGGACGAAAACGATGACGCTTCTGAAATGATTACCTTTAAACACTGTAATCGACTAGTTATACAAGTTATGTGATGTAATTTTGAGCATGCGCACTTAACACCCTTAGAAACGCAAGCCTCGACCCCAGGCGTTGCAGTCTTCGTGGCTGCGCAAGGTCGTCCTAGCAGCCAGTATTAAGCTGTGGCCAACGTGTGGACGAAATTGACGACGCTTCTGAAAATTATCCTTGAACGCTTCATGACATCAGATCTTACATCTAAAAGGTAGTCTGAACGCATATTTCACGTGTGCAATTTTTAGACTGATGAAAAGAACGGATTGGCCCTTAAAGCACCGCGAAGTGGCGCTGGAATCTGGGGCTGAACTGGAAGAGTGAGGGTAGAATCTCTATTTTTCGTGTTTTTGCAACTACTTATCTATCCAGAATACGGATTAACACGGCGCCCGCCGTCTGGTGGAACTTGCGGTGGCCGAAACTTTTCGGTTTTACGGAAGCTGCAACCCAGACCATCCTTGTCCTTGCTCTCGGGGTTGCGGGCGGGCATGTTCAAGCCTTTTGATGTATTCTGTTTGAAAAATACATTCATAAAAAAATGAGACACTCATGTACTTAACAATAATAAGATCTTTTTTCCTTTCGGGCAAGGGGCCTCTTGAGTATAACACCAGGGGAACATTAACGGTTCCGGTCAAGGGATGAAGGGTCATTTCCTTCCATCGCGAAGTGTCTTCTGGCTATCATTCTGGTGGCATGGAGAGGATCTCCTGGTCGATCCGAAGGCCATTAGAAGGATATATCATATCACGTTGTTCCCATCCCTGACACGGGAGGCTTTCTGACCCGCGCACTTGGCCCCGGATCAACACAGGAGCCCTCATTGACGCAACAACATACCTGATCACTGCAGGTAGTCCGATGGTTGTCACATAGACTCCAGTTCCCTGTTTTTCTGTGTTCTTCAGAGATATTGATTTATCCCCTGACTATAGATTGTAGATGAAACGAGGTTTCTAATTTGTATTTATATGGCTGACTCATGTTTATCTTAAAATGCTCAAGATCCTGTCCGAGCTGATCACTGATAAGAAAGCTACGTAATATGGTCTTGAACACGCGAGCTCGCAAGCCATAGCAATAACAGCCTCGACACCCGGCATTACAGTCTCCATGCCGTGCGGCGTAGGCCTTGGGGCTGTAACACTAAGCGATGACCAAAGAGCAAACGAAAAAGGTGACACATCTTAAGGGAGATGGCTAGTGAACTAGGTAAATCGGCATGCATGTTTAATGTAGTTCGTAAGTGAGCCAAAATGCAGCCTTAATATGAAAAGTGGGGGCCAGTTAACATTACTGGCCTCCCAACTTGAAAAGTGGGGGAGGGGTGTCATGGCCCTCTGGCCTCCCCTGTTAATACGCCCATGGGGACACCACAAGAGAGACCTTTGTCAACCCTGTGTTACCCTCTGGCAACGCTCTGGCCCCTGGCCCCTGCCTAAACACAAAAGCAGATCAAGTCGTTCACGTTAAGTGATGGACAATTAAATGTCCGTCATGGCAATTCATACCAAAGGCAGGCAACTTCCCCGAGGCTTTTTTCTGCGGTGGTGTGGTGTAGGGGAAGATAATCCAGAAAGATACTGTTGCAGATGTCGAACATATGTTTTACACGCAAATTAGAAGTCACGCTGACCCAGAAATATGCAACAAGGCAGCTATACGATCACTTCGCAGTCAGTCATGCGGGAGACAGCCGGGCCAGGGTAGTAGTCACCGACGGCGGACAGGAGCAGCGCCCAAATAAGGAATATATGACAGAAGGGCCTTCATCCTGAGGCTTGGTTTCTGAAGGACACTTTCCAGTTTCATGGCGTTTGTCGCATTGTTTTTGGCAGTTTCAAGCTTCCGACTCTTGAAAAGCAGGCAGCGAAATGAAGGCGCAAGGAAAATCTGTCGTACTGTGAGCCATCGATTCACTTTCAAAATTCTCACCAGGCTATGTCCAGGCCGTATTTTGGCATCTACACTGTGGAGGAAGAGGCCTCTTCAATGACCTACCCGCTCGTGGAATTTTGCCTCCCCTGGAAAGGACAATGTTGAAATGGGGGAATCTTGGGAAGATGGATAACCTTATTTGCCGAATGACAGATGAGTCGAATAGGCAAGGTTGTGCACCAGCGAGAAACAAGTCTAGATGCATATCTGGCACAGCAGCCATGACATGTGAATAAAGGGTGATAGCAACCTCCATCTCTATTCCCCTCCCCCTCCCCGATCATCGGGTTTGCTTTCCAGAAAAAGTTCCTGAAGTACGCCCTGAGCTTGTCCCCCCCCCCACTTTTTGAAACGCTCCTCCGCCTATGCACTCTAGCACTCACTTGTAGTACTTATCTCGCCGAGAGATGGCAGCGGTGGTGCTAGGAGTGTTCGCCGAGCCAAATGCTATGTGCTCATGTTTTGGTCTTTTCTCGTGGTGTTCTTACATATCTATCCGTGATCTCCAGAGGTCAACTCGTATTCACATCCCGGTTACGAAGCTACTCTTAGTTTATTCGATTGCAAGTCTTATTTCCGTAATGACTAGGAAGAATGCCAAACTTCGTTTATTTTTTAGTACAAAATGCGATCCCCGTAGCTTCAACTGAGCTCAGAGTCGGTCCTGAACGGGCGCCACATGTCCTGTGATCGGAGTTAGGAACCTACTGAAGGTGTGTTATACTAATGGCAGGACAGTAAACCGTTCGTAGTGGTAAAGAAAACGGCTATTTCAGTTCAAAACTGCGTGCAAATGAGGAGCATTGCTCTTGAGCCACAGGCCCGCAATGTATGCGTTCAACCTGCTGAAAAGCGGTTTAGTCCGCGACAGATGACGATGGCCGTCATTAGGTTCTGCCGTCATAGTGACGGCGGTCGCGTCAGATGCAGTCGTTGCCGAGAGAGTGGAATCAGGATGTGTGAAAAGCTGTGAAACTGTCCAATGTTGCCACGGCTGTTCATTCGGTTGAAACCTGATCAGGTTAACTAACCATGTTGCGTTAAGCCGAGAGTCAGTTTAGAAGCCAAAAAGGTGAGGCGTTTTCGTGTTATTGCCTCAGGCCCGAGGACATTTGTCCTCACCCGTGTCAGCCTGACAGCGCAGCTCTTCTCCGAGAAGTCCGCAGCATAACTTTACCTCACCACTGCAGTCTTGAGCAGAAGTCATCGTCGACCAGTTCGTCAACGTCTTTAACAGCAGGAGGTCATCATTCAACGCGAAGCCTCATCAAAGGGTTTTTGGTGTCCAGCCGGAAGCCGAGGGGGCCCAGCGCTTTGCCTTGGCTATGTGCTGGAAATGGAAATGGCTATGTTGATGCGCGAAGCAGAGAAGTTAGCTGGTTCCGAGACGTCGATGAGACCAGCGGTAAAGGAGACCCGCTCCGAAAAGCTGTCATTTCAAATGGGCATCTTAGGGCCTGCATCTCCCTGTTTGGACTTCTGAGGGATGTCCGCAGGCTGGGGTTATATGGAATGTTCGACATTTCTATGGGGTTTTTAACTGAAATAGCCATCTTGAAGATCATTCGGTGCGCTTCACAGCCTTGCCCTTCTTAAAACCAAAGCCCCTCTAATTCTGAGTTCCACACCCGCAAAGACAGGGAGATTTTTCGGGGAGAGCATTTCAATGTTACCTTGACGTTCATGACGTCACAACAACGTGATTCATATCCTGCCATTCTATAAGCCATGCGCATCAAGGCCAATATAAACATGAAGGTCGAGTCGTTCCTGTCTGGCATTTGTAAGCACCGTCTCCAAATATAACGGCCGTCAATTGGCTCTAAATCAGTGTTGTGCAAGGCATGATGTTGCAATCAAACAATGACGTATCGAGGAGTATATTTACTAAACAGAGAAATTGTGCTGTCCAAAGCAGTCTTTTACCATTCAGAGGAATATCAACAGTTCTAAGTGAGCTTGTTTTGTCATATCTAATGTTTCCTTCAATATCTTAAATTGTGAAACATTCTGTTTAAAGTGCGTCCTGGCAAAATGTCTCCATGAGGATCTTGTCTAAACCCCGTTTCCTCAACTACAGCCAATGCGCGGCGCCAGCGCGCACCTCAGAGCCATCCACGGCTCAGGTACGCCTGCGTATGCTCTTGACAACGCCACGCCCTCTGTTCGCGGTCACCAGCCAGTCACGTTCGCTGCCGGTGGCTATGGAGGTCATGGCAGCGACCTCCGACAGCCAGTATCTGGTCTATGCCCCCTGTTGAGCCCCGCAGGCTGAAGACTATGCCTTTTTTGACTCGCTGGCGGCGGTTAGGGAGGCGAAGATACCTGAGCCTGTTCAGCCGATGACACAAACAGAATCATCAAGATCACCCCAGATTCACAGCTCGGAGGCGTCGGCCGTGCTCAATGGCGTCGTTCTTCGAATTAAAGTGCAGGAGGCGACATGCTAATAAGATCACTCTGAGGCTATAACGGACGGAGCATATTCCTCAGTGGTCGGTCGTGTGCCGGCCAAATGACGACATATCGACCCTTCTCTCGGAATCTGCTTGGACTTAGGCCTTCAGCCGCGGTTTTCTGACTTCCAAAAGAAGCTTGGTTTCAGCGGTATCGCAAACTAAAGCAACATTTTGCCTGGGGATGGGGCCAAGCTATCGCCCAAGTGCTGGGATCAAGAAGCAAATAATCGAGGCACAACTCATCAAAGCACCCGAAGCCATCCGCAGCCCCTAAAACCCACGTAAGCACAAATATGTGGTGCCGGTTTCGTGTGCTCAACGAAGCAAAGTAAGTAGCATCCGCAAACAGCCAAGGCGGCTGACGCGTCCTTAAACCCGAATGACTAACTAGCGTCTTATGGGCATAGCGGCTATCTAATGTGAGAATGTAATTTTCATCAAGTCACTCGTTTACATTTGCGGGATGTACTGCCAGCCCGCCCTGCCGCCGTACATCACTGTAACCGGCATCGCTTTCCCTTTCGACCAACACGTTCAGCACTAGTGATTTTGTTCATTATGTGGTGTCCTTTGCATGCCAGCGCGGCAGTTGACTCTCGTACTGTAGTCACTACAGCCTCATATACGCTACGCGAACAGCATAGACTGTCCAACATTTTTCGTGGTTCCATACCTTTGGACTTGTCTGTGAAAACTGAAGGTCCTGTATCTGCCTTAGGACGGCAATGAGAATGGTATTAACACGTGAATTTCCGTCAGTCATTTAGTAAAAGCTGCTTTAAATGAAATGGTGCGGCTCCTGGCAAAAACAAAGTCCGGTGGTCTCCATATACTTCTCGTGGTGCTGTTTCTATCCACCATCGCCAATCCCACCCCCTACGTGACTCAGCCTGACGAGCTCAGCTGAAGAAACGCGTCCGCGTCAGAGCAGCTCGTGAGCGGCGGAGTCGGTTCCGCCTATCACAGCTGTCACAGGGGACATGCCACTGGCGTTTGCCATGGAGTGCAGTGAGGACCATAGAGTGGGACCACCGAGTCGGGAGGTGCGTGCTGCCAGCAGTGGTGAGGTGTATGTCATGCACGATGTGCGTCCCGATGAGGGGATGGTGGGGGTGGTCACCGGTGAGGTGGCCGCAGGTGAAGGGCGAGGGTGGCCGCCGGTGAGGGTCGCCACTGGTGAGAGTAAGGGTGATCACTGGTGAGGGTGGGGGTGGCCACCGGTGAGGGTCGCCACTGATGAGGGTAAGGGTGGCCACTGGTGAGGGTGGGGGTGGCCACCGGTGAGGGTCGCCACTGATGAGGGTAAGGGTGGCCACTGGTGAGTATGGTCACTGGTGAGGGTGGCCACTGATGAGGGTAAGGGTAGCCACTGGTGAGGGTGGTCACTGGTGAGGGTGGCCACTGGTGAGGGTCGCCACTGATGAGGGTAAGGGCAGCCACTGGTGAGGATGGGGGTGGCCACCGGTTAGGGTGGCCACCGGTGAGGGTGAGGGTGACCGCTGGTGAGCGTGGTCACTCGGTACAGGTGGCACCGGACTGCCGTCCAGTGGAAATTGAGTTAGATGACGGGGCACCCGATGCCATGTGCACCAGGCAAAGTCGCAAAGCGATTTGCTTACGCCTCGTGTGACACTCAGCATTGTGCTTAACGTACAGGAGTTTCACGACGATTTGGTGGAACACTTTGTCGTGTTAAGATCCACATCAATCGTAACGAAAGAAAAGTCGGAGTCAGCATTTAACTCATGCTAAGTTTATTACCGATTGCAAACCCTGTATCATTTGTCGCGCTTACATCTTGGGCCCCAATGTCTGATCGTAGAAATCCGGGTCATGGGTAGAATTTTTCGGAGAAAACTTACCCCGTGACAAGATTCGGCACGCCCAGTCCAGCCCTCTAACGTCACCTGGTCGTAAGCGCGGCTGCTGCCCCATGCCACCAGCTCGCCACTGGTGAATGATTAGAAGGCGAACGCTCAAACCAACCAAGCTACGCGCTGGGTTGAACCCGTAGACATCAATATGATATGGGTATCGGGGTGAGTTGGATATGGATTTGAGGGAAAATATGTGCATTGATATGGGTAAGATTTCACCAAAGGATGGGTAGGTTCTCCAGGAAATACTACACAACGGTACTGTTGCGCTTCATTCGGAGGTAATTAGCTTCACTTTTTTTTAGAGTGGCCACTGGTGAGGGTGGCCACTGGTGAGGGTGATGGTGGTCACTGGTGAGGGTGGCCACTGGTGAGGGTGAGGGTGGTCACTGGTGAGGGTGATGGTGGTCACTGGTGAGGGTGGCTACTGGTGAGGGTGAGGGTGGTCACTGGTGAGGGTGGTCACTGGTGAGGGTGGTCACTGGTGAGGGTGATGGTGGTCACTGGTGAGGGTGGCCGCTGGTGAGGGTGAGGGTGGTCACTGGTGAGGGTGGTCACTGGTGAGGGTGGTCACTGGTGAGGGTGGTCACTGGTGAGGGTGATGGTGGTCACTGGTGAGGGTTGCCACTGGTGAGGATGAGGGTGGTCACTGGTGGGGGTGGTCACTGGTGAGGGTGGCCACTGGTGAGGGTGGCCACTGGTGAGGGTGAGGGTGACCACTGGTGAGGGTGACCACTGGTGAGGGTGGCCACTGGTGAGGGTGATCCACCGGTGAGGGCGGCCACCCTCACCGGTGGGCATCACCATTTTTTCCACTTTTGTTATAGCCCACACAATCTGATAAGTTCAGATGTAAACGTTACTGAAAATCTTTTTTAAACAACTGGAAAAACGCAAACGATTGAAAAACGGGTGGGCATAGCTAGTCTGGGCTGGTTAATGGCTGAATGTATGCATAGTCCTATGGGCAAAGTGCGCTGGGTTAGTAAAATATTATTGGTGAAGCCATCCAGTGTGGGCACAGCCCCAGAGGTAGAGGATGCATTTCGAAAGTGAAATATTGCCCGTGAAGCTATCCACTCTACAATTGCATGAGCAGTGCCACCAACCGTTTGCCTCAAAATTCTCCCGAATTTCGGTCACAAGTACAATATATTTTAGAAACATAAATGCATTTCTGAGCTGTTGACATGTAAGATTTCAAGCGCATGTACCAAATACTTGCATTCACCACGCGCGCATCAACAGAGACCGCTTTGTTTAGTCTGGTTCGCATACATTGCGTTTTCTTCTCTGGTGGGTGCCCTATTACATTAAATATTGGAACCATCTGGTATAGAATTGGTAGAAAAGATCCCCGAGATAACTGTGCGGGCGACACGCAAGAACTGCGGAGCCGAAGAACCCCGTTGTGATCAACGCTTACAAATGGCAATTTCGAAAGTGAAGTGCTTAACGCAAGTGTCCCTTGACCTACCGTGACGCGACCTCATCTGCCATTGTAAAAACGTAGGTCTGGCTAGGAATTGACGCCCACAGTCGAACAGTGTCAAATGGAGCAGCGGCCAGGAAGCCCAGTGTCTAACCACCTGTCATCTACAGACGCATGAGGGCGTCATTTTGCAAGATATGTAACATTTGACACTTCCAATGACTTAGACGGATCATTAGTCGAGGTATATTCAGATTTAGAATCGCGCATACAATACTTAGTATGACTATGGGGCATATGACATCACTCATACACTGACGCATTATGAGGTTAATTCCTTCATATGACAATTAGCGCTGTGCTGAGAAGAAGCTACGCGACAGCGCGTTAACCCTTGCACTGATAGGGGGACAGGGTCGATGCCCCCCTTAAAAGGAATGTTCAACTTTTAGAGATATTCAAGATATAATGGGCTGGCTTATGATTACTGGTGTACTTTTAGGTGCAAAAGATGGCAATAGACAGCAAAGTTCTTTATTTAATAGCTTGCTCCTTAACGCATCATTATTTTGTTGCGTCATGCAACGTTTGTGCGACGCTGAAGTGCTACGAAACTAACCATGCAACATTTCCACCCCAGCACTCACGTGTCATACTTCAACTCGCCGACAGATGGCAGAAGCAGTGCTGGAAGTGTTTGCTGAGGCCAAAGATAGTTGTGTGCTCGTGTTTTGGCCCCCTTCTCGTGGTGTTTTTCCATACCTATTCGGGAGTTTAAGATGTTCACTCCTGTTTATATGCTAGGTTTTGGCGCTAGTCTTAAGTTGTTCGGTTACAAGTTTTATATCGAGTTTTTAAAGGGTTGTGCACCTGGTCATGAGGCACGATTTCGTCACCAGCGGCGGTCTTTGAGCCCTCTGGCGCCGCACCCCCAGGATTGGAGGCACTCTTTTGTCGTTTAGGGCGTCACGATTCTTCATAGCACTGTGACGCATCTCCGACCGCCGGGTCACCCATTGAGCAATCGCAGTGAATTTCATTTGTTGGGTGTCCCTTTCATCCCCAGGACGGACGAGACATGAAAGACGGATGAGGACCTTCCCACTAAGTTTGAGGTCACTTTGTAATATTTATGACCATCAAACGCTCTACCTTGTTCCGCTCTGTGCTAGGCGCACCGTTAAGGGTGCCAAAGTGAGGGGTAACAACACCGTGGGAACATGGGGGATGTGCTCCACTCAATGTTCAGAATATGGGGGACATCGCCTGCAGCCTAAGTGGCCCGAAATTGTCAAACCCATATGAACGCGTTGTGGTGAAGTGATTCAAAACACAGAATATCAAATAAAACGCCGAACTTCTTGGCACGGCTGTTACAGCACCTAAAAACAAGAGATGCACAAACCACACGAGTATCATCACAGTGGGAAGCTTCTCACACTGAGCACACCAGGACCCTCGCCCGTCACGTCGACGGCTCGATGCCATTCTTGCACTTGTCGGCAGTACTTCCCGCGCGGGCGAAGCATTGTATGTCTTTTGGGACTCATTGCCACCCCAGAATCATGGTGACCTGCTCCCTCGTTGGCTGGTCCCGTCATGTGGAACTTGTCCAAAGTCATCACCTGTTCCTTTCAGTGACGAGAACTCAGCATTTTGGAGAGATTATGCACCATGCAGGGATGTAACACACTGGCGCAGGCGCGTTGTGCCCGTGTGCTGTGTTGTTGGGCCTAGTTTCGTGTATTCCCTTACTTCAATACCGCACTTACTTATCCCGCACGATCCAAACCATCGAACTGGAGATTTCTCTGCACCCTGATAGTCACATACTTATCAGTAAGTGGACTTACATGGCGTTATCCTGCTGTCGGTACTGCACCAGCATCGCCTCAACCGACATGCTTGCTTACATTCCGTCGCAGCTCTTCTGTGACCTTGAGCGAGCCGACCAGCCGCCGCAAGATGTTTGCTCGCCGCGTCCTTCCAATCCAGAATGCGAGGCCAAGGGTCATGCCAAAACTCAGCGATGTTGACGCCACCTACTCGCGAGTCCGTGCACTGCAGCTTCGAAGATCCCCGTTCGTTCAACCGCCCATTGGCTTCAATCGCGACAAACTGCGCAAGTACGGCTTCTTGAGAGGAAGCGGATGGCGCGGTGTCCAGGCTGGCCGCAAATCACGTCGGCCGATCTAAGTCCTCGTCAACAACGGCCGTCCACCAGCCTGGACGAAAAGAACGTGCCGTCCTGCATCGACGCTGGTCACCCCTCCCAGACTGTCCATTAGTCTGCAGATGGCACCAGATGTCCGTCTTCTACACAGAGACTCGAGCGCTGTCGCAGCACATCCATTGGTCGTCCTGGATCTGCTGAATGTGCAGTTCCTACCCCCGAAGCTCCCCGAAATCAGAGCAGAAATTCGTCAGCGTGGTGCAGACATCCTCTGCTTCACTGAAACACACCTTGAGACTGGCACACCTGGAAGGTCGGAAGACAGGTGGCGGGGGCGTTGCCATCTTTATTTGAGGTATCGGCATGCCGTGCATCACCGGACAGGCAGGCCCATCGTCACACGTGGAGTCGCTGTGGGCGCAAGTAAAAGTCGACGAGAAGAGAGCAACAATCATCGGATGCATGTATCGGCCTCCATCCACCGCTACGTCACAGATCAGCAGCGACTGTGATCATATAGAAGAGCGGCTATAAACCGTCATCGCCGCATACTCATTTTAGAATATCATGCTAACAGGAGACCTGCACTTTAACCCTCAAACCCACCTGTCTGCGCACAGACAGCTTCAAGAGCTCGAGCGATATGGCCTACATAATGCAGTCCATCAACCCACCTTCCACCGCAGTGACAACCACTCAGTCTTAGACGTTGTCCTAACGTCGCGTGAACTATGTGGACAAAGCCTCACACCTGCTAGCTGGAAGAGTGCCATTGTAATATCACTTCATAAAAACCAATGCATCACCGAACTTTGGGTCCATTATGTTTGTTCCAGCCTTATGCAGAATGGTGGGAAAGCTCGTTGACCAGCAGCTCACGTCTTTCCTGAAACAGTAAATCTACTTTAGCGCAGACCAGAACAAATTTATGGAATATCACTCGACTTATGCCGCTCTTTTTGTCGCTACAAACGAAATTTTGCATGATTTAGGGATCCGAAGTGACGCTTCACACGTTTAAGACCTAAGGTCTTGCTTTAATGAGATGTACCACTCTATTCTTCTTACGAGGCTTAAGCTACTCCAAGTGTCCACGGGATGGCTCGAGAGCTATCTGGAGGGTAGCACGCAGCGAGTGAGAGTGGGCGAAACCCTTTCTAGTCCATTAAACATCACTATTGACACTTTTTAAGGCTCCTGTCACTGTCCTTTGTTACATAACATGACCAGTAATGACCGTACTTGCTATATACAACTTGCATCCAGCAGCTTCCGTGTAAAAGTAGCTTGTTACCGTGACGACACGCAGATCGTCGTTACTGGACCACGTAGCGGACTGTCAGATATCCGGCACTCCTCGGAAACAGCCCTCGCCACGAGGTGAACGTGGTTTCCCCAACAGGACATGGTAGTTCACGCTGATTAGGACGAAACTTTTACGCTTTGGAGACAGACCCCAACTCAGCCAATCCTGTGAGTCACCCGCCGTGAGGATTATGGTTAAGTCTCTCCGGCGCTCATATAGTGTAGACAATTTAGGCGCGATCATGGATCCTGCACTGTTCTTGGGACTGCATGTGAGCCATGCCACTAAGCGTTGTTTTGGCATTCTTGTCGCTTTCGTAGATGCTAAACACGTGCTACCCGCTCATGCTCTGCCACGCATCATTGACGTGCTCGTGCTCTCCTACGTCCGTTACTGCGCTCGAGCTGACGGGAGCGCGAACAGCACGAATGCTGTAAAATTGCGGAAAGTGTCTAACTTCGCAGCAGGGATAATCTCCGGACATGTGTCGAATGTTCTACCACGATTTGACTGGCTTAGTGCCAAAAAGTTTTTTTTTAGCTTATTCGGTGCATGCCTTTTACACATTGTGTTGACAAACGGGAAGCCAGAGACTTGACGTCCTCAGCTCTCCTGCAGCCATGAAAACACCGAGCGCGGTAAGCGTCAGTTTTGTCCTTCATCACTTTCTCACCCCAAGAAACGCCATGGAAAACGAGCATATGCGAAACTGCAACGAGCGTGTCATCAGCAACGACTTTCCGGATTCGTTTTTTGTGCTCTTAAGGCCCGTGTCCATGACACTCTTCAAAGTACCTAACCTCTTGTATATGTCTTTTCGTGTCGCATTATTATTGCCGCCTTGTGACTGTCAGTGCGTCTATTGACGAAGGTTCAAGAATGCCCTATTAATACGCAATCACGTGATGAAGTGCAACACAAATACGAATACAAATTCTGCAAGAGCCAACAACCACAAATTGTGTATATGTATGCGCGCCCTTAAAACACGAACCAAAACGCTACTGAGCTTTTATTCAAAAAGGTTCCTGTACTTGTATGACGCAATGAGGCAATTTTTAATTTGTGAAATTTGATTACTTTTGACGTCACGATGGGTTACCAGATTTTGAACTGCGAGGGGGAATCAGGTATGGCGCATCGAACACGGAAGTTTTTGCAGCAATCGGAGTGGTAGAATCTCAGATCTGAGTTGTCTGCAATCAAGAGCTCAGGAATTTTTTTTAACTTTGAGGACTGTTGACCTAACCTAAGGTCACTTAATTTTTACTGCTTAAATGAATCAGGTATGGCACCTTGAAGGAGAAGGTCTCGCACCGATTACATCAGTAGGTTCTGAGATCTGAGTTGTCTGTTTATTTGAAATTTTCCCCTCACACGTTTTAAGTATTTTATTATGCGTCAGCCCTCGATATTGCTACCCTTACTCACCTCATGGCACTAAATCGATTGGTGAAGTTTCAAAGCGATCGGATCAGCGGTTTCGGAGAACAAGCGTGTCTGCTTCGTTTGTCGGCGTAATAGTCCCCGCCCGAGCTCTGAGCACCGGGTTTCGTTATTATAACTGATGCCTCTTTTTGTTGTCAGAACAGTTATGCGTTGCACTGCTGTTTTCATGAAACATTCGCAGTTGACTCCATGGATTAGGCATTCCAATGCCATGGAAAATCTTGATCGTCTTAATTACATGCAATTACAAGAATTGGAAAAAACGTAACGAAATGCCATAGAGCGTCCAAGGGCGACAGAATATGCCGACTTGTATAAAAATGTGTAGACAAAGCGTTAACAGCAGGAATGATGGTCCATGCGCAAAATCAACCGCCCAGGTGGCACAGACCGGCAAACCAACGACGGTGACCTCAAGACTGTGGGCTCGGAGGCAAATGTCGCCGCAGCGGAGAGCCAGTTTCTCAGCCTGGGCTCTAGCCAAGTAGCTGCCGCGCGTAGCGTCGAGGTTGCCGAATTGAGCCCACGAAGAATGGAGAGGTGGTCAAGGACTAGGATGCAGGCAATGATCACCGATGGACGGTGTGTTGTGGAGTGGTCTGACCTCCATGTGGTAGCATGGAGAGTATTGTTTTCAAGCTTAGAACATGCTGCAAGTGGTCGCCACTCTGTATGAACCGGAATGTCCCACATTTTAAGATGTTAAGGCAAATATCAGATGTATTCAAATACGCTCACGTATAGGTAATGCATGCTCGTCATTTCCAAAATTGCTCTAGACAAAAAATGTCACCATTTAGTAACTAAGCTCCTCGATGCGTCATCATTTAAATGCGCCATGGAGCATTTATATGACCTCAGACGGGCTGCCAAGAACGAGAGGACGAGCGTGTTCGCTTCATATTTCGAAGTTTTAGTCCTTTACCAGTCCTCGCAGCCCAAAGCCTTAGTGTCTCAGTAGTATATACGGCCTTGGCTCAGTACCTCGTTGCCAATGCAAAGCAGCGCGTGCCTAAAGAGCTTCCGCTCAGGTGGTAGAATGCAACAGACCATAGATCAGTTCAGAAAACAGGGACTTGACAAGCGGTTTTTACAAGGTACCGCTGACAAAAACGTAAGCTATTCAGACCGCTATTCACAGTAGGTGTTAACACACCACTAACACACGGAGGCAGATGGTTACACCTACTTCCGTCTTCCTATGAATGCAAATCGTAAACGCGGCAACTTCACCGAGTACACACATTGTAATCCAAGGCTGAATTGAAATCCACCCACGTGTGAACTGTGCCGTAAAGCGGTGAAATGTGCTGGTGCTGAGCTGTACGTTCAACGTCGCGGCGAAGTGTGTTGGTGGTGAGCTGTGCGTCCAACGCCGGGGTGAAATGTGTTGGTGGTGAGCTGTACGTCCAACTCCGCGGTGAAGTGTGTTGGTGTTGTGCTGTACGTCCAACTCCGCGGTGAAGTGTGTAGGTGTTGTGCTGTACGTCCAATGCTTATTGGTGGATGGCGACTGCCCAACAGCGCATTTTCCATGTCCACATCCGTGTGTGCGCATATAAAACCTGTTCCACGTCCATGCACGCTTGTATTCAGAGGGATGATCAAATCAGGCGACACCTTCATCCCCCCCCCCCTACCGGCGGAAGGACCCCAGGTCCCAAAGCCCTAGCACTTGGTATCAGCGTAAGTGCTCGTAAGACCTCTAAAATATAAAAATATGTCCTCCAAGCTGCAAACAAGCTAAAAATGGAAATAAATTTCGAAGAGAAAGTGCCTTTATACTAACGACGTGGGATGACCTTGGCTGATAAGGCCCCCTTTGTCCCGCTTTGTACCTCAATTTGGCCCCTTGAAGGCAAAATCCCCTCCTGTATAAAATTGTTCCCATCATCCTCCTTAGCTCTTGAAATGCAACCAATTGCGTTGACTTTAAATACCCGAATTGCCGTTCTTATTGTGAGGTATTAACAAGCTTTGCTGTCATTACAAAATTGGTTACAGACTATTCAAACGCTATTCATGGTATTACCTGCCCTGAGACCAGGGAACTCGGCTGTGCTCGCGCCGGAGAGCAGACCTCCTCCGGTAATACGCTCGCCGGTACCCCGTGTGAGGGTGCTCGGTCGTAACATCACTCATTGCTCGCGCTGCTTTTACTGGGCGCCGCCGGATTCCAGGCAGCCGGTATAAATAAGAGCGGACATCACGGAGCCCCTCAGACACCAACGGCCGTACCGAAAACAGATTAGCTGAATCTGTTGTTCCCCATCTCCGATAAGGAGATCATCCCAGCCTGCCATCCTGCCCGGCCGCTTTTGCACTTTGGCGGCAGGTAAGACTGCGGTAAGGCTGTGGTCGGAGCCTCAGACAAACAAAACACCACGTTTGTGACAGGTTTGGGGACGATGACTGAGGTAAGCCCATTCTTCACATGCGGAGTAAATCAGACAACGTTCATGCCACAAACGGCTCCCATTATTCGTTGCAAACTGCAACATGGTTTCTGTTTTGTTCAATATTCAAATATGAGCATGTTCTATGAGTTTCTTATATAACCTTCATGCTTCTGAGACATCATCCGCGTCTAAAATAACATGGTGGAAGGCAATGTTACGATGGTTTTCAAGCAATCTATGAGCTTTACCTCATGGTGTTGCGGCTTAGCAGCATGCGAGGTACGCACGGTAGTGTGAATATAAGGAGTCGTGGGATTTGCTGGTCGTCATCATGCGAAAGCTTGCTCTTCATCCCCTAGCTGTAATGCATTATCATTATGCGTTTACTGTTTTCTAGAGCGATGAAGCTGATCCAGATAAACATCGTGGCTTTGGCATGCCTCTCTGCGATATCCGCGTTCATATCGGAGCCGTACATAACCAAGTTCGCCAAGAGGAAGGTCAGTGCTGGCAGACTGGCTGCGGGTCGGTGGCACAATGTCTTTTGTACGCCGGAATGTGCTCAGTTGAAGACCAGCACCAACTGTGGCATCCCCGTTGTCGGGTGTTCGTTTTCACGGTGTCAGCTTCGCCTGGGCAAGTGATCCGGCGCATCATCTGGCTGTCCCACAGAGCTCTCAGTAACATGATCGCGGTGGTCTCGTATCCCCAGATGGCCGACAGCTGCTTCAGCGAGAGCGTAAAGGCTGCCTTCAGGGCGCAGACACATGCCGCCATTGAGAAGTGCAGGGGTGATGATCCAGCCATTCAGAATGAGTTGCTGGCGCAGTACTACGCCATCGTCAGAATCGGGGCTAGTAGGTATCGGCGAGCACGGGCTGTCAGAACAGGCGGATACGGACCAACGGGCGGGTAGGAACTGTCAGGCCTGGCGGACACCAGTTGTCATAGCGGACAGGAACTGTCAGGGCGGGCAGACACAAGGGGTGTCGACCGAGGCTACAGCGCAAGTGTCCGTGTGTTCAACGTGTCCCTGCTAGTGGACAGAGGTTATATGTTACAGTGTTCCGAGTTGATAGTAGCGGAGCGTGGTACATCAGTCTTATGAAAGGGAGCCAGTATGCAAAACATGTTGTGGGGCTTGTGTGGGAATTCTGTTAACGTGAACATGTGAAGGTATGCGCCTACAGGTCAATCACAAAATTCTCAGCCCAAAGTACATGCACAATTGTTGCATTTTGATTATATGATATGTTTGCCATCTATTTATTCTCTCCTGCGTAGCTTCGGCATCGCCTTCGCAGGGGTCTCGGCAGAAGAGATCTACTGCTAGCAGCCTCAGTACCAAACAATTACGGATACTCAAGCCAAATCTCCGAGATGATTGAAGGGTTCGGCTGTGTGCTGAAGGAGACGAAAGTCGTGAGTAAAAGAAGCAAGGAAACGGGATAGAAACGAGTACACGCCGTTTTACCCAGCGGCAAAATTTCTAAAAACAACTTTATCCTGGTAAATGCTGTCTTCACCTTTCCTCTTGGTTTATCTTCTTCTGTGCAGTACTCTTCGTTGATTACATCTGCTTTCGCGTTTGCAGCGAGTCACTCGAATGACGCGCTATTTTATTGCGTCCAGTAGTGCGTTTGAGACACTGACGCTACAGGCATTAGTCCGTTTTCTGGTAGCATGTTCTGATCTTGCTGGACCTGGAACAAATCCTCGTAAACGTGATGCAATATATTCTAGTACGATGGGGTAAAACATGCCATATATTTACAACTGTAGTGTTCGCGCAGCAAGTTAGCGCTTCAAACGTCACTGTGACTTTGTATTGGTGAGTTCCTACTCCACTTTTAGGACACAAGCTGCCCGAGAATACAAATGGAGCTTGGCTTCTAAACCCGGCCTTTTTCTTTTTCAGGTGAACGCTGACAACCGCATTTACACGGTTTCGATGAAGGAGCATATCGCTGACATGGGCCTGCCGAAAAGCCTGACGGAGGGCCCGCACAAAGGAATTGATCAGTGTAACGACTTCGCCAACTGCGTGCCCGATTCGCTGGTCGATCAGTTACCAAACACACCGGCATTCGGCAGGCTTCTTCACTTCTTCGAGTGTTTAAACTATGTATCCCACCCAGTAGAATCGACGCTGGATGGTCTTATGGCTCAGGCACCTGATATTGTAAGCTTTCCTTTTTAGAACATCGCGTCATAAGTGCCATTTTGTCGCCCTATCAACGAAGTGAACTAGTCTCACCGTCAGTACTAGCTCGCACAATCGAGCACGCGGGAAGGCGTACTTGGGACGCCTGATGCGTCGCCCTAAACTGGGTATGAAAAGTTGTCGAACCGTAATATGATATAAGGGATTTTGTTTTAGTTCTGGCATTGAACGTCGTAGTCGCGGACTCGCCACACTTTGCTTTAAAGCATTCTTTTCATGGCCCAACTAGGCCCGGTGTCGATGTGTTTTTCACCATACCTCGTGCGTAACCGATGCTGACCTACAGGTTGCAGCAGGCCGGAAGCGGTTGGTGACTGCCACCTTAGGCTTGTGGAAGGAGAAGGGTACTGAACAACTGCTGATTGTGGTGTGCGTTACTGAGGGCTGTAGTGTAGTCTGGCATGAAGCAAAAACTCCGGAAGGACTAATTGCCGGCGCTGCAGAAGGAGAACCCTGCAATCGGCGGGGATGAGACCTTTCAGGCAATCATAACGTCTTTCATGGTGGGCCATGTGCCATTCTAGCGACGAGCAAAAGAACGGTTGAAGGATCAATCATTGCCCTACTGCAGTCGTGGCTGGTCCGGTTTAAACTCAGGATATGAACACACGCTCGCAGCACACACGGTCGTGTCCTACTGGTGGGGCATTTTTGAGGACTTAAGACCTTATTTCTTGGTGCGGTGCTGTTGATGATCAGCTGAAACATTGCTGCTATGAATAAAACGCACAAATGTCTGTTACGGCTCTTACATGCGCATAGTAAGCGAGCTGACAGTGCTGGAGCGAGCCTTCACGTTGCAAGCACGGCCGTCCGGATTCTGCATCACTGAGCGCGGACTAGTTAAACGGTCTGTTGCCCCACAACTGTTGTTGATCTGGATGCAGTGCTCCGGTCAGCTAGTTGCCCGGTCGCCATCGGACACCGGCTGGTTCTGACGAGGACCAGAGTGCATGGCGAGCTGCCATGTGCGGCCAGTTTGATGCGCATCGGTCGCCGACTCAGCCACCACCGTTTGCCGAGCGGTTTGGAAGCCACAGGGCGGGCCAGCTCCGAATGTGACCGAGCCGGCCGGCTGCGGCAGTGACCTGTCACCTGTGTGAAGGTCGGATCGGCACGACAGCCGCTACAAGAGTAAACCGTCGAAGATGTGAATTGGAAGGCGGTGTTGTGGCTGACGGGCCTCGCATAGCTTCGGCGGCTCCCATTTGCAAGGTGCCACCAGGAAAGCTGTTTGACAGGGCTCGGGTTCTCAAAAACAGCATCGACTGGGGAGAGGAGAATCTAACTGCTTAAGATAGATTACCTTTTGCCTTCTCAGTGTTCCGTATCCATAGCTCCAGAGGATATGGATTCGTGTGCCGTCTCTGTAGCGTTCTCGGGCCCGTTCCTGTCGTCACGTGTTCCCAAACACCCGGGAGGTCGTTTCGCCTTGCTTTGGGAACGGTTTTTGTAAATACATCTCAGGTACACAACTTTGTACATTTAGGAAAAAAAGAGCAAGCTAAGTACACAAGCTTCATGTGGGCACGCATACCATCAGCATTGATACGCAGATGGTAAAAAAATCACGAATTATTTTCGCTTGTGTTTTTTTTCACTTTTCTATTCATTGTGATTTTTCCTGCAGTTGCAACTTGACTTTGGGGATGGGGATGGAGTGTTGGGTGAGTGCCTCATCATGCATTTTGGAATGAACTCCAGTCGGCTTTGCGGAAGTTTTAACTGGGAGGAAACGAAAATGCACTTGCCCTGAGAGACCTCTAAATTTATGTGCATTTGGTAAGAGTCGCTAAAAAGCGGGTCTGACCTTGCGATTTGTGTGAAGTGTGGTACGATGCGAGGTGTGCAGAGCAGTGAGCTGAAATCGCTTTTGAGCTAGGGTGAGAGTGAAGAATTCCACCGCAAGCTGAGTCCGCACAGGAGTGAAAAAGCCACTTCGTAAAAGCTGGAACTTACAAGTCAGTGAGAGACGCTCCGGCAAACGAAGGCATGATTTAATTTTGGCATGGACGTAATATCATAAACCTGACAATTATGCTCCACCTCCACGTCTCAGATCATTACATTGAAACAGAATACATTAAATAATACTAATTTGATGATGGTGCGATGAACATCAAAAATCATGTCACACCAATATTTGATGCTGTATTTGCATTTGACGCTGATGCTGTTATTATTGGACTGCTGCACATCAACACACCACCAAATCATAAAAGTAACTTAACTATGCCTAACCTAAAGGAGCGTTGCTTCATTTCATCTGCCTAACCTACTTGTATCAAAGCCGGATTTCTGAGTCACTGATTCTGACACAATTCCTTCTGCTACTTATCACGCAAGCAACCATCTTAACCAAACTTAGAGTAGCCCATACGTTGAGCACCATCTCAACCCACCTGACCTATTTCTTGACTACAGTAGCTGTGATGAAACATGATAAAGCTTATTTTTAGCTGGTTTCAACAGAAGTTGAGACCAGCCCAAGCCGGCCCCGTTCCTGCTGGGAAAATGGGTCTCAAAGGCTCAAATGAACATGAAGCCGCCGACTGTTCGATGTTTGTGGTCCTAGCCGACTCCGACACCCGCTCTCTCTCTCAGGGGTTCCTCAAAGAGTGCAAGAGTACCTCTGACTGATGTTTCAGGTCAGGCCAGGTGATCCTTTATGTGGCCTACAGCCAGTCCTTCGGGCCCTTATGTGCTCCAACCCGGCCTTTGATAGCCGGTTCTGATGGACCGCCCGGACCCCTCTTCGGGCTTCGTCGAACACTGCCCTTGGTCGGCTTGGCGCCCTTGCGAGCACAGGACTTTCTGTTAGGAGCTGTGGTCTCTAACAGATACGGGGCCCCCGAACAGTATAAATCACTGGCCCCGGCTTTATAGCTGATGAGGAAGTGGACTCTTAGGCCTTGAAGCCGACACGGAAGCCGCTGTAAAGCCGCTATAAAGCCGACATGGAAGCCGCTGCAAAGCCGCCATAAAGCCGACACTGTGCGGTACTACTGGTGCCTGATCGACATATAGGCCCATATAAACTCAGGGGTCCTCGATCAGTGCAAAGGGCCCTTTGACAATCATTTGAGGTACCTGCATGTTTACCTGCAGCCCGGGGCCCCTTTGCCCGATGCCCCTGAATATGACTTTCACCAGTCCTTCGTGCCCTTAGACCTCACCATCGGGCCCTTGATCGTCGGATACGGTGGGCCCTCCAGGCTCTTTGTGCCTCCTCGAACACTGTCTCTGGCCGACTCGGTGCCCTTGCCAACACAGGACGCCGTTAGGTGCTGTCGGGTGTTGACTCTGGAGCCCTGGCTAATGTAAACGGCTGTCTCCGGCTTTCTCCCTGCCTGGGAAATGGGCCCTCAGGCCCATGCGGCCACGGAGCCGACTGTGCGTTACTGGTGGTGTGTGACCGACATATAGGCCCATATCGACTCAGGGCCCCTGATCGGTGAGCAGGGCACTCTGAATTGCCTTGGAGTGCCCGGCTTTGTGGGTCGGGGCTTCTGAATGCGATGTCCGACCGGCCTTTCGGTCCCTCGGGCCGTCAAATCGGGCTTTTGGTCTTATGTTCCGAAAGGCCCGAGTGGCCCCTCGTAACCTTGGGGGGGAGTCACGTGTCTCTGTGCTCCCCTACCTGCGGCACTGGGTCAATGTGAGGTCAGAATAGAAAATTATAACCCTCATAACTTATGAAGGTACGGGCAAGTCTCATGAGTGCTGCCGCAGTGTACCATTATGTCTCACAGCTACATTTACTTGCTTTGGGCAACCTTTAAACCTTGCACGGTCTTTTAACATGTAGCGGAATGGTTTTCAACACTTGTTCCGGCAGAGGTTAACCGGTTTGGTGTGAAACACCTTGTACATTATTAATACCGCAGGAATTTATTCTGAGAACGAGAGCGTTACTGAAACGAAAATCGAAAACATATCCGCTGTAGCTACCATTGCACAACACTGAGAGAGGAAAAGGCAATTGATCTTAAGCAGTCGAATTCTCCTTTCCACCAGTCGATGCTGTTTTTGAGGACTCGAAACTTGTCAAACAGTTTTCCTGGTGGCACCTTACATATGGGAGCCGCCGAAGCCATGCGAGGCCCGTCAGCCACAACATCGCCTTCCAACTCACATCTTCGACGGTTTACTCTTGTAGCGGCTGCTGTGCCGATCCGACCTTCACACAGGTGACAGGTCGCTGCCGCAGCTGGCCGGCCCGGTCACATTCGGAGCTGGTCCGCTCTGTGGCTTCCAAACCGCTCGGCAAACGGTGGTGGCCGAGCTGGCGACCAATGCGCATCAAACTGACCGCAAATGGCAGCTCGCCATGCACTCTGGTCCTCGTCAGAACCAGCCGGTGCCCGATGGCGACCGGGCAACTAGCTGACCGGAGCACTGCATCCAGATCAACAACAGTTGTGGGGCAACAGGCCGTTTAACTAATCCGTCCTCAATGATAAAGAATCTGGACGGCCGTGCTTGCAACGTGAAGGCTCGCACCAGCACTGTCAGCTCGCTTACTATGCGTATGCAATAGCCATAATAGTCATTTGTGCGTTTTATTCATAGCAGCAATGTTTCAGCTGATCATCAACAGCACCGCACCAAGAAATAAAATCCAAATCCCCACAAATGCACCGCCAAAATAACACAACCGAGTGTGCTACGAGCGTAAGGCAAAATCCTTAATCTCAGCAGGACCAGCTACAGCTTCAGTGGCCACAACTGATATTTCAACCGTTCCTTTGCTCGCCGCTAGAACGGCGAATCGCCGACCATGAACGACATTATGATTGTCTGAAAGGCCTCATCCGCGTTGATTGCAGGGTTCTCCTTCTGCAGCGACGGTAAGTAGCCCTCCTGGAATTCCTTCTTCATGCAAGTCTCCGCCTTGGCCCTCTGTAACGCAAATCACCCATTAGCAGTGTTTCAACACCCTTCTCCGAACACAGGCCTAAGGTGGCCGTCACCAACGGTTTCTTTTCTGCTGCAACCTGCAGTTCAACGTCGGCCGTGCACAAGACATGGTGAAAATACGTCGACGCTGGACCGAGTTGGGCCATGAAAAGGGTGCTTAAAAGCAAGGTGCGGTGTGGTCGGGACTGCGACGTTCGATGCGAAAGGAACGAAAGGAATCGCCTCCTATTACATACACAGTCCGACGGTTTTTCCGCACAGAATGTAGAGTGGCGCCGTTACACCACCCGAGTAAGTCCTCCTGCACTGTGGATTGTGCGAGCTGTCACTGACGAAGGACTGGTTTCATTTTGTTGATAGGGTGCGCAGTGCCTGAACCATAAGGCAAACCAATGTCGATCGCACTGAGGAAAGGGGGGGGGGGACACACCTCAAAACACTCGAAGAATGCCTTCTGCCTGCCGAATTCCGGTGTGCTCGGAGGCTTATCAACCATTGAGTTCGGCAGGCAGTTGGCGAAGTCGTTGCACTGATCGACTCCCTCCTGAAGGTCCTCCCTCAGGCTTTTCGGCAGGCCCAAGCTAGTGATAAGCTTCTTTATGGAAGACGCGTCAATGCGGTTTTGAGCGTTCGCCTGAAAAAGGAAAAGGCCGGGTCAAGAAGATAAGATACGTTTCTATTCTCGGGCAGGTTATGTGTCTAAAAGTGAGGAGTAAATCACCAATACAAAGTCATTAGTCAATACAAAATCAATACAAATCACCAATACAAAATACATCAGTCAAAGTCGCATTGCAAGGGCTAACTTATGGCTTCAACACTAGTTGTTTATATATATATATATATATATATATATATATATATATGTCGCGTTTTACGCCATCGTGCTGTGGTATATCATATCCCATTTACGCGGTTCTGTCCCAATCCAGCAATATCAGAACACGCTGCCAGACAGCGGACTGATGCTTGTGGTGCCAATGTCTCAAGCACAGTACTGGACACATTAAAATGGCATGCCATTCGAATGTCTCGCTGCACACGCGGAGACAGGGATGATTGACAAAGAGTACGGCACAAAGGGAAACAAACTAAGTGGAAAGGTGAGGGTAGCATTTACCAGCATGAAGCCATCTTTAGAAATTTGGCCGCTGGGCAAAATGGCGCCTAATTGCCTCTACACTGCCCGCTCGCTTCTTGTACTCACGAATTTCAGCTCCTTCAGCACACAGCCCAATCTTTCAATCATCTCAGAGATTCTGCTTTCAGCATCTTGCAATTGTTGGGAGCTGAAGCTGCTGACAGTAGATCTCTTGCGTCGGGACCCCTGCGAAGGCGATGGCGGAGTTAGCTAGGAGAAAATAAATCCATAGAAACAATTACAAGCATATAATCCAAATGCAACGCTTGTGCAAGTACTCTGGGCTGAGAATTCTGTGATTGAACTGTAGACGCGTACCTTCACATGTTCACGGTAACAGAATTCGCATACATGCCCCACAACATGTTTTACATACTGGCTCCCTTTCGTAAGACCCGTGTACCGCCTTCTCCTCCTATCGACTCGGAACACCATAACAGATAACCTCTGCCCACTGACAGCGACACGTTGAACACACGGACACCTGCGCTGTAGCCCCGGTCGACGCCCCTTGTGTCTACCCGCCCTGACAGTTCCTGTCCGCTATGGCAGCTGGTGTCCGCCAGGCCTGACAGTTCCTACCCGCCCGTTAGTCCGCATTTGTCTGTTCTGACAGCCAGTGCTCGCCAACATCTACTAACCCCGATTCTGACGATGGCGTAGTACTGCGCCAGCAGCTCACTCTGCATGACCGGATCAGGACCCTTGCACTTCTCAATAGCGGCAAGAATCTTCCCCCTGAAGGCAGCCATTACGCTCTCGCTGAAGCAGCCGTCGGCCATCTGGGGATACGAGACCACCGCGATCATGTTACTGAGAGCTCGGTGGGACAGTAAGATGATAAGCCGCATCACTTGCCCAGGCGAAGCTGACACCGTGAAAACGAACACCCGACAACGAGATGCCACAGCCGGTGCTGGTCTTCAACTGAGCACATTCCGGCATAGAAAAGACATTGTGCCACCGACCCGCAGCCAGTCTGCCAGCACTGACCTTCCTCTTGGCGAACTTGGTTATGTACGGCTCCGATATAAGCGCGGATACCGCGGAGAGACATGCCAAAGTCACGATGTTGATCTGGATCAGCTTCATCGCTCTGGAAAACAGCAAACGCATAATGATAATGCATTACAGCTAGGGGACGAAGAGCAAGCTATCGCATGATGATGAACAGCAAATCCCACAGCCCCTCATATTCACACTATCGTGCGTGCCTCGCATGCTGCTAAGTCGTAACATCATGACATGAAGCTCATAGATTGCTTCAGAACCATCGCGACATTGCCTTCCACCATGTTACTTTAAACGCAGGTGATGTCTCAGAAGCAGTGACGATGATATAAGAAACTCACAGAACATTTTCCAGTATTTTTAAATACTGGAAAATATAATCCATGTTGCAGTTGCAAACCAGTGACAGTTGCAGTCCCGAGTCTTTAGCAACATATATTTTTCTTTGTCTGAGGCTCCAACCGCAGCCCTACCGCAGTCTTACCTGCCGCCAAAGTGCAATAGCGGCCGGGCAGTATGGTATGACGGGGATGCCCTCCCCGTCAGAGATGGGGAATAACAGACTCAACTCACCTGTCTTTCGGTACGGCCGTTGGTGTCTGTGTGGCTCCGTGATCTCCGCTCGTATTTATACCGGCCGCCTGGAATCCGGCGGCGCCCAGCAACCGCGGCATGAGCAGTGATGTCACGAGCGAGCACCCTCACGCGTTGTACCGCTGATCGCATCACCGGAGCGGGCCTGCTCTCCGGCGCGAGCACAGCCGGGGTGCTTGTTCTCAGGGCAAGTTATACCATAGGTAATGTTAAAACAGCCTATAGCCAATTCTGAAATGACAGCAAAGCCTTTAAGACATACAAATAAGGATGACAATTCGGTCATTCAAGGTCAGTGCAATTGATTGCATTTCACAAGATAAAAACAGTGCAATTCAAAAGTGAATGCAATTGATTGCATTTCACAATAAAACAAGGCGATGAAAGCAATTTCATGCAAGGCAGGATTTTTCACAGAAAAGAGCTAAATCGCGACATTGGGAGCGCTTTTAGCCAACGTAAACCGCTTCGTCGGCATGAGGAACTTTATTTTTATTCGCGGATTTTTTCATTTCCACGCTCAGAATCGCATTTTACTGCTTTGAGGACTCATCCGTACAATTTATAAGCCTCATGGGCATCTTAGACTGATAGCAAGTGTTGAAAGCTTCGGTGCCTGGGGGCCCTCCACTGCTATGGGCGGGGGAATGGCTCTGAAAGGCCCACCTTCCTTGATAATGCCACCGACTACAGACGAGCACGGACCTGGAGCAGATTTTTATAAGCATGCCCACCATTGTGAACATGGAAAATGTCATATTCGGCAGTAACCACGCACGAATAAGCGTTTGACATACAACACACTACTATCACACTTCACTGCGGCGTTGGACATATAATACACCACCAACACACTTCACGGCGGCGTTAGACGTACAGGACATCGCCAGTATGCTCCACCGCGACGCTAGACATACAGCTCACCACCAACCAAGGCTATCTAACGCCACCAACACACTTGCCCCGGCGTCTGACGTACAGCTCAAAGCCAGCGCATTTCACCGCTGTTCAGCACAGTTCACGCGGATGGATTTCAATTGAGCCTTGGATTACAATGTGTGAACTCAATTAAGTTACTGCGTTTACGATTTGCATTGATAGGAAGACGGAAGCACATTTAAGCATCTGCCTCCGTGTGCTTGTGGTGTATAGATACTTATCGTGAATTGTGGTTTCAGTGGTGTACATTTTTGTTAGCGGTACCTTGTGAAACGGCTCGTCAAGTTCCTGTTTTCTGAATTGAGTTACGGCCTGTTTTAGTATCAGGGCTAAAACTCCGACATATGAAGCAGACGCGCTCGTGCTCTCGTTCTTGAGAGCCCCTCTGACGTAAAATAAATGCTCATTAACCCATTGAAACGACGAGCAACTGAGGAGCTTATTTAAACAGTGGCATTTTGTTGTCTAGAGCATTTCTTGCAATGAAAAACATGGTATAAGTTACAAGTGAGCGTTTTTCAGTACATCTGATATTTGACTTAACATCTTAAAGTGCAAAACATTCCGGTTGATGCACGGTGGCGACCCCTTGCAGCATTCTATTATTCAGCATATTCTAAACTTGCAAACAATAATGTGGATGCGACCACATGGAGGCCGGCCCATCTCACAACACACCGTCCATCGGTGACCATTGCTTGTATCCGGGTCAATGACCACCTCTAGGTGCTTCGCTGTCTTCGTTGTCCTATACTGAGAACCTGGCTGTCCGCTGCTGCGACGTTTGCTCCTGAGCTCGCAGTCTTGGGCCGACCGGCGCCGATCTGCTGGTCCGTACCACCTGGGCAATTATTACTGCGAAGGACTTATCAATCCTGCTGTTAAAGCAATTTTTGTACAAATCGGCTTATTCCGTGGCCTTTGCCAGCACTATAACAATCGTTATTTTTCCCCACTTCTTCCTAGAATTCCGATAGTCCTTGGCCGGGTCCAGCGGGTTTGGCGGATTATTTTCGAGCGGATCAAACCGATGGAAAAACCCTAGCGTGACCAGCCCAACCAGATAACAAACATCACGTGACCAGTTGACCAGTTCGTGACCAGTCATCACGTGGCCAGGAACTAGTCCATCAAGCGTCGTTAAGAGTAAAACAACGAAATTAGGCAGACTGCGCCAGCTGGTTTAGGTCAGTTACAAGAATTGTAATTCTACGAATCAATGAATTTAGACTACCAAGATAGCGCTTCCACGAAACTGAAATGAATCGTCTAAGGAATCAACGAAGGGTTGTTCTATGACAGCAGCAGTGCTACGAATAATAGTCATGACAACAAAACGAGGCACCATTCAAAGCAACGAAGCTCAGTGCCCAGTGCTCGGGTGGGGACAAAAATACTAACACATGAGACAGACATGCTCGTTTTTCCAAACCGCTCATCCAATTTCTTTGACATCTTCAGCAGTCGATTTAGTGCAATGACGTGGGTAAGGGGGTGGCAATATCATGACCTGGCGTAGGTTCAAACACTTCAAAAGCGGGAAGGAAATTTATAAAATGGAAGCGACAGACGACCACTGCTCTAATCGGCACGAAATCAGTGATAGCGTATCTGGGCGGGGGGAGGGGGAGGGGGCAGTGAGGGCAAACTGCCCCCCTCTCCTGAGGCGGGAGCAAAAGTATCTTTTTGCCCCCACAAAATTTCAGGTGCTTCAGAAAGGGACGTCGGTTATGTGGTAGTACTTGCTTACCGTGCTACCAAAGAAAGCGTAGATCGTCTCAAAAAGGGCCCGTCTCAGGTTGGCAAAAGGCTTATCGCAAGCTCAGAGAGAGCCCTCTGAAGTCTGGAAAGGGTCCATCATAAATTCAGAAATGACTCGCTTCAAGTTAAGTAGGGACCCAGTATAGGCTGAAAGACGGCAAACCTTACGCTTGGAAAAGGTCCATCTCACTTTTTGGGGCTGGGAAGGACCCATTTCTGGTCTGGAGTGGGCCCATCGTAGGCTCAGAAACCCAATGGCGGTGTATCTGCGAGGTAAACTGTCCCCAATGTATAAAGTAAGGGCCAAAACTATTTTCCCCATGTGCCAGGGGGCCCAAATGGGACCCTTGGAGGATTTTTCGAAGAAATTTGTTTATTATGTCATCCAAATAAGCGTAAAGAGCCCGTCTCAAAACTGGAAAGAATCAATTTCAAGGCAGGAAGCCCCTATAAAAGTTTCATGCACGGGAAGAACCCATTGTAGACTCAAAATGGCCCCGAACCCCGAAAAATGCAGAAGGCCCTCTGACTGACAATCGCCGGCCCCAGGATGGTCCCAGCTTTGAAAATGGACCCTACACCGCCATGGGGCAGACTGTTCGAATTTTGTGGCCGCGGATGATCAGCTGGTGAACCCTCATTGCCTCCAGGGTCCCAATCAGCGCAAGAGGCCTTCTGATGGACATTTGTGGACAGCCGGATCGCGTGACGCAGTCTCTGGCCAACTCTTCGGGCCTCCTATTCGGGCCCTTGATCGTCGGTCCAGAGGAGCCCTCAGGGCCCGTCTGGGCCAAAAAGGTGTGCCCCTTTGTGCTCCCTTTGTGCCCCCCCCCCCTCCCGGACCTGTGCTCCGTCTCTAACTTATGATGGGCCCGTCTCAGGTTCGAAAAGAGCCCCTTTCCAGATAAAAAACGCCCATGTAAGCTTAGGTCTGGAAATTACCCATCTCCAATCAGAAAAGGAGACTCAGAAAGGGCCCGTTGGAAAGACCATGGTGGACTCAGAAAGGGCCCGTTTTCGGTCAGAAAGGGGCCAATGCTGGGTTAGGTTCAGAAAGGGCCCACTCAGGTCTGGAAAGAGCCATAGTACACTCAAGAGGACCGTTATGAATAAGAGGACCATCCGTTTTGGGCTGATAAAGTAAGCATCTCGTGTGCCAAAAAGCAGGCCCCTGTGCCGGTCAGAGGTAGTGCTCGAGAAGGCCCGAAGAGCCCGGAGGACCCACCTGTTCCGCCATCAAGAACTCGATTGGAAGGTTTAAGAACATGAAAGGCTGGTCGGAGTCTTGTTCACGGTCCACGGCTTACGGGAACGGACCCTTAAATGGCAGTCAAAGGACCTTTGCACCAAACAAGGACACCCTGAATCGATATGGATCTATATGTCGATCAGGCACCACCAGTGCCTCACAGTCCGCTCCATATCTGTATGGTTGTGAGGACACACTTCCAAACCAGCTACAAAGATTTACGCCGGTTGGTGCCCCTGTACACGTCAAGGGCCCACAGCGCCTTACAGACAGCCTTGTGCTCGCGTGGTGCCCCGAGGCGATCAAGGGCAGTGCTCGATGAGGCCCGAAGAGGGGCCTGGGTGGCCCAACGGAACAGACTATCAAAGACCCCGGTTGGATTGCATAAGGGCCCGAAGGATTGGCTGTAGGTAAAAAAAAAGCAATCGTGGCTCGTAGGGTCGTGACGCGAAATATCAATCAGAGATCCTCTTATACCGTTTGAGGACCCCTGAGACAATGCGGGTGTTAAACTACGCCAGAGACCACGAACACCGAACAATTGACTCGCTATCAGTATGTACCCTGGAGGCCCATTTTCCAAGCAGGAGCAAGACCCGAGGGCCACGATTTGAATTGGTCTGGGTCGCTAAAACAGTGGTTGGGGCCCCTTTGGCAGCCAGGGGTCCACAGGCGCATAGCAGGGGGTCATGTCTCGGCTAATCACCCCTAGTCGGTCACGGACTTGGCTTGAGGAGGTCCGAAGAGGGGTCGGAAGGCCCCTCTCCGCACCTCCCATGTGAATGAGGCCATCCCGTATTTGCCAGAGAAGGTTAGTTTTTGTGTGCAAAATCTACTAATGAAGCAAATTATAAAAAGGTTTGAGCCTGCGCGCCCGCAATCCCGGGAAGCAAGAACAGCGATAGACTGAGTTGCAGTTTCCGTAAAACTGAACGGCGTTGGCCACTAAATGTAGCATGCAAAGTCGAATTACCACATAATGGTAAGTGGTAATGGTACATAGTGGTAACACCAGGTGGCGGGTGCCACGCGCGCGAAGATGATCGTCGTGAAATGATATTTCCGAATGTCTTAGAAAATTAATTCGTAATGTTCAAAGGTTGGGCCAGGTGAATTCTTTTTTGCAGCCGCGAGGCTATCCTCTGGAAAGATTAACAGGTACAGCAACACGAGAAGTAGAGATTCTACCTTTACTCCTCCTATGACTACCACCAGATTCCAGCACCACTTAGTGGTGGTGTAAAGAACAATCCGTTCAATTCATTAATCTAAAAATGGCACATGTCAAATATACACCCGGCTTCCTTCTAATGCACGGTTTGAGGTTCTGAAGCGTTCAAATGTACTTCTGTCAAATGTGCCATCATTTCCACTCACCCTTTGGCCACAGCTCAGTATAAGTCACGGGACCGACGCTGCGCGGCCTATTAAGACTGCAACGCCTGGTGTTGCCAATTTTTTTTTATTAGAATGCGAGCGCGCATGCTCAAAACTACGTTACATAATTTGTATCACTAATCAACTCCGCTTGAGTGTTGAACATTTCCAGACTGGCATCGTTTGGCCATGTTAATACAGATTGTTTCTGTATCTCTGTACATCCCTGGTAAGACTCTGACTAAGCAGCTGGATGCTATCGTTTTAGAAAGAGTGTACTGGACCATTGTAACACAAAGGGTCAGGTGGTTTATTCCATAGATTTTTCCATGGCTTTTTGAACGCCTGATTTTTCCCGTTAGTCGACTAAACAATTCATGCAGAATTGATCTCGGGGTATCTTCCGGGTTCTTTTCCAGTTATAGACTGAAAAATAAAGATATAAAAGCATGCCTCCATGAACAAATGGGCCACATTCGGAGATTTTTGATTTGAGAGAGGGAGGACGTTTACCGCATTGTGAACCTTTGTCAGCCCTGCACCCTCCCTTGCCAAGCCTCTTGCTGCGCGCCTATACGAAATATCGGGTTCCATCGGTTTGGGGGCCCTTCATTACGTCTGTGCCCCATCCTAAATTCGGATATGCCGCCCCTGTGCGAAAGAGTCGCCTTTAAACGTGTCATGCCTGATTTATTTGAGCAGTTAAGGTTGGTGACCCTAAATCATGTCAAAATTTATCACATTTCGCAAATTCCACAAGTCTTACCTGTAGACAGCCCTGCTCAGAATCTACCGCTCCGATTGCTGCGAACCCTTCCCATTGGATACGAAATACGTGGTTTGTTCTTGGAGTTGAAAATTTGGTGATCCTACGTTAGGTCAAGGGCCATTAAATTTCACAATTCCAAATTGTCACATCTCACCGTCCAGGAACAACCAACTTTCGGAAGAGAAGCTCAGCAAACGTTTTGGCTCTTATCCTAAAAACCAGTGAAATAACTACAAGTTGCACTTGTTTACTTTTGCAATAGCTGTAGTCCCTGCGAAATGTTGAGTTCCCATGGTTTCAAAGGTCAGGTAACGATTTTGGACAAATGCCACGCGACGGAGCTAAACCGAAGAAAGGGCAAAACACGAGGAAAGCGCAAAACAAAACTGAAGTGGCGATAGCCTCAAAAGACAAACATTGTTTCACCCGCGCGGAGAAAGCTGCCGACAGGTGCGGGAATGGCATCGAGCTGTCGACGTGACGGGCGCGGGCCCTGGTGTGCTCAGTGTGAGCAGCTTCCTAACGATATGATAATCGCGTAGTGTGTTCTCTTGCCCGTATCTAGGGAGCTGTAATAATGGTGTCAAATACGTTTAGCGTTCTGCGCGATATTCTGTGCTTTGAAACACCTCCCCGGAAGGTGTATACATGCGTTCGACAATTTCGAGCCACTAAGGTTGCAGGGGATAGTCACCCATGTTCTTAAAATGGTGTGGAGCGCCTCCCCCATGTTCTCCGCGGTGTTTATCCATGTAATGATCTAAAAGTATGTCATGTTATGCAAGCTTTAGGCGTCAGGTCCTTATCAACAGGAATTGTTCTAAATCGCACACTTATTTTAGAGGTTGTGACATTTCAACGGCTATGATGGCGACACGACTGTGCAATTTTTATCGACGATAGAAATAAACCCAAAATGATGCGTTGCTTCGGCAGGTCAAAGGTGTAGCTGTAATTGATCTATATCTATGAAATGGATGCTCAGTGTGACAGCCATTTACTTCCGGTGCCAACAGGTGGTTCCTGGTCTATCCCAAACTGATGGTTGAAAACGTGTATGCTATACGTGTTTGTTGTGCAGATCCCAAAGCTTTGAGCATTTGAGGCAACTGTACCATGACAACGGTCTAAAGTTGAATGCTACTTTGCTCATCTTGCCTTATTTTACATAAAAATGCAATGATTGGCATGTTAAACATTGCATTCACCTTTCATTTATGCAGAACATGCCGACGATATTTCGACATTTAAAAACTAGTTGGCGCTGCGCGACATCAATTTTATTAAAAGGATGTTTTGCTTTTTGATTTTGCCATGGCCCTGAACTTAGTATGCACTCTACGATAAAATGATGCTTGAGGTACGTGTTATTGCTGTCGTCATCTTCTCGACGAACTTCATTGATTCCGTGCAGTGCTTTTAGTGCTATGCGGTCTGTATAATAAACACATCGCCGGTACTCAACTCTGCGCCGCTGTTGTTGCTCTCTTTCGTCCCGGAGTGAACTGCATATGCCGAGCGGGTCGGCCGCTCATCATAATCAGGCACCATCAATGGGGCTGTCCGGGCTGAGGCAATTTCTCGGTATCCAGTTTCATGCAGTGTGTTTATAAGGTGTTCTCCGCTTTCATCAGACCGTGCGGCTTGTGGTTTCTGGCTCAGTGCAGCAGGCACTCGCTGATACAGTTGCCTAAGCAAGGTGTGCTTAAGAGGTTCTCCACTTCAAGATGACTGTGCAAAGTTTGGTTTCTGGGCGAATGCGCCTGGCAGTACTCGCCGTTAAACGAATCTGTACACTCTATCCGAGCTACAGTAGTATTCACTCCTCTATCGCCCCTGGCTCTTTATGGGATTACTGTCAGACACGACTGTGTTACTCAGTGTGGTTGCTGGAATGGAGCATCCGGCCAAGTACGGCTCCATTGTCGCTGTGACGCCCACTTGACACAATATCGTACCGTGTGCGTAACTGGTATGTGAACACCATACACTGAACAGTAAACCACCCAAGCTTGGCTTATTTAACTCGCGTTATGTCCCTTATCAGCAACTGTTCCTCCCTTCCCCTATCCTCCGTCCGTGCCTGCTTCCCCTCCCCTTCTCCGACTGGGTCAGGCACCCGACATCAGGGGAGGGGGCGGGGACGCTCGGCTGAGCGGCGGCTGGCTTTGGCGTTCGGCGGGATGCGGTGTTCGCTGCTTCAGTCGAGGTGGAAATGGGAAGCCGTTGGTCGCCTTCCTTTGTACGACGGGTGGGGAAGTGACTAGTCACGGATGTCCGCTGGTCCGTCGTTGGGAAGCAGCTGCTGAGCTCGCTGCTGCGTCGGGTCAGCCGGCTCTCCGCTGGGTCTGTGCGGTCGTGAGCACACCTTCTTTGGGAAGCAGCTGCTGAGCTCGCTGCTGCGTCGAGTCAGCCGACTCTCCGCTGGGTCTGTGCGGTTGTGAGCAGGCCACATTTTTAGGCCCTCAGCCCACACTTTTAAGCCAAAAGCCCGTAGCTAAACGGCCATCAGCCCACATTTTTAGGCCTGCAGCCCACATTTTCAGACATTCAGTCGGCGAGGGGCGTGATCGAGGCAATTCACCTCCCCTCCCGACGCCCGGAACTGGCCCCAACCTCACTCAACGGTGCGTTTCCGGGGCAGCGCCTTGCAGCCCCGTCCAATCTGCGCGCACTCTGGTGTGGCCATCCGACCGTGGATCTCCTCCCTCAGTTGTGCGCATACTGCCATCAATTTGGTCTCATGTACGTACTTGCCGCGGCGTATCTCCAATGGCCAAACCGAATGTTTCGGCGACGGCGAAAGCGGTCTGCCTGGCGAACGAGATTAAAGGGTATCAGTGCTGTCTAGCTTCGGGGAATACTTCGGAAATTCTGGGGTCCTGAACGCGCGATCAAGGCCATCAAGGTCATCGGCCTAGTCACAACGTTACGTGTCGCCGCTCGTGCCGCTTCGGCGAACCCGTTGACGAATATCATCGCTATCGCCCTCTCGGGTAATCCGCCCGTCAGCTGGGCGAGTTGCCGCAGCGCGGCCAGGTACACATCTGGTACCGCCGTCTCTCTCTCCGCCGTCTAAGTCGGAGGCGGCGTCCGCTCACGTGCACCTGAGCGGAGAACGAACCCATCTCAAAACTTTTATTTAATTTGGCCATTGGCTTGTACAATTTGCTCGCTTTGGCTTACAAAATTTGGTAAATTTGGCTCGACGGCTGATACTGGGTCGTCGGCAATCAAAGACCACACAGCAGAGGCCCCGCCGCGTATCCAGGTGGGCAGCACCGCCACACGCGACATTGAACACATCCCACACGGCAGGGTCGTCTGCTCCAGCCACTCGACGACGTTGAGCGATTCGTCGAACTCGGGGGTCGACCAAGCGTCTAATGCCAGCGCCGTTTCATAGTCGGCCCGTCGCGCCTCCGTATTAGCGACTGTCAGCGCCACCTCCCGCACCTGGCTCTGGCTCCACCGCTTCCTTCACCCTCCTGCACCACCACCTCTCCTGGTGTCTCGGCGCGCTGGCCTGAGTTGGAGTCACTCAGAGTCTCAGAGTCGGAAAGTCCGGAGTCGAGTGACATGACCTCTTCCCTCTAACTTCTCAGGCCAACTGACTCTGACTGCACCAGGCTGCTCTTCCGCACGGCCCGCGCCTGTAACCGCACACGTAACCGCACACCAAGCGTCGGCTCTCAGCCCCGATGACTCACACGGCCGCAGCCGTCGACGCATAGCATACTACAGCGACTAGTGGTTCATTCTTAACGATGTGCGCTTCCGATTTCCATACGGACTGAAGCAGTGAACACCGCATCCCACATCCATTGATGATGCCAGATTATGATCAGCAGTCGGCCTGCTCGGCATACGCAGTGCGCTCCGGGACGAAGGAGGGCAATAACAGCGGCGCAGAGTTGAGCACCACAAATATGCTTATACAGACCACAGAGCACTGAGAACACTGCACCGAAAAATGGAATTCATTGAAGAGATGAGTGCGGCAATGACAACTGCCTCAAAACATCACTTCATCGCAGAAACGTTGAGTGCATACCTTAGTTCAGGCCATGAAAACTTTAAAAGCAAACAATCTTTCCAATTCAGCTCGCGCAGTGCTGGTCAAGTCGTTTTTAAATGTCGAAATGTCGCTGGCATGCTCTACATCATTGTAAGGTATAGCTGATACTCAAAAAAGGAAGGTTTCACATTTGAAGATACTAAAGCAAGCATCAGACATAAAGAGATAAGTTCAGTCATAACTATTGGCATGCTTTTTGAGTGGAAAAGATTGTTCTAGACAGCAGAATCCTCTGTTTGGTAGATATGCTCCTCAGCGTGTCCTGATTTGCTTACGTCATTCTACCTTGCACAACTTTGATTAAGAGCCAGTTCGTGGCCGTTATATCTGGAAACCGTGTGTCTTTTCATTGCATTTTGTAAGTTGGCATTTACTTGCTAATTTACTTACCAATGTTAAGTATTCATTCATGCATACAGCATTCACGCTGCCTGTATCACGTGGCATGTTTGCATGATTAATGAATAAGAACACCACAACAATAATTTGAACTTAAAACTCATCACTGATAAAAAGCGCCTTCAAAACATTCCGATCCAGAGAAATCCAGTGGCCCGTGCTTCGGCACAGGGATCCATTGAGGGGGGGGGGGGGGAGGGGGGCGGGGACGGCGCTTTCCCTAGCCCCCAGAGTATGCCTTCCTGGCGGCAAATCCCGATGAAATGTGCATGTCATGCCGGTACCCTTGCCGGCGGTCAACAACAAACTAGCGTGGTCTTCCGTTGGCATGGGTTTCGTCATACGTGCAGCATCACCAGTGTCCAGATTTGCTCCTAATGCTCTGTAAAACATTCATCCATCGAAGTTTCATGGCATTACTTGACGTGGCTATTGTTGTTGGCGGCCTGTCACTTGTCAGGCGACATGCTTGATACTGGCTACTGTTATCATTTCTCACTCTTAGGTCATCTTGTGTATGTCATAAATTTGTCATCACTAGCCTGGGAAATGCCCGGTTGGCTCCGTGACTTTTTTGTCCCGTTCGTCCAGTACCTCTCATGTTTATTAGCGGGAAGAGTTGCAGTTTGAAACTTTTAGTCCCTAAGTTGGCTGCAGTACGGTTGTGTGCACCGCGGCGTGTACGGCCACTCACTTCTTTTTTCATAACATTGGCCACTGAACACCTGTTCGTGAGTAATGGATAAAGCAGAACAAAAACGCCAAGTCATCTCGCTCCAACATGTAATGTAGCATGCGCTGTAATCCACCCGTCTGTCGGCCTCTATAAATAGAGCCGGCACATCCCTGTTGCCCCCCACCCCCTTCCCTCCCACACCCCCTGGACTGGTTAGCCGTGGTCCGTTTATCGGGCCGTGCGGACCGGTTTGAGAGCCCCTGCCCGATACTTGAAACACACTCCATCGCTGCAAGCGATCGCCGCGGCGCGTCGCTGCGACGTCAGCGGCCCATTCAAACCGGTCGACCGTCCTCCAGCACCCACTGGAATGTCGCAGCGCTCCTGGGAAATGGCGTAGCTGATGGGATTTACTAGCTTGTATGCAGTGATAATAACTGTTGTCTTGTTTGGCCCATCGAGATGAGGTTTCTGGTGTTATATAAGCGAGAACAGGCCCTGTGCATGCATAACAGGGTGTGTCTGGGATAGCCTCCACTTGCGCCACTCTCTCCTCAGAGCTGGCATAACATTTGCACACCATCTCATCTACCGTGTTGAAAACGAAGGCTCACGCCTCTTACTCACTCACTCCCTGCCTCCACCCCTCAGAAAACTGGCGATGTCGAGCATGTGGAGGGGCGCCACTACGGGCCCCATCGTGAACGCGACTAACAGAAGACTTCCCGTGTCGCTGCGTGACACGCCGGAATCGTTGTGGAGCACACCTCCGGAGAACACGACGCACCCGAGCGCCTGCACCAGCGCCATCAGACTGGGGGCGCTGCTGAAGCGGTGACGAGGCGCGGCGCGCCTGCTGATCCTGGCGCAGCCGGGCGGCGCGCCCAGCATGACTGAGATCGCGGGCAGTGGCCTGCACAGCGGCCCCGACATGACTGGTGCGACGCTGCAGTCGAGGCTGCCGCTGCCGGTACGGGAGACCTGTCGGCTTTCTGTGGTGTGTTAACCAGGGGCCCCGCGCCCCGTCGTGGCCGTCTTGACCTGGCTTCTCCTGCGTACATGTTTCGAGCCGGTGCATGTTGAAATACAGCATGCAGCATGATGCAATCCCGTGGGTACCATGAGCCTTTGAATGTAAAAATTGACCTCGTTGTTACATTGAAATCCCAACAATGTGTGCAGCATCATTCTCCGAAGACGGGGATATTCGCTATTTCAAAGCATTGTTTTCTACCACAACCAATGCCAAACGCAAAAAACTGTTAGGTTCATACTACTTTTCGACGACAACGCCGGACACCAAGACACTGCTATAAGCTCTAGCTCTAGCTCATGAGAGCTCTATTATGCGAAGAAATCGTCCCCCTCCCTGGGCCTGCGTGATCGCACAATAAGGATATTTCAACCGACTGGTGGAATCCATCCAGTCCACGGACGACACAACCTTTCACACCGAGCGCCACCTATAATGGAGACGGTGGACGGCTGACAAACTGAGTGTCGTCCTCATCGTCAGGTGGCGCCATCTTAGGGACGCAACTAGCCAGTGGGCCGACGATTCAACGGACAGTGACGTCGCACCCGAGTTTGGGATGCACGAGCAAACAGTTTTATGGGCCCCCACCTCCCCGGTCAACGCATACATCTCAATGCCCCCCTCCCCCAAGTTCAGAGCACATTCAAGTTGATACCACATTCCAATCAGGGGTCCGAAGAGACTGGGTGGACCGAAACAAATTATTGAGTTGAATGGCAGGAAGAAGTGGCCAGTCATTCGGATTCATTGGAGAGCATTAGTTTTAACAGAAGCCATTTTTCTGTGCTGTGTGATTTCTACAGACCTTTTGCATTTGTAAAGACCCATAGTACATGATTATCTACTATAGCGGAAGATGCACTGTCCGTCTTATTGCATGGGTATCTTAGCGGAAGACGTACCGTCTGTTTTAGCGCATGGGTACCTTAGCGGAAGACGTACTGCCATCATGGCGATCCTCTATAGTCTATGCCGTTACGTCTCAGAAATCAAGCTCAAAACGGGATTACTGCATTTCATTGCAGATTTTTTACTGTCAGAAGGCTATTTGAAAATCACGGTTCTGTGTTAACTCGGAACGAAAAGCACTACAACACATTTTTAGTGAGGAAGAGCCTTTGACTTCCCATGATGACATTCATATCTTTATAGGCTATGAACGGATGATCAATACGCAGTTTATCTCAAATGCTGTTAACTCTGCATGACGTTTTGTACTCCATTTTAAAAACCTGCATCCCATCATCTCATCAGCATCCGCAAATCCCATCAGCTTCGCCATTTCCCAGGAGCGCTGCGACATTCCAGTGGGTGCTGGAGGACGGTCGACCGGTTTGAATGGGCCGCTGACGTCGCAGCGACGCGCCGCGGCGATCGCTTGCAGCGATGGAGTTTGTTTCAAGTATCGGGGCAGGGGCTCTCAAACCGGTCCGCACGGCCCGATAAACGGACCACGGCTAACCAGTCCAGGGGGCGTGGGAGGGAAGGGGGGGGGGGGGGCAACAGGGATGTGCCGGCTCTATTTATAGAGGCCGACAGACGGTTGGATTACAGCACATGCTACATTACATGTTGGAGCGGGATGACTTGGCGTTTTTGTTCTGCTTTATCCATTACTCACGAACAGGTGTTCAGTGGCCAATGTTATAAAAAAGAAGTGAGTGGCCGTACACGCCGCGGTGCACACACCCGTACTGCAGCCAACTTAGGGACTAAAAGTTTCAAACTGCGACTCTTCCCGCTAATAAACATGAGAGGTACTGGACGAACGGGACAAAAAAGTCACGGAGCCAACCGAGCATTTCCCAGGCTAATGATGACAAATTCATGACACACCTGAGATTACTTAAGAGTGAGAAATGATAGCAGTAGCCAGTGTCAAGCATGTCGCCTGACAAGTGACAGGCCGCCAACAACAACAGCCACGTCAAGTAATGTCATGAAACTTCGATGGATGAATGCATTACAGAGCATTAGGAGCAAATCAGGACACCGGTGATGTTGCACGTATGACGACACCGATGCCAACGGAAGACCACGTCGTCTTGTTGTCGACCGCCGGCAAGGGTGTCGGCATGACATGCACATTTCATCGGGATTTGGCACCAGGAAAGTATACTCTGGGGACTAGGGAGAGCGCCGTTACCCCCAATGGATCCCTGTGCCGACGCATAAGTCACTGGATTCCTCTGTCTCAACGATATTCCTCTATCAGCCTTACCTTACAATGATGTGGGACATGAGAGCGATATTTCGACATTTAAAAACGACTTGAAAGCACTGCATGAACTGAATTGTGCTGGAAAGATCGTTTGCTTTTTAGGTTTTCATGGCCTGAACTAAGGTATGCACTCAACGTATCTGCGATTAAGCGATGTTTTGATGCATTTGTCATTGCCGCACCCATCTCTTCAATGAATTCCATTTTTTCGGTGCAGTGTTCTCAGTGCTCTGTGGTCCGTATAACCATACTTCTGGTGTTCAACTCTGCGCCGCTGTTATTGCCCTCCTTCGTCCCGAAGTGCACTGCGTATGTCGAGCAGGCCGACTGCTGATCATAATCTGGCATCATCAATGGATGCGGGATGCGATGTTCATTGCTTCAGTCCGTATGGAAATCGGAAGCGCACATCGCTAAGAATAAACCACTAGTCGTTGTAGCATGCTATGCGTCGCCGGCTGCAGCCGTGTGAGTCATCGGGGCTGAGAGCCGACGCTTGGTGTGCGGTTACGTGTGCGGTTACAGGCGCGGGCCGTGCGGACGCGCAGCCGGGTGCAGTCAGGGTCAGTAGAACTGAGAAGTTAGAGTGAAGAGGTCATGTCACTCGACTCTGGACTATCCGACTCTGAGACTCTGAGTGACTCCAACTCAGGCCAGCGCGCCGAGACACCAGGAGAGGTGGTGGTGCAGGAGGGTGAAGGAAGCGGTGGAGCCAGAGCCAGGTGCGGGAGGTGGCGCTGACAGTCGCTAATACGGAGGCGCGACGGGCCGACTATGAAACGGCGCTGGCATTAGACGCTTGGTCGACCCCCGAGTTCGACGAATCGCTCAACGTCGTCGAGTGGCTGGAGCAGACGACCCTGCCGTGTGGGATTCGTTCAATTTCGCGTGTGGCGGTGCTGCCCACCTGGATACGCGGCGGGGCCTCTGCTGTGTGGTCTTTGATTGCCGACGACCCAGTATCAGCCGTCGAGCCAAATTTACCAAATTTTGTAAGCCAAAGCGAGCAAATTGTACAAGCCAATGGCCAAATTAAATAAAAGTTTTGAGATGGGTTCGTTCTCCGCTCAGGTGCACGTGAGCGGACGCCGCCTCCGACTTAGACGGCGGAGAGAGAGACGGCGGTACCAGATGTGTACCTGGCCGCGCTGCGGCAACTCGCCCAGCTGACGGGCGGATTACCCGAGAGGGCGATAGCGATGATCTTCGTCAACGGGTTCGCCGAAGCGGCACGAGCGGCGACACGTAACGTTGTGACTAGGCCGATGACCTTGGTGGCCTTGATCGCGCGTTCAGGACCCCAGAATTTCCGAAGTATTCCCCGAAGCTAGAGAGCACCGATGCCCTTAAATCTCGTTCACCAGGCAGACCGTTTTCGCCGTCGCCGAAACATTCGGTTTGGCCATTGGAGATACGCCGCGGCAAGTACGTACATGAGACCAAATTGATAGCAGTCTGCGCACAACTGAGGGAGGAGATCCACGGTCGGATGGCCACACCAGAGTGCGCGCAGATTAGACGGCGCTGCAAGGCGCTGCCCCGGAATCGTACCGTTGAGTGAGGTTGGGGCCCAGTTCCAGGCGTCGGGAGGGGAGGCGAAAAAAAGTGTGGGCTGCAGGCCTAAAAGTGCGGGCTGATGACCCTTAAAGTATGAGCTTTTGGCTTAAAAGTGTGGGCTGAAGGCATAAAGATGTGGCCTGATTGGCCTCAAAAGTGTGGGCTACAGGCCTAGCAAGACCGACTGAAAGCTTTCAAAGTGTCGGCTGATGACTGCAGGTGTGCTCACGACCGCACAGACCCAGCGGAGAGCCGGCTGACTCGACGCAGCAGTGAGTTCAGCAGCAGCTTCCCAACGACGGACCAGCGGACACCCGTGACTGGTCACTTCGCTACCCGTCGTATAAAGGAAGGCGACCAACGGCTTCCGATTTCCACCTCGACTGAAGAAGCGAACGCCATATCCCGCCGAACGCCAAAGCCGGCCGTCGCTCAGCCGAGCGTCCCCGCCCTCCCCCCCCCCCCCCCCCCTCCCCTGACGTCGTGTGCCTGACGCAGTCGGAGAATGGGAGGGGAGGGAGGCACGGACGGAGGATAGGGGAAAGGGAGGGGCAGTTGCTGATAAGGGACAGGACGGGAGTTAATAAACCAGGCTTGGGTGGTTTACTGTCCAGCGTTTGGTGTTCACATACCAGCTACGTACACAGGGTACGTATTACATCGAGTGGGTGTCACAGCGTCAATAGAGCGGTACTTGGCGGGATGCTCCACTCCAGCAACCCCACTGAGTAGCACAGTCGTGTCTGACAGTAATCCCATAAAGAGCCAGGGGCGATAGAGGAGTGATCGAAAATGAGCGCCTCCTTAATCGGCCACACTGCTTTCCGTGAAAGAAAATTCGTCTACAAACGAAGGATAAAACAAATTATGGACCAGTTATTTGCTGTCCTGACAGGAAGATGGGACGTTGGTGAAAGTGTGATAAAGGTCACTTGCTCACAACATAAGTAAGGGCTTTGGGTGCAACATAAAAACGCGAAGAATACTACTGCAGCTGGGATAGAGTGTGCAGCTTCGTTAAACGGCGAGTACTTCCAGGCGCATTCGCCCAGAAACCAAACTTTGCACAGTCATCTTGAAGTGGAGAACCTCCTAAGCACACCTTGCTTAGGCAACTGTGCCAGCGAGTGCCTGCTGCACTGAAACAGAAACCACAAGCTACATGGTCTGATGAGAGTGGGGAACACCTCATAAACAAACTGCATGAAACTGGACACCGAGAAATTGCCTCAGCCCGGACAGCCCCACTGATGGTGCCTGATTATGATGAGCGGTCGGCCCGCTCGGCATATGCAGTTCACTTCGGGACGTTCACTCACAGCTGTAAAAAAGATGCACCCAGCCCAGACTTTGAACAGCACGACTTAACTTTCTAAGACATTTGGAAATATCATTTCACGACGATGGTCTTCGCGCGCGTGGTTCCCGCCCCCTGGTGTTACCATTATTTACCATTACTATTTACCATTATCTGGTGACTCGACTTTGCATGCTACACGTAGTGGCCAACGCCGTTCAGCTTTACGGAAACTGCAACCCAGGCTATCGCTGTTCCTGCTTCCGAAATTGCGGGCGCGCAGGATCAAACCTTTTATAATTTGCTTCATTAGTAGATTTTGCAAAAAAATAACCCTTTGCAGGCAAGCATATGATGACCTCGTTCACATGGGAGGTGCGAAGAGGAGCCTTCCCACCCCTCTTCGGACCTCCTCGAACCAAGTCCGTGACGGACTAGGGGTGATTAGCCGAGACATGACCCCCTGCTATGCGCTGTGGACCCCTGGCTGCCAAAGGGGTCCCAACCACTGTTTTAGGGACCCAGACAAATTAAAATCGTGGCTCCGGTATTATTTCTGCTTGGAAATTGGGCCTCCAGGGTACATACTGATCGTGAGTCAATCGTTCGGTGTTTGTGGTCTCTGGCGTAGTTTAACACCCGCATTGTCTCAGGGGTCCTCAAACGGTATAAGAGGATCTCTGATTGATATCTCGCGTCACGACCCTACGAGCCATAATTTTCTGACCTACAGTCAATCCTTCGGACCCTTATGCAATCCAACCGGGTCTTTGATAGTCTGTCCCGTTGGACCGCCGAAGCCCCTCTTCGGGCCTCATCGAGCACTGCCCTTGATCGCCTCGGGGCACCACGCGAGCACAAGGCTGTCTGTAAGGCGCTGTGGGCCCTTGACGTGTACAGGGGCACCAACCGGCGTAAATCTTTGTAGCTGGTTTGGAAGTGTGTCCTCACAACCATACAGATATGGAGCGGACTGTGAGGCGCTGGTGGTGCCTGACCGACATATAGACCCATATCGACTCAGGGTGTCCTTGTTTGGTGCAAAGGTCCTTTGACTGTCATTTAACGGTCCGTTCCCGCAGGCCGTGAACCGTGAATAAGACTCCGACCAGCCCTTCATGCCCTTAGACCCTCCAATCGAGTTCTTGATGGCGGAACAGGTGGGTCCTCCAGGCTCTTGGGGCCTTCTCGAACACTACCTCTGACCGGCACAGGGGCCTGCTTTCTTGGCACATGAGATGCTTACTTTATCAGCCCGAAACGGATGGTCCTCTTATTCATAACGGTCCTCTTGAGTCTACCATGGCCCTTTCCAGACCTGAGTGGGCCCTTTCTGAACCTAGCATTGGCCCTTCTCTAACCGAAAACGGGTCCTTTCTGAGTCTGCGATGGTCCTTTTCTGATTGGAGATGGGTCATTTCCAGATCTAGACTTACATGAGCGTTTCCTATCTGGAAATGGGCTCTTTTTGAACCTCAGACGGGCCCATCATATTACTCATTATTTATTAATGTTCATAGATACATTATTTATGGTATAAATTGCCCTGCGAACAAGCACCCCGGCTGTGCTCGCGCCGGAGAGCAGGCGCGCTCCGGTGATACGATCAGCGGTACAACGCGTGAGGGTGCTCGCTCGTGACATCACTGCTCATGCCGCGGTTGCTGGGCGCCGCCGGATTTCAGGCGGCCGGTATAAATACGAGCGGACATCACGGAGCCACACAGATACCAACGGCCGTACCGAAAGACAGGTGGGTTGAATCTGTTGTTCCCACATCCGACAGGGAGAGCATCCCAGCTCGCCATCCTGCCCGGCCGCTATTGCACTTTGGCGGCAGGTAAGACCCCGAATGTCAGGGCCTGCTGATAATAAAAGGAGATAGGATAAATGGCAATGAAAGGGCTCGTAATGAGACAGTGAAAGGACCCTAAGCCAGACACGGGCTCAAGAACGAACGATCCGAGATCAACTGCTACAGTCTGAGAGCCTTCCGCGTGAGGGACGGGGCCGATGCATGATGCATCCCTCTGCGATCTTCCTGCCTGACCAAGGGGGTCCGGCTACCGTGTCCCCAAAATAGTTGCTGGCAAGTACTCCTGGTGGCGGGTTGGAACGGCAATCCCCTTGAACCTCTGACCGGGAAAGGCGATCCGTCCGCCCAGTTTTCTACTTATGGACTCCCTGTCCGCAAAAGGTAACGGTCTCCTAAGTGTTCAATCCACTGGGTCTCTCAACGAACGCATTCGTCGGCATGATAGTGACAGGTAAAGAAGTGTGGGGCCCCTCGAAAAATGGGTCATATCTGGCGATTTTTTCGGAGCGCCTTTTCACCGGGAGCTCTTTATCAAGCTGTGTGCCGCCCCCACCCCTTCCTACCAAAACTTTGGCTTTTCCCCTGGTATGAGATGTAGCTTGTGGGATCTGACATAGCTTCTTCTCGGGGTTCAGTGTTTAGATGGGCCCTTTCCGGACCTGGAATGCCCACGTTCTCTGTTTAAGACGCGTCATTTCATGATTTAAGTAGGTCTCTACCTGAGCCTACGATGGACTCTTTCCAGACCTGAGAGGGCGATGTGTATGCTCACGATAGGTCGCACCCAGACCTGAGACGGAACCCTTCTGATTTTGCGATGGGTCTGTCCTGATCAGAGACGGGCACTTTTGAGTCTACAATGGGCTCTTCCCGTGCATGAAACTTATATAGGGGTTTCCTGCTTTGAAATTGATTCTTTCCAGACATGAGACGGGCTCTTTACGCTTACTTGGATGACATAATAAACCAATGCCTTCCAAAAGTCCTCCAAGGGTCCCATTTGGGCCATCTGGCACATGGGAAAAATAGTTTTGACCCTTTCTTTATACATTGGGGACAGTTTACCTCGCAGATACACCGCTATTGGCTTTCTGAGCCTACGATGGGCCCACTCCAGACCAGAAATGGCCCTTCCCGGGCCCAAAAAGTGAGATGGACCTTTTCCGAACGTAAAGTTTACCGTCTTTCAGCCTATACTGGGTCCCTACTTAACTTAAAGCGAATCATTTCTGAATTTATGATGGACCCTTTCCAGCCTTTAGAGGGCTCTCTCTGAGCTTGCGATAGGCCTTTTGTCAACCTGAGACGGGCCTTTTTTGAGCTAACGATGAGCCCTTTCCAGACCAGTGATGGGTCCTAACGTGCCTGGAAGTGACATGAGTGTCTTCCCGTCTTGAAATGGGGCATTGCCAGCCTAAGATGAACCCTTCGCAGATGTAAAACGATTCCCCTCTAAGTTTAAAATGGGCGCTTTCCAGACCAGACATGGACGCTCTACGCTTTCTTTGGTAGCACGGTAAGCAAGCACTACCACATAACCGACGTCCCTGTTATGTTCTCGGTCCGTGCTCTGTCGGTACACGGCTCGGCGGAGCGTCCATACACGGCGGATCCGGGCTTAGAGTTGTATTGCCTCAAATCAGGCGGGGGGGGGGGGGGGGGGGGGCAGCACTAGCGCCGCCACGTGGACAACCTGACCGGAGGCAGCAGCTTCCCTTCAGAACATTACACCTCCCCTCTGGGATTACAGGATGCATTGCTGCCAAAAAACGCAAAACAAAACAACGCACTTCACAAAAGAAAACGACACGCACAATTGCATCACATCTCCCCTCCCCGGGGCCGGAAAATAATGCATCCAATAACAGCACCTACAGTACAACGATCACTCTTGGTACATACATGTACCCTTCCGCACTTGCAGCCTCTCCGGCCTCCGCCTGTTGCGCTTTCCTCGGCGCAACGGTGCGGTTCCGGTTTGCTGTGATGGGCGTGCCGAGTGTGAGCGAGCCTCGCTGTTCGCTGCAGGTCCTGGTGACGCCTGCACAGCTACAGGTGACGTCTGCTCCGCTCCAGGTGATGATGCTGTAGTCTCAGGCAGCGATAGGGCTGCCTCAGATGACGTCCGGGTTGTTTCAGGTGACGTCTGCGGCGCTCCAGGCTGTTCTGTTGCAGCTTCAGGCGGTGCCCGCTCCACATGCAGGGACGCTGGCGCATCAGACGTCGGGTGCGCCACTGCCACAGCGGCAGAACTCGTTGGTTCACACGCTGGTGTAGCCGCTGGCGATTTGATGCCCTCCGAGATCAGCGGACGTAACAGACGCAGGAAGCGCCTGTTCCGCCAGTATACGCGTCCAGATGGTGCGCGGATCAGGAAGCTGCTGGCTGACTCCGCTGATGACACCGGTGCTGTCCCAGAGGTCGGTGCGGGGGTCTTGGAGCAGCACGTGTTGACCCAGCTGCAGAGGGCGATGTGAGCGTGCTGAAGCGTCGCAGAAGTCAGCCTCTCTGCGACGTCGTTCCGCTGCGCGCCGGCCGCACACATCAGCACGCTCTTGCCAGCACTTGGCGAAGGAGCTGTGGTGAGCTGGGATCATCGACCTCAGCGGATGGCCGAGGAGCACTTGAGCTGGCGATCGTCCGTCCGCTCTCGGAGAGTTTCGAAGTTCCAGCAGCCCCTCCGCGAATGCGTCCGTATCGAGGTCACCGCTGGCAGTCACCTTCTTGAGGAGCCTCTTGTCGGCTTTCACTGCTGCCTCCGCGTGCCCATTCGCCTGAGGGTAATGCGGCGAGGACGGCTAGTGCTTGACACCCCACTTGGCCAGGAAGTCTCTGGTCTTCTTGGCCGCGAACTGGGGTCCTCCGTCGCTCAGGAGCACACTGGGCACTCCAGTCGACGCGAATGCCTGCCGGAGACTGATTGTCAGCTGATGTGCTGATGCTGTCCGGTCCATGTGAGAGACCCAGGGCCATCCCGACGGCCTGTCGGCGTACACCAGGTACGTACGACCACCATATTCAGAGAAATCCACCGAGACGACTTCGAAGACCCTTGTTGGCAGACACATCTGGATGATCGGCTCTTTCTGTTGCTTCGGGAGATGAAGCCGACACTCTTGACAGGCCTCCACTACGTTGGAGATGTCGTGGTCGATACCTGGCCAGTAGACCACCTGTCTCACTCTTCTTTTTGTTCTTTCTTCCCCCCGATGACTGGCATGCAGCCTCTGCAGAACGTCCCGTCGCAGGCTGCTGGGGACGACGATCCGCTGTCCGCAGATGACCAGGTCACCGTCTACCGCCAGTCGATCCCGCATGTTCCAGTATGGTCGAACTTGCGGGTCTGCTTCGGGCTTGTGGTCGGGGAAGCCAGACAGCACGGCTTCTTTGAGAGCCAACATCTCAGGATCGCGCTCTGGAGCCGCTTGCACCGCCAACAGCGCCGTGTCCTCGAACAGTGATGCAGCTGTCCCATCTCCGTCGGTGCTGGCCACAGCATGGATCACCATGCTGGAGAGCTGGCAGGAGATCTCCTTTCCGGTGGTCTCGTCACCTCTCGCCGCTTCTCAGCCGGGTACCTCGACAGGGCGTCGGGAATGGCGTGTAGCTTTCCCTGCCTCCATACTGCCACGAAGTTGTAGGGCGCCAGGCACTCCCGCAGGCGTTGGAAACGAGAATTGGCAATATCCTGTGGACTCTTCCCGTTCAGAATGGGGATGAGTGGCCGGTGATCGGTAGCGACTTCAAACTGCTGCATCCCTTGCAGGTAGATGGTACACTTCTTCATGGCCCAGACGATGGCCGACATCTCGACTTCGATCACGGCGTACCTCGTCTCTGTGTCTGTCAGGAAGCGTGATCCACACTGGATCAGGCGCCAGTTTCCTGCTTTATCTTGCTGCCTGAGACAAAAACCGAGGCCCTTCAGGCGCGCTGCGTCTGTCTCAAGGACCGTCCTCCTATCCTGAAGTGAAGTGCTCCTGTCTCGTGGAGCGGCGGTACTCCGCTCGAGATGCCGCTCGAGATGCCGCGGTACGAGATGCCGCTCCCACCGTCTTGGGATTCCACCGCGGCGGCATCTTCTGCGTCGTTGTCTTCACACATCGGCTATCTCGTGTTGAAAATCTATGGTCGTCATCGGCTTCCTCCCGGCCGACATCCTCTTCAGCAGCAACTCCAGCAGCATCTCCAACAGCATCTCCAGCAGCTGCAGTCATCGTCATCGCCTTTATCTGCTGAGGGTAGTTCTCGGAAAGAATGCCGAGCTTGATGCTGTCGTGCCACGAGAGCAACGGGCCATTCAGCATCTTCACGACCGCCGCCTCCACGGTGTGTTGAACTCGCCCGAGCTGAAGTGTGAGGCTGCGGGTGCCGAAACGCTGCATCTCTCTGCTGTCCGCGCTGAGCAGCCTGGTTGTCGGTGGCGTCAGATTGCTCCGCCTGATGGCGAGCCTCTCGGCATACCGCAGCGACAAAGCCGACGTCTCAGCTCCGGTGTCGGGCGTCCAGTAGGTCGTGGCCGTTCCGCCTCCGTCCGGTCGATGAAGCTGCAGCTCGACCCGTGGCGAACAGCGCGCCGAGATGCCTCGTACACGGACGTCGGGAACCCGTCTGACGCCCTGGGCCGGCGCTGCCGTCACCTGCTGCACAACCTGGACGGGCGACTGGACGCGTGAACCGCTTCGGCGGTCCTGACGGCGCCGACTGTTGCTCCTGCCGCGCCTCTGTGGTTCAGCATGCTGGCGCCGGCAAACAGCCGCGAAGTGTCCCTGCTCCTGGCAGTGAAAGCATGGGCGTCCAGCCGCCGGACACCTCTGCTCACCCCGGTGAGCCGCTCTGCGGCAGCGGGCGCACTTCTCTCCAGACTTCACCGCTGACGACGATCGCTTATATCGCTGGTATCGAGATAGTTTGGCCAGCGATGACGTCACCGGCTGCCGGATGGCTGACGTGCTGCTGCTGGCGTTCTCGGACGCACGGCAGATGTCGGCTGCCGACTGCAGCGTCAGCTCCGGCATCTCCAGCATCCGGCGCCTGGCGTCTTCATCTCGAACGCCGACCACCAGCCGGTCTCGGAGCCGGTCATCGATGCAGAACGTGCAGAAGTCGCAGAACGACGCCGTCTCTCTCAGCGCGCAGAGAAACTCGTCGAATGTCTCGCCCTGCTGCTGCACGCGCGTGTTGAAGTCACGACGATCGATGATGCTGTTGCGCTGGCGACGTAGATGATGCTGCATGTCCAGGATGGTCTCGTCGATCGTCACGCCCGTCGACTGAGGCAGCCCGAATCTGACAACCCTGACCCAGTCGTCATCCAGCAGCGCGAGCAAAGCAGCCCGCTGCTCCGCTTGGGGTGGGTCGTCCAGGCCCACGAGTAGACGGTAGCCGTCAAACTTGTCTCTCCACGCCTCAAACTTTTTCAACGAAGCAGACGCAATCAGCCGCGGGGCCGGTGTCACCGCTGCTGGGAGCCGCGACCGTGACCTCGCCCGGTCGGGCTCACGGTCGTCCCGGTCACCGCCCACCGGGTCGTAGCCGGCCGACACGCACCGCACGTGCCCTGGGGCGGGCGGCTGGGGTCTTCGCAGCACCGGGCCCGGACCGGCTGCGCCGCTGTCACCGCTTGGCTGACCGGCCGGACCGGGCGGCAGAGGCGTACGCAGCGCCGGGCCGGGGTGGGTCACGCCGCCCTCGTCACTCGGGTGACCGGCCGGGGTGAGCGGATCCTGCCCCGGAGTGATAGGCCCGCCGTGACCTCTCGGGGAGCCCGCTAAGCTGGGTGGCAGCGGCGCACGCAGCGTCGGGTCGCCGTCACCTCTCTGATGACCTTTCGGGCTGGGCAGATCCTGCCCCGAGGCGGCCAGCATAGGTCCACGCTGAGCGGGCGCGCCGCCATCGCCACCAGTCGCGCCGTCGTCGCCTGTTGAATGCTGCGCTGACGATGGGCCCACACGCTCCAGAAGCTGGATGAGGCGCTCCTCCCGCTGCTGCAATGCCTCCATCTGACGCTCCTCCCGCTGCTGCGATGCCTTTATCTGACGGTTGAACAGGTCGATCAGGAGCTGCACTTCCGACGGCTTTCGCTCCCCACCCCCGTTGCTGGAGGCGCTGCTCATCCTGTCGGCGGATGCCGTAACAGCACAATCACTATCACAAGCACTTCGTATCTGTCCACTCACTGATGTTTACCAACGCCGATCACCGCTGTCCACACGTTACAGACCGACACGTTACAGTACACTAGTCACAGACCGACCGCGCCATGTTATGTTCTCGGTCCGTGCTCTGTCGGTACACGGCTCGGCGGAGCGTCCATACGCGGCGGATCCGGGCTTAGAACTGTATTGCTTCAAATCAGGCGGGGGGCAGCACTAGCGCCGCCACGTGGACATCCTCATTGGTGGCAGCAGTTTCCCTTCAGAACATTACAGTCCCTTTCTGAAACAACTGAAATTTTGTGGGGGCAAAAAGATACTTTTGCTCCCGCCTCAGGAGAGGGGGGCAGTTTGCCCTCACTGCCCCCTCCCCCTCCCCCCGCCCAGATACGCTATCACTGATTTCGTGCCGATTAGAGCAGTGGTCGTCTGTCGCTTCCATTTTATAAATTTCCTTCCCGCTTTTGAAGTGTTTGAACCTACGCCAGGTCATGATATTGCCACCCCCTTACCCACGTCATTGCACTAAATCGACTGCTGAAGATGTCAAAGAAATTGGATGAGCGGTTTGGAAAAACAAGCATGTTTGTCTCATGTGTCAGTATTTTTGTCCCCACCCGAGCACTGGGCACTGAGCTTCGTTGCTTTGAATGATGCCTCGTTTTGTTGTCATGGCTATTATTCGTAGCACTGCTGCTGTCGTAGAACAACCCTTCGTTGATTCCTTAGACGATTCATTTCAGTTTCGTGGAAGTGCTATCTTGGTGGTCTAAATTCATTGATTCGTAGAATTACAATTCTTGGAACTGACCTAAACAAGCTGGCGCAAAGCCTGCCCAATTTCGTTGTTTCACTCTTAACGACGCTTGATGAACTAGTCCCTGGCCACGTGATGACTGGTCACGAACTGGTCAACTGGTCACGTGATGTTTGGTATCTGGTTGGGCTGGTCACGCCAAGGTTTTTCCATCGGTTTGATCCGCTCGAAAATAATCCGCCAAACCCGCTGGACCCGGCCAAGGACTATCGGAATTCTAGGAAGAAGTGGGGAAAAATAACGATTGTTATAGTGCTGGCAAAGGCCACGGAATAAGCCGATTTGTACAAAAATGGCTTTAACAGCAGGATTGATCAGTCCTTCGCAACAGTGATTGCCCAGGTGGTACGGACCAGCAGATCGGCGCCGGCGCCCCAAGACTGCGAGCTCAGGAGCAAACGTCGCAGCAGCGGACAGCCAGGTTCTCAGTATAGGACAACGAAGACAGCGAAGCACCTAGAGGTGGTCATTGACCCGGATACAAGCAATGGTCACCGATGGACGGTGTGTTGTGAGATGGGCCGGCCTCCATGTGGTCGCATCCACATTATTGTTTGCAAGTTTAGAATATGGTGCAAGTGGTCGCCACCGTGCATCAACCGGAATGTTCTGCATTTTCAGGCGTTAAGTCAAATATCAGATGTACTGGAAAACGCTCACTTGTAACTTATACCATGTTTTTCATTGCAAGAACTGCTCTAGACAACAAAATGCCACTATTTAGTCAATAAGCTCCACAGCTCCTCATCGTTTCAATGGGTTAATGAGCATTTGTTTTACGTCACAGGGGCTCTCAAGAACAAGAGAACGAGCGCGTCTGCTTCATATGTCGGAGTTTTAGCCCTGAGACTCAAACAGGCCGTAACTCAATTCAGAAACAGGATCTTGACGAGCCGTTTTCACAAGGTACCGCTAACAAAAATGCATTCCAATCAAACCACAATTCACGGTAAGTATCTATACACCACAAGCACACGGAGGCAGATGCTTAAATGTGCTTCCGTCTTCCCATGCTTGCAAATCGTAAGCGCAGTAACTTAACGGAGTTCACAGATTGTAATCCAAGGCTCAATTGAAATCCACCCGCGTGAACCGTGCTGAACAGCGGTGAAATGCGGACTGCACGTCGGACGCCGGGGTGAAGTGTGTTGGCGGTGAGCTGTATGTCCAACGTCGCGGTGGAGCATGCTGGCGATGTCCTGTACGTCTGACGCCGCCGTGAAGTGTGTTGATGGTGTATTATATGTCCAACGCCGCAGTGAAGTGTGATAGTAGTGTGTTGTATGTCAAACGTTTATTCGTGCGTGGTGACTGCCGAACATGACATTTTCCATGTTCATAATTGTGGGCACGCTTATAAAAACCTGCTCCAGGTTCGTGCTCATCTGTAGTCGGTGGCATTATCAAGGAAGGTGGGCCTTTCAGGGCCATTCCCCCGCCCATAACGGTGGAGGACCCTCAGGCACCGAAGCTCTCAGCACTTGCTATCAGTTTAAGATGCCCATGAGGCTTCTAAATTGTACGGATGCGTCCTCAAAGCAGTAATATGCAATTCTGGGCATAGAAATAAAAAACCGCGAATAAGAAATAAGTTTTCCTTGCCAACGAAGCGGTTCGTAGGCTAAAAGTGCTCCCTGCGTCGCGATTTAGCCATTTTCTGAGACAAATCCTGGCTTGCATGAAATTGCTTCCATCACCTTGTTTTATTTTGTGAAATACAATCAACTGCATTCACTTTTGCATTGCAATGTTTTATCTTGTGAAATACAATCAATTGCACTGACTTTGAATGACCAAATTGCCGTCCTTATTTGTATGTCTTAACCGGCTTTGCTGCCACTTCAAAATTGGCTACGGACTGTTTAAACAATATTTATGGTATAACTTGCCCTGCGAACAAGCACCCCGGCTGTGCTCGCGCCGGAGAGCAGGCGCGCTCCGGTGATACGATCACCAGTACAACGCTCGCTCGCTCGCTCGGGTGCTCGCTCGTGATATCACTGATCATGCCGCGGTTGCTGAGCGCCGCCGGATTCCAGGCGGCCCGTATAAATACGAGCGGAGACCACGGAGCCCCACAGATACCAACGGCCGTACCGAAGGACAGGTGGGTTGAATCTATTGTTCCCATCTCCGACAGGGAGAGCATCCCAGCTCCGGCAGGTAGGACTGCGGTAGGGCCGCGGTCGGAGCCTCAGACAAAAAGATTATTTCGCTGACAGACTCGGGACTGCAACTGCAACTGGTTTGCAGCTGCAACATGGATTATATTTTTCCAGAATCTAAAAATTAGCATGTTCTGTGAGTTTCTCATCATACATTCATGCTTCTGAGACATCATCTGAGTTTAAAATAACATGGTGCAAGGCAATGTCACGATGGTTCTCAAGCAATCTATGAGCTTTACGTCATGGTATTGTGCCTTGGCAGCATGCGAGGCACGCACGATAATGTGCATATAAGCTGTGTGAGAGTTGCTTATCACCATCATGCGATACTTTTTTCCTTGTCACCGAGCTGACATGCATTATCATTATGTGTTTCCTGTTTTCCAGAGCGATGAAGCTGATCCAGATCAACATCGTGGCTTTGGCATGCCTCTCTGCGGTATCCGCGTTTATATCGGAGCCGTATATCACCAAGTTCGCCAAGAGGAAGGTCAATGCTAGCAGACTGGCTGCCGGTCGATGGCACAATGTCTTTTGTATGCCGGAATGTGCTCAGTTGAAGACCAGCACCGGCTGTGGCATCCTCGTTGCCGGGTGTTCGTTTTCACGGTGTCAGTTTCGCCTGGGCAAGTGATGCGGTTTATCATCTTACTGTCCCACCGAGCTCTCAGTAACATGATCGCGGTGGTCTCGTATCCCCAGATGGCCGACGGCTGCTTCGGCGAGAGCGTAATGGCTGCCTTCAGGGGGAAGATTCTTGCCGCCATTGATACGTGCAAGGGTTATGATCCGGTCATGCAGAGTGAGCTGCTGGCGCAGTACTACGCCATCGTCAGAATCGGGGTTAGTAGATGTTGGCGAGCACTGGCTGTCAGAACAGACAAATGCGACTAACGGGCAGGTGGGAGCCGTCAGGCCTGGCGGACACCAGCTGCCATAGCAGACAGGAACTGTCAAAGCGGGCAGAAACAGGGGGTGTCGGCCGGGGCTACAGCGCAGGTGTCCGTGTGTTCAACCTATCGCTGTTAGTGGGCAGAGGTTATATGTTACAGTGCTCCGAGTTGATAGGAGGAGAGGGCGCTACATGGGTCTTACGAAAGGGAGCCAGTATGTAGAACACGTCGTGGGGCTTGTATGCAAACTCAGTTCGCGGGAGCATGTGATGGCACGCGTCCTCAGTCAGTCACAGAATTCCCAGCCCAAAGTACTTGCACAAGCGTTGCATTTGGATTATATGTTCGTCATTTTTTAACTCCGTCATCGCCTTCGCAGGGGTCCCGACGCAAGAGATCTACTGTCAGCAGCTTCAGCTCCCAACAATTGCAAGATACTGGAAGCAAGATCTCCGAGATGATTGAAAGATTGGGCTGTGTGCTGAAGGAGCTGAAATTCGTGAGTACAAGAAACGAGCGGACAGTATAGAGACAATTATGCGTCATTTTGCCCAGCGGCCAAATTTCTAAAGATGGCTTCATATTGGTAAATGCTACCCTCACCTTTCCGCTTAGTTTGTTTCCCTTCGTGCTGTACTCTTTGTCAGTCATCCCTGTCTCCGCGTTTGCAGCGAGTCATTCGAATGACATACTATTGTACTGTGTCCAGTACTTCGCTTGAGACTATGACACCATAAGCATCAGTCCGCTGTCTGGTAGCGTGTTCTGATATTGCTGGACCGGAACAGAACCGCGTAAATGGGATATGATATACCACATCACGATGGCGTAAAACACGACATATGTATATATATATATATATATACATATATATATATATATATATATATATATATACAACTAGTGTTGAAGCCACAAGTTAGCTCTTGCAATGCCACTGTGACTTGGTATGGGTGATTTACTACTCACTTTTAGGCACATGACCTGCCCGAGAATAGAAACGTATCTCGTCTTCTTGACCCGGCCTTTTTCTTTTTCAGGCGGACGCCCAAAACCGCATTGACGCGTTTTCCATAAAGGTGGCTATCGCTAGCTTGGGTCTGCCGAAAAGCCTGGACGAGGACCTTCAGGAAGCAGTCGATCAGTGTAACGACTTAGCCAACTGCCTGCCGAACTCAATGGTTGATAAGCCTCCGAGCACACCAGAATTCGGCAGGCAGAAGGCCTTCTTCGAGTGTTTTGAGGTGTGTCCCCCCCCCCCCCCACTTCCTCAGTGTGATCGACATTGGTTTGCCTTATGGTTCAGGTACTGCACACCCCATCAACAAAATGAAACTATTCCTTCGTCAGTGAGAGCTCGCACAATCCACAGTGCAGGAGGACTTACTCGGGTGGTGTAACGGCGCCACTTTACATTCTGTGCGGAAAAACCGTTGGACTGTGTATGTAATAGGAGGCGTTTCCTTTCGTTCCTTTCGCATCGAACATCGCAGTCCCGACCACACCGCACCTTGTTTTCAAGCACCCTTTTCATGGCCTAACTCGGTCCAGTGTCAACGTATTTTCACCATATCTTGTGCACGGCCGACGTTGAACTGCAGGTTGCAGCAGAAAAGAAACCGTTGGTGACGGCCACCTCAGGCCTGTGGTCGGAGAAGGGTGTTGAAACACTGCTAATGGGTGATTTGCGTTACAGAGGGCCAAGGTGGAGTCTTGCATGAAGAAGGAATTCCGGGATGGCTACTTACCGTCGCTGCAGGAGCAGAACCCTGCAATCAATGCGGATGAAACCTTTCAGACAATCATAATGTCGTTCATGGCCGGCGATACGCCGTTCTAGCGGCGAGCAAAGGAATGGTTGAAATATCAGTTGTGGCCACTGAAGCTGTAGCTGGTCCTGTTTAGATTAAGGATTTTGCCTTACGCTCGTAGCACACTCGGTCGCGTTATTTTGGTGGTGCATTTGTGGGGACTTAGATTTTATTTCTTAATGCGGTGCTGTTGATGATCAGCTGAAACATTGCTGCTATGAATAGAATGCACAAATGTCTGTTACGGCTCTTACATGCGCATAGCAAGTGAGCTGACAGTGCTGATGTGAGCTTTCATGTTGCAAGCACGGCCGTCCAGATTCTGTATCGTTGAGCGCGGAGTAGTTAAACGGCCTGTTGCCCCACAACGGTTGCTGTTCCGGCTACGGTGTTCCGGTCAGCTAGTTGCCCGGTCGCCATCGGACACCGGCTGGTTCTGACGAGGACCAGTGCATGGCAAGCTGCCATTTGCGGTCAGTTTGATGCGCATCGGTTGCCAGCTCGGCCACCACCGTTTGCTGAGCGGTTTGGAAGCCACAGGGCGGACCAGCTCCGAATGTGACCGGGCCGGCCAGCTGCGGCAGTGACCTGTCAGCTGTGTGAAGGTCGGATCGGCACGACAGCCGCTACAAGAGTAAACCGTCGAAGATGTGAATTGGAAGGCGGTGGTGTGGCTGACGGGCCTCGCATAGCTTCGGCGGCTCCCATATGCAAGGTGCCACCAGAAAAACTGTTTGACAAGTTTTGAGTTCTCAAAAAGAGCATCGACTGGTGGAAAGGAGAATTCAACTGCTTAAGATCAATTACCTTTTCCTCTCTCAGTATTCCACAGTGGTAACTACAACGAATATGGATTCGATTTTCGTCTCTGTTACGCTCTCGTTCTCGGAATAAGTGCCTGCGGTATTTATACTGTAGAAGGTGTTTCACGCCAAACCCGTCAACCCCTGCCGGAATATGTGTTGAAAACCATTCCGCTACATGTTAAAAGACCGTGCAAGGTTTAAAGGTTGCCCAAAGGAAGTGAATGCAGCTGTAAGACATAATGGCACACTGCGGCAGCACTCACGAGACTTGCCGTACCTTCACAAGTTATGAGGGCTATAATTTTCTATACTGACCTCATATTGACCCAGTGCCGCAGGTAGGGGGGCACAGAGGCACGTGACTCCATTCTAAGGCTCCGAGGGGCCATTCGGGCCTCTCGGAACATAAGACCAAGAGCCCGATTTGACGGCCCGAGGGACCGAAAGGCCGGTCGGACATCGCATTCAGAAGCCCCGACCCACAAAGCCGGGCACTCCAAGGCAATTCAGAGTGCCCTGCTCACCGATCAGGGGCCCTGAGTCGATATGGGCCTATCTGTCGGTCACACGCCAGCAGTAACGCACAGTCGGCTCCGTGGCCGCATGGGCCTGAGGGGCCATTTCCCAGGCAGGGAGAAAGCCGGAGACAGCCGTTTACATTAGCTGGGGCTCCAGCGTCAACACCTGACAGAGCCTAACGGCGTCCTGTGTTGGCAAGGGCACCGAGTCGGCCAGAGACAGTGTTCGAGGAGGCACAAAGAGCCTAGAGCGTCCACCGTATCCGACGATCAAGGGCCCGATGGTAAGGTCTAAGGGCACGAAGGACTGGTGAAAGCCATATCCAGGGGCCCCGGGCTGCGGGTAAATATGCAGGTACCTCAAATGATTGTCAAAGGGCCCTTTGCACTGATCGAGGACCCCTGAGTTTATATGGGCCTATATGTCGATCAGGCACCAGTAGTACCGCACAGTGTCGGCTTTATGGCGGCTTTACAGCGGCTTCCATGTGGCTTTATGGCGGCTTTACAGCGACTTCCGTGTGGGCTTTAAAGCCTAAGAGCCCACTTCCCCATCAGCTATAAAGCCGGCGCCAGTGATTTATACTATATATTTTTGCTGTAGCACCCTTGCCGGTAGGAGTTTTTGCTGTGGCACTCCCGTCGGTAGGAGCTTGTGGCGTAGCACTCCTGTCGGTAGGAGTTTTTGCTGCAGCACTCCTGTCGGTAGGAGTTTTTGCTTCAGCACTCCTGTCGGTGGGAGTTTTTGCTGTAGCACTCCTGGCGGTAGGAGCTTATGCCGTAGCACTCCCGTCGGTAGGAGCTTATGGCGTAGCACTCCTGTCGGTAGGAGTTTTTGCTGTAGCACTCCTGTCAGTAGGAGTTTTTGCTTCAGCACTCCTGTCGGTGGGAGTTTTTGCTGTAGCACTCCTGGCGGTAGGAGCTTATGCCGTAGCACTCCTGTCGGTAGGAGCTTATGCCGTAGCATTCCTGTCGGTAGGAGTTTTTGCCGTAGCACTCCTGGCGGTAGGAGCTTATGCCGTAGCACTCCTGTCGGTAGGAGCTTGTGCCGTAGCACTCCTGTCGGTAGGAGCTTTTGCCGTAGCACTCCTGTCGGTAGGAGGTTACGCCGTAGCACTCCTGTCGGTAGGAGCTTATGCCGTAGCACTAACTTCATGACGCTTAACTCCTCATGACACGTTTTGAGTAACCAGCGTTCGGTACTGCACTCTCAGGCTTGTCTTCTAACTTATCGAAACCACTCTAGGCGTTCTTGTGCAAGGCCTGCTGCCTCCCGAATTTTTGCGCAAATGCGAGGCGTTTGGCAGACACCTCATCGATTCACTCCATGAAAATGCCACATTTGTCCCCGGCCATGATATTTGCTGTTATGGGCATCTTTTATTGAATCGTGTTGGCGCCAAACGGCACGTTTTTCCGGTTAAATGTTTAACATTTTTGCATTGAGCAACATCACCGATTGCTGTTACCCGTCTAAAGACAGTTCATAAACACTTATGCCTGCTTTGCGCTGCTTGATGTGGTAAGAGGTTAATCGGCCGATAAGGTGCGACCCCAGTGCTGGTCATAATGGCACAAATAGCCATGGGAGCAATCCGCACCATCTGTTTCGTTCACAAGAGAATGCAAAATCCGAAAGCAGCACGATGACGTCACAAGTTCGGGAGTTTCAGCGACCCTTTTGTTCTTGCAAAACACATCCAAGCACATAAGTTTCATAACACCCTTGGCGGAAGAGGCCCAGCTTTCTGGTTCATTAACGGCGATGCGTTTTCACCATCCATGATGTTCCTCAGCTCGTCAACTGTTCTGCTGTGGCATGAGTCAAGTCGACGTTGTCTAAGCCTCCGACACCGACAGACGGTCGTCAAGCAGCAGAGCCTGCAATGTCTCATCCTTCCGGATATTTCTGTCAGTAGTGTCTTGCAAAGCGAAAAAGCGCAGAAAACATGCCTGACCTCCATCTTGTTAGCGACTGTGCGTAGCATGAGACATTTGCTGACATGAGAATTAAAGCATCGCTCCTCCATCCGCGTCAAAGCCCGTACCAGTTTATGACGATCCACATGCCAATAACGTCATCGCATGTATCAGGAGGGTGTGCCAGGTCAGCATCAGCGCAGTCAGGTGCTCCGCTGGTTTGGTCCGGGTCTACAGATCGGAGGTGGGGTCCGGGTCTACAGATCGGTGGTGAGATCCGGGTCTACATGTCGGTGGTGGGGTCCGGGTCTACAGATCGGTGGTGGGGTCCGGGTCTACATGTCGGTGGTGGAGTCCTGGTCTGTATGTCGGTGGTGGGGTCCGGGTCTACAGATCGGTGGTGGGGTCCGGGCCTACATGTCGGTGGTGGGGTCCGGGTCTACAGACCGGTGGTGAGATCCGGGCCTACAGATCGGTGATGGGGTCTGGGTCTACAGATCGGTGGTGGGAGGACCCAGCACCGATGCAGGCCGACGACAGGCAGTGGTAGCGCAGCTGCGCAGTGGTGCTGTGGATGACACTACCCATAAGGCGTTGGTTTGCAAGGCTAGTGCCGATGCTGCTGACACGCAAGATGCGTTGAGGTCGATTTTGTCCTGGCAATGTTGCACGCGTACAAAGACACGAAATAGTCTGGGCCTAATGGCTCATGCCCCCTTCTCACGCCTTCTCCTCCCAGGCAGGTTAAGAAATGTCCGCCCACATCGCGCAGATTATTTCTTCCGTGAGCACCTGTCTACGTTTTCTGTGACATGGCCTTAGGCTTCTGCAGACTTGGAAATGTATGCTTATAAACAACCATTTTTACGACCATACATCGTCAAATGAGACCAACTGATACGTACCACACATGATTCTCGAACATTGCTGTTTGCACAAACATGCATTTTGGATTCGAAAAATCGGCATTATCGTAAAAGACGTCCACTGAATCAAGCTTCGTAAATCAGGTCTGCATGGGGAACACGACATCCAGGATCACGACATCCAGGCGAAGCCTCTGATGCTCAGCCGCCCTCTCGTTACACAAACGAACAGTCCCTTGAGCAGTACTTGTCGCACCACCTGGTGTCCAATGATACGTCTGTCTAATTCGTTTAGTGCTACCCAAAGTGCTGCACCAACAGCAACTATTAGGGCGGTTACAGTCCGATCGCTCTCGCGCACGGCTGGCGGGCACGCACATCCTGTGGTAGCAGACATGTCCCACCTGTGCAAGTCGCCCACACGCGCCCACTGTCGTCCGCCGGCCGTGACCTTTTCCCAGCCAAACCCGGGCCGGGGACAGAGCCGGAAGGGTCCGCGGGGTCCCTCTAGGGCGGGTCGGCTCCTTAGGCGCTCGTCCGCGGCAGGATGACGCCGCACGTGATAAAGGCGGCCAGCAGCGGAGACAGCATGCCGTAGATGGCCTGCAGCTGTAGGATGACCTGGATGACCTCCAGCTGGGCAGCGGGGTCACAGATCAGCTGCTGGGTCAGCTGGGTCAGAGACCGCTGGACGGAAACTGCGACCTTCTGACTCGCCAGGCAGAGAGCGGTTATCCTGGCTGAAGCGCCTAACAGACTTGCGGCCACAGCAAGAACACTGGCACCCGACTATGGATCATCGATGCACTCATGCCTCGCACAGCGTGCCCGAAGCTTATCGTCTTCAGGACGAGCATCTACTCTCCGCAGGTGTTGTTGAATAGCTCAGCCAGGCAAACAGGAGCGGCATGCTATCAACGAAGGAGACCAATACGCTATCTGTGGTCAGTTTCAGTCGGAGTAAGGCCGGCACTGCTGGCAGTCATGCTGCTGACAGCTGCATTTGGATGCAGCAAAGGGTGTCAACCAGGGTTAACTTCTCTCCGCTCCGGCCGAGTTTAGCAACATCTGTTAGATGTCGGGGGGGGGGGGGAGTTGTTTGGTGTCCTTCGAGAGGATCGCAGCCACATCCGAGATGGCGACCACGAGCTTCACTATCTGTTAGATCAGGATGCTTCGAAAATCGGTAAAGGGCATGCCGATGGCGACAAGGACGACGGTTTTGTTGTTAAACTTTCAGAAACCCGGAGTATTGCACTGCTATTGCCCTGCTAACACTGCTATAAAAATAGCTCTATCATGCGAAGAAATCTTCCCCCTCCCTGGGCCTGCGTGATCGCACAATAAGGATATTTCAACCGACTGGTGGAATCCATCCAGTCCACGCACGACACAACCTTTCACACCGAGCGCCACCTATAATGGAGACGGTGGACGGCTGACAAACCGAGTGACGTCCTCATCGTCAGGTGGCGCCATCTTATGGCCGCAAATGGCCAGGGGCGACGATTCAACGGACAGTGACGTCGCAACAGAGTTTGGGATGCACGAGCAAACAGTTTTACGGGCCCCCTCCTCCACAGTCAACGCATATATTTCAATGCCCCTCTCCCCCATGTTCAGAGCCCATTCAAGTTGATACCACATCCCAATCAGTGGTCCGAAGAGACTGGGTGGACCGAAAACAAATTATTGAGTAAGAGCAAGAAGTGGCCTGCTATTCGGATTCATTTAAGAGCATTAGTTTAAGCAAAAGCTATTTTTCTGTGCCGTATTATTTCTACAGAGCTTTTGCATTGGTAAAGACCCATAGTGCATGATTACCTGCTATAGCGGAAAATGTACTGTCTGTCTTAGTGCATGGGTACCTTAGCGGAAGACGTACTGTCTGCTCTAGCGCATGGGTACCTTTGCGGAAGACGTACTGCCATCATGGAGATGCTTTATAGTCTATGCCGTTATGTCTCTAAAATCAAGCTCAAAGCGGAATTACTATATTTCATCGCAAATTTTTTAGTGTCAAAAGGCTATTTGAAGATGACGGTTTTGTGTTAACTCAGAACGAAAAACACTACAGCACATTTTTAGTGAGGAAGAGCCTTTGAATTCCCATGATGACATTCATATCTTTATAGCCTATGAACGGATGATCAATATGCAGTGTCAAATGTTGTTGATATATCAAATGCTGTTAAATCAGCATGGCGTTTTGTACTCCATTTGATAAACCCGCTTGATTGGACTTTTGAAAGCCATATGTTGTTGTCATCGCGCACAAGGCGTTGACCCTTCGTTTTCAACACGGCAGATGAGATGGTTTGCAAATTTTAGTAATTGTCACCATGTATGTGACAACGGAATGTCGTGCCGGCCGGCTGTGCGCGAGAGCGATCAAACTGTAACCGCCATAATCATTGCTGTTGGTGCAGCACGTAGGGTAGAACTAAACAAATTAGACAGACGTAGCGTTGGACACCAGCTGGTGCGACAAGTACTAATCAAGGGACGGTTCGTTTGCGTAACGAGAGGACGTCTGAGCGTAAGAGGGCTTTACCTACATGCCGTGATCCCCACAAAGACCCGATTTACGGTTTCGCCTGAATGCCCCGATCCCTATGCAGACCCCATTTACGGTTTCGCCTGAATGTCGTGATCCCCATACATACCTGATTTACGAAGCCGGATTCAGTGGACGTCTTTTGCGAAAATCCTGATTTTTAAATCCAATATGCATGTTCGTGCAAACAGCAATGCCCAAAAATCATGCATCGTACGTATAAGTAGGTTTCGGTAGACGATAGTAAGCCGTAGTGCTCGTTTACAAACATGCATTTAATGAATTAACCAAGTCTGCAGTATCCTAAGGCAATGCCACAGAAAAAGCAGATCGGTAATCACGGAGGAAAACAATCTGCGTAATGTACACGAACATTCCCTGACAGCCTTCCCTGGAAGAAGAGGGCAAGAGAAGAGGGCATGTGTCATTGAGCCCAGACTTTGAAGCCGTGTAACATTGCCAGAGCAAAATCGACCTCAACGCATCTTACGTACCAGCACCATCGGTACCAGCCTTGCAAACCATCGCCATATGGCTAGTGCCATCCACTGCACCGCTGCGCAGCCACGCTACCACTGCCTGTCGTCGGCCTGCAGCGGTGCTGGGTCCACCCACCTCCGACGTGTAGAGCCGGACCCATCACCGATCTGTAGACCCGGACCCTACCACCGATCTGTAGACCCGAACCCCACCACCGATCTGTAGACCCGGATCCCACCACCGACATGTAGACCCGGACCTAGCACCGATCTGTAGACCCGGACCCTACTACCGACATGAAGACCCGGACCCCACCACCGATCTGTACACCCGGACCCCATCACCGACAGGTAGACCCGGACCCCACCAACGATCTGTAGACCCGGACCCCACCAATGATCTGTAGACCCGGACCCCACCACCGACATGTACACCCGGACTCCACCACCGATCTGTGGACCCTGACCCCATCACCGACATGTAGACCCCGACCCATCACCGATCTGTAGACCCGGACCCCATCACCGATCTGTAGATCCGGACCCCACCACCGATCTGTTGACCCGGACCCCACCACCGACATGTAGACCCGGACCCATCACCGATCTGTAGACCCGGACCCTACCAACGATCTGTAGACCCGGACCCCACCTCCGATCTGTAGACCCGGACCAAACCAGCGGAGCACCTGACTGCGCTGATGCTGACCTAGCACACCCTCCTGATAAATGCGATGACGTTATTGGCATGTGGATCGTCATAAACTGGTTACGGGTTTTGACGAGGCTGGAGGAGCCATGCTTCAATTCTCATGTCAGCAAATATCCCGTGCTACGCACAAGTCGCTGACTAAGATGGAGGATCAAGCATCTTTACTGCACTTTTTCGCTTTGTGAGACACTATTGACAGAAATGCCCGGAGAGGTGAGACATTGCAGGCTCTGCTGCTTGACGACCGTCAGTGGGTGTCGGAAACTTAGACAACGTCGACTTAACTTATGACACAGCAGAACAGTTGAGCTGAGGAACATCATGGATGGTGAAAACGCATCGCCGTTAGTGAGTCAGAAAGCTGGGCCTCTTCCGCCAAGGGTGTTATGGAACAGATGTGCTTGGATGTGTTTTGCAAGAACAAAAGGGTCGCCGAGACTCCCGAACTTGTGACGTCATTGTGTTGCCTTCGGATTTCCCATTCTCCTGTGAACGAAACAGATGGTGCGGATTGCTCCCAAGGCTATTTGTGCCATTATGACCAGCACTGGCGTTGCACCTTATCGGCCGATTAACCTCTTACCACATCAAGCAGCGCAAAGCAGGCATAAGTGTTTATGAACTGTCTTAAGACTGGTAACAGCAATCGGTGATGCTGCTCAATGCAAAAATGTTACACATCTAGCCGGAAAAGGTGCCGTTTGACGCAAATACGATTCAATAAAAAGATGCCCACAACAGCAAATATTACGGCCGGGGATAAATGTGGCATCTTCATGGAGTGAATCGATGAGGTGTCTGCCAAGTGCTCCGCATTTGCGCAAAAATTCGGGAGGCAGCAGGCTTTGCACAAGAACGCCTAGAGTCGTTTCGATAAGTTAGAAGACAAGCCTGAGAGTGCGGTACCGAACGTAACCAGTAACGCTGGTTACTCAAAGCGTGTCATGAGGAGTTAAGCGTCATGAAGTTAGTGCTACGGCATAAGCTCCTACCGCCAGGAGTGCTACAGCAAAAACTCCTACCGACAGGAGTACTACAACAAAAACTTCTACCGACAGGAGTGTTCAGGCATTAGCTGTGCCCATCATTATTTCTACTGTAAAAGTTATGATACTTTTTCATTTTCATGTGCGGTCCAACTTGCACTGCAGACTTCTACACACATAAATCCTACACCACTAAATGTGAGCTTTAAAACTTTATACCTGTCACTGCATCTACAACAACTGATGCGCTCTTTACACGCACGCGACATTACTGTAAGTGCAAAAGCTCAGCAGTGCTACACGACAAAACTCATGCTACAAAAACATTTACCAGTCATCACGCCCACATGAAAGAGCTGTGCGGTCTTTGCTTATACACGACATTACTTATGCTGCACCGAACTATATGTGACTTAAGTGTCACTCGACAAAACTTGAAAAGAAATTGAAAACTTTTATCAAAAAAATTACGCTCGTCATTATGTCTACTGCAAAAACCTATGCAGCGCTTTCTTATCAGGAATGTCGCTTGTTCGTCCAGAAGTCGTAGGTGACATTTGCGTAATACGATACAGGCCACGCCAAACAAATTATAACCGTCAGTACTTCAACCCATGGGCCATCAGTACTTCAACCCATGGGCCTCACCCAAGGTCCGGAAGGAACGAACGCACAGTAACATTTGGACGGGCGAAATCAGACTATATATGCCCACTTCATGATGTCAATATATTTACGTAAGTTGTTCATTTTATTAGAGAGGAACATTATTCACATGGTTAAGACAGTAGTCTAGCCTTCTTCCTCGGAAGAACCAGGAGAATGCATCCCCATAAGATCTTCATTCTCCTGGTGTCAATGTATTTTTGCTGCTGCAAATACTGCAATGGACAATCACAACATGGTAATAATTCTACGCAATTTTTCGTCTAAAAGAAGCGTATTGTGCATTCCTTTAGTGTTGCCAGAATAAGGCTGGAGATAAGGCAAAGGCAGAATAATATAAGGCAGAATAATAATAAAATATAAGGCAGAATAAGGCAAAGCCAAACAAAACGACCAAACCTCCCCTAACAGGCATGAAACATGGTGTCTGCCCCAAGTGTGACACACCTTTCTATCACAGATGAGGGGCGCATGAGGTCCCCGACTGGACACGAAACTGCGTTCATGGCCGAGCGTTCACTAAATGCGACATTATTTTCGCTTCAATGACTTATGTAGGGCTCTAGTGCTTGAGGACAAGAATGATAGTTAAAAAGTTATACCCTTTCTTCAGGCTGTGCTACAGAACTGCAGGTTTTGCGCATACGACAAGCACGATAAATTAACAAAACAATGTAACATATGGATTTCCTTCCGTTTCGGCAACTCAACTTTGAATCGCAGTCTTACCCGGTTGCCGTCTCCTTCCAACCCTGGGAATTATACCTACACCCGTGCCAGATGCCCACACGTTCCGCACTCCTCGGCAAGTGTTGGCAGCAGAAGTAGCGTACGGATAAAGGCTGTATGAGTTTTTGCAGAAAAGATAATGGCAGCCTTTTCATTTTTGAAGTAAAAGTCTTGTTGTAGCACACAAGCAGCATAAGTTTTGTCGCGTAGCAGGTAAGCAACATAAGCTTTATAGCGTAGCACTCTTGTCCGTGGCAGTTTCGTCGCGTAGCAGGTAACTAACATAAGCTTTATCGCGTAGCACACTTGTCAAGTGAGTACTCTAGCACTCTAGCACACTTGTCGGCAGTTTTTGTCATGGTACTGATGTCGCCGAACCTGATAATTCCTGATGTGACATTCACGAAGCTTAACTCATATGCCACCTTGGCAACATACATTGATCTCATAACTGAAAAGGAAGCAGCTTAAGCCGAATTAGATTCCTTTCAGACGGCCCAAGGAAATGCCGGCCCTATCCGGCGGCGTCCGGGCTGTCTGGGTTGTCTTGGCTGTCTGCGCTGTCCGGCTCGAGCTGCCGGACAGCCCAGACAGCCCGGACACTCTAGCTGCCAGGACAGCGCTGCTCGGCCCGGACACTCTAGCTGCCGGACAGCGCTGCTCGGTCCGGACACTCTAGCTGCCGGACAGTGCTGCTCGGGCCGGACACTCTAGCTGTCGGACAGCGCTGCTCGGCCCAGACACTCTAGCTGCTGGACAGCGCTGCTCGGGCCGGCTATTAAGTCTGCGGCCGCTCGTTATGAGCGGAGGCCAGTCACGTGGCGCATAGCTGGCCCCCCGCCGCTCACAATTGCGGCTGGAATGCGGCGGGCACGGCAGCGCTCTAAACACGACCGGTCGAAACGCCACCGAACGCCCCCCGTCCGCCGGCGGCGGCAAATCCGTCATCGCTGACAGCCAATCAGCGGGCTCCGGCGGCAACCGGACGCCGGCCACGCGCCTGTTGGCCACAGATGGCAGCAGAGCCGCGGCAGGTGGCTTACTCTGGTCCGCTGGTGGGCTGCTCTGGTGCACTGAGGGGCTGCTCTGGCCCGCTGGTGGGCTGCTCTAGCCCGCTGGCGGGCTGCTCTGGTGCACTGAGGGGCTGCTCTGGCCCGCTGGTGGGCTGCTCTGGCCCGCTGGTGGGCTGCTCTAGCCCGCTGGTGGTCTGCTCTGGCCCGCTGGTGGGCTGCTCTGGCCCGCTGGTGGGCTGCTCTGGTGCACTGGCGGGCTGCTCTGGTGCACTGGTGGGCTGCTCTAGCCCGCTGGTGGGCTGCTCTGGCCCACTGGTGGGCTGCTCTGGCCCGCTGGTGGGCTGCTCTGGCCCGCTGGTGAGCTGCTCTGGCCCGCTGGTGGGCTGCTCTGGCCCGCTGGTGGGCTGCTCTGGCCCGCTGATGGGCTGCTCTGGTCCGCTGGTGGGCTGCTCTGGTGCACTGGCGGGCTGCTCTGGCCCGCTGGTGGGCTGCTCTGGCCCGCTGGTGGGCTGCTCTAGCCCGCTGGTGGCCTGCTCTGGCCCGCTGGTGGCCTGCTCTGGTCTGCTGGTGGGCTGCTCTGGCCCGCTGGTGGGCTGCTCTGGTCCGCTGGCGGTTTTGTCTATTCCACTGGTAAGCCGGTCCAAAATCGACGGGCTATATATTTTTTGTTTCTGGGTATGGCACAACGAATATGCACATATGAATGCATGATTTATCTATTTTTGCATAGGTGTCTGTACTAGTTGTGCATATGACACCTGACAATCTCAATTATGGTGTCATTACATTTGACCGTCCAATGGTTTCGGCCACAGACAATGAATCAGAGAAAGGCGGTGGCGGGTCCAGGATTTCACCTAAGGGTTGGCAACGCCACACTGTGCCTCCCCAGAGTGTTGTGCTCGTTAACATCGAACATCGGTAATTACATTCTGTGTTTTTTACGCATCCTGTTCTTTTAAACGGTAAGCCATATTCCTGCGCACAGCCCTAGACAATTAGGCGTGGTACGTATGTACATGCACGGAACGCACTCATTCTTTCCAGATGGCGCAAAGTTTACCTGGCCATGTTAGGGCTAAGCATTTCGGAGAAGATATGGGAAAGTACGTTATAGTTGTTTGCTTTGTACCAGCAAAATCAAGCACGACACTTGATCTTAACCTTGGTAACGGCTGGCCGGTTTCTGACGGCTAGCTGGCTCTATAGCGATCGGAATGTCCCGGTAAGTGGACAGACAGGACCCGCCAACAGCGAATGGATTCTGGACAGTGTAGTGAGCCTCGAAATCTTCCGATTCGCCACCCTCTCAATAAGCAAGGAATCGTTACTGTCTGCACATATGCATTTCATACTCGCTTCCGCCTGTTCTTGGCCGCCTGGAGGACCAGATAAGTTTCATGTTCTGTTTTGTATCAAACCCTGCGTTCGCTCGAATGGTTGTCAACCCCTCGCCCCTCGAAGCCTATGGTCCTTTCACAGCTTGTGACCCATTTAGAACCTCAGGGGGACATGGCCACGTGTCACGTCCCCTCTCATGCGGGTCCGCCACTGGAGACCGAGACGGAGAACCATGACATTACATTTATTAGAACTTGATGGAGTTCAAAAATGGTTTCCCACTCCTCAAACATTCTCTCGGTAACAACCCTGATTACAGACAGCATGCATAACTCAATTTCAACTCTTAGGTGACAACGTGAAGCCCGTTTGCCTGTGTTTTGCTTTAAGATATAATTTTTTTTCAATTTCAGACAAAAAATTGTAATGTCTATCACAATTAAAAATGAAATGAAAGGTAATGCTAAGTCGATTTTGTAATTTTATGGTATTGTATGCATATTCACAAAATATTTTGTTCCTTAATTACGTAGCACAATGCAAAACGTGCCATGCGTGTCACTGAAGTGTAATTTATCGATGACGCACTGATCATTGATCGCTGTTGCTTCCATTTTATCGTTACATTATCGTGATGTATTTATTCTAGTCCTAAATCTTTTCCTTCAACTGCATGAAGGCAGACACAACCTTGATTAACAGCTGTGGATGCTAATCTGCAACTATTTACGTTACATTACATTGCAACCATGTTTTTTTCTTGCATGTCCAGGCTCCGCTGCCACTTGTTTGAGGCAATGGGTGTGGCATACAACCACCGACTGGAATTTTTGGCTGGGTGAAGAAACAGCCTACCCGCAGGATCTCCTTTCCGACTCGAGCTGAGCAAAGGAAAGCAACGGGCATGGAGCCATGGCGTCACGACCGCACGCTTACAATGGCTGTGTGCTTCTGGATTAGGCAATGGCAAGTTTCATATATATATATATATATATATATATATATATATATCTATATATATATACTAACATGAATTAAGCGAATTCATGGGTTACACTGACAATGTATATATAACATATATATGTATATATACATTGTCAGTGTAACCCATGAATTCGCTTAATTCATGTTAGTCAGTGTGCGTCTTGCATGTGATGCAAGATCATGTGAGGACAGCAACGAGCCTGATGACAAAAAAATTACATCTTATAACTGCCTATCCAAAAGTGACTGGATTGCCAAATTGCGGCCATTTGGTCGGTACATGAGCTTTGCACCACCACATAGCTTATGCTTTAGTATTTAGGGCAGCACTCAAGCGTGAGCATACCACAGTTACAAATCAAGATAAAAACGGCAGATGGATGTCTTACAGTGGTCATTTTTCAGAAGCGGTTTTTATTATACTTGACTTACCCCGCTACTTGATTCTGACCTACCGTGCCCTAAAGTGACCTCCACACTTCTAAAAACGTGTGATAAACTTGATGCCAAGGGATATGATCGTTCTTGTGGTACCAGATTGGAGGCTGCATGACCATGTGATAAAGTGACGTTGGACGGGTTTTGCTATTTCTGATACATTTCATATTACCTTTATTACGTCATCAGACGCGTGATTGTTGCCAGTGCAACTCTTCACGTGGATGACGGCCCAAGGCTACTAATTGCTGTGTAACGTTACCGCTGTGTGATCGTCATCTTTCACTTTGTCGCGAGGCTCAAAGCTTCAACAGAAAACACACATTCCAGCACCTAACAGATAGGAAAGAGATGGTCCGTGAGGGCCGTGCACTTTTTCGGAGCACACTTCAGCGGTGTCCTCCCCGGCACGTGCCTGACGCCCACGCGCCGCTTTCAGCACCCACCCAGCCGGGGCATCACCGAGCACCTGGCAATTACCGCGGCATCTTCGGTTTCCCAGGCCCATGCATAGAAAATTAATTGGAGAATTCCAGTCCTCCTCTTTTAATACAGGCCGTGATTTAAAAGAAGCCAGTGGGCGCGCCGGTGCCGTCCTCCTGTCGTGCTGTGCAGTGACCTGCCTTCCCCGCTCCTCCCACCTCGCTGACCCCGCACCCCTAATTAAACTGGCTGGCGCGAGGCCGGCCGCTCTCCGCGCGCCGCCGCCCGCACCCTCGGCGGCCGCCGGCTCAGCGGGCCTGGCCAGTTCCAGACCCGGGAACGGGCCGCCTCGCCGCGCCAGCCCTGCTCCCACACACCCGTCTCACCAGCTGGACACCACCGGCCAGCCGGTGGGCACGGCCCACGGCGCGGCGTTTTTGCCACATGCGTAATCGGGCTCCGTAAATTTGTGGCAAGTTTTGTGCGTACTGTTTTTGTGGCTGTTAAATGGCCTAAACTGCACTCAGGCCGTCTCCGCCGGTGGCGAACGGACCGGAGTTCAGAGGATCGCCTCGCAGCTGCATGTTTAAACATCGGTGTGTACTGGGTCTCGTCCAGTATGCACATGGTTGCATTCCAGCCGGTGATTCAGAGCTTTGTCTCCTCCCCGTTCTGCAGAAGAAAGGGAGCTCCAAATGGAGTTGGGAGGTTCCCAGCAAGCGGATGTAGATGTATCGTAACCCATAACAGAGGGAGCACAACAGGGACATTGACCTTAGGCATCAAAAGTGGGTCAATCAATCGAAACATACCGAAAACGAAACCGTGACGTGAAAAATTAAAGATGTTTGAGTCCGGCGAAATTCCTCCGTGGTATATGCCTAGAAAATTATGACAATTGCTAAGTGGTACTTGTTTGGTAATATACGAGGGACATTATAAATCAAGATAACAGTTAAGTTACCCTCATTTCTCGCCGAATAACAAGGAGAAAGAAAAGATAGGTGCCTTAATATTTCGACTTAAAATCAAGATCACCTTCTTCTCCTTTCTGACACTATTTTCTTATGGTCATTCAACGAGGAGCAAGGCTGTCACCACTGTCTCATCAAATTGTGGCACGGTTCCCCCACTCATACGTGTCGTATATTCCTTTTTGTCAGCCTCTTTTACATCGCCAACTCCCGATGATGTTTTGGCCTTACCAAGAGGCCTGCGAAGGCCATTGTGTTACAGTAATACCAGCATTAACTTTAGGCTGAAGCGTTAGAGCATCGTTGCCTGAACGCGTTTAGCTGGATGTAAGCTAACTGCTTTCCGTTGATGCTGCGATTCGGCTGACGTACTCCAGATACGTATAAGCTAATGATCATATTTTTTTTACCTTGGGCACAACGTGACCACCGAGGAGGCAGAATTTGTCTGACGGCTCTGAGACAACGCGTACCTCTGCATGAATTGGAAATAGGTGGCGCGACAAAGGCTGCACAAGTTTGCGTGCGTTAAGTACAGAAACAAGAGGATTTTAAATATTAAAAAATGTTTGGTGGTGAGCTGCAAGGAATGGTCTGACAGGGGATATCTCGATTCGAACCCCCCCCCCCCCCCATACAAATGTGAAACAGTCCTTTGAAAGTAAATCGTAGATAGCAGGCAATGATAAGAATGCTGTATAAACTCACCTTAGCCTTCCTGATGATTGTTAGATGCATTCGTTCAGAAAGTACCTCCCGGTATATTCATGGTCAGCTACTTTCAGCATGGGGACTCGTAATACCGGAAAACGCGTGGCTTGAAGACGTCGTTGCTTAAATGAAGTGCATCGGTAGCAATAGTTGCGTTGTCTTGCACTTGTCTGTTTCAAGACCAGCCAGTCCTGTGACTATGTTTGTGTCGTTTTAGAACATGAAATACCGTGAGACTTTGTTTGCTTGACTTTGTTGCCCAATCAAGTGTAATTGCTGCACCGGTTCCGTTTCGTAGATGTTTGCCAGCAGGCTTGCGACTTAATTGATTGTCGGATTAACTCTTTTGCTATGTTATTATCAGCGTGGATGTCTACCCTTGCCTCTATATGGATTGCACCCACAAAACCAGCTTTTTAAATTCGCGATGTTTGCGGAAAAAGCAGAAAATTATTAGTCAGATGAATCGGCTACGCCCTAGAAAAGAGGTGAAGGCACTTTGTAAAAAAACAAACATTTTGAGCCCTGAAAGCGGGTTCATCATATGCAGCTCAGGCGATCTTGGGTAACAAAGTCCATCGCCATAGGTAAACTCATCACTGCGGGGAGCTAGTTTAAGCATGGTCTACACATGAGGCTTGCTGGCAGCCTATGACAATCGCCATAAAATTATAAGCACACACGACCTGATGAAGGCCCAAACATCGCGAACATTTAGTCCGTTCTGCTCCGTCTCCTGTCCTCCTTCTGTCCTCCTGAGTCCGTCCCCGATTTCTCCTGCATCCTCGTAATCAGCATCACTTGTTACCGGACACAGGCTGAGGCCGCCAGCCGAGGGTTGTCGTTGCCGCCGTGCTGGTTGGGAGCGTAGCCCGAGCACCCGCACGGCCGTTGCTTAGCTTTCTTGTACGGTTGAAGCCTTGGTGTCGTCCAGGTGTCTCGGGAGGGACGCAGTGCGATCCGATTACCTCCGCTCTTCCCAATGCCACAGCCACTTTGGCTGGTCCAAGACCGCCAGTCCCCCTAAATGGCCCTTGCGTTGAGGCTATGCGATACTGACAGGAGTAGGCACTGCCACAATCATTTAGCACTTAAATCTTAGCGAAATATTGCATGAGGAGTGCATTCCCGACCTCGTCAGTTAGCAATCGTCAGAAGGCTTCGGTATGGTGCATATAAAGCAGGACGCTCCCTCATTGCAGCTTACCTCGAAGGTGATTCGTCACCGGGCTTTGTCACTGCTTTTTGGGGGCCCGCCCCCCCCCCCCCCCCCCACCCCAGTTTCATTATTTCAGCATTAGGTCTAAGGCGATGCATGCAAAAGGACTCAAAGAAGCCAGAAATCACTTAAGGAGCCTCTTCGCACTCCGTGATGTCTATGAAGTGTCACCTATGGTGAGCGAATGACGTGTCCTGTGTCGCGTCTCATGCTAGATATGCGAGAATCACTCGCGAGTTGCAGTGGCAGGTAAATTAAAGCGTTTTGGATGAGACATTGAGGCCATGGTGATAGCGTCCTGATCCAGACATTTCGCGAACAAAGCGAAAGCAATTGACCAATAACAAAGGCGCGGTCTTCATCCTTGCATACGATTAGCAGCGCCTCTGGTGGCGAGAGGTGAAAGCAGCCTGATGCAGAGGGCGGCACAGTGCCTTGAGCCGCGGTGAGCCTGAGTGCCTACATTGACTTTTACGACGCGTTGAAAAAACTATCATGTCGCGGTATGAAAATGAAAAATTGTACTTGGTAAATCTGGAATCTGGGGTATCGCAGTAAAGCAAGAACTCGTCTCTATAACGGCGCATGCACTATCTATAACTCTAGCTGATATGTTTAGTTCGGTTCAGTTCCGATCAGTTCGGTCTATTAGGAATTATTCCGCGCTGTGCGAGCACCGAAGGAAACGCGGTCTTGTCCCAAGAGAGGGGGCGTGGCGCAAATTACTGAAACTCTTGCCACGGCCGCAATCCGTGTGGTGAGATCGTTTCGAGATCTACCTGACGTTTTGCTGTCAGTGAGCGCCGGTCAGCTCAGATTAGATGGACATGGTACATGCATAGTAAAAGCACCAAAACTTTACATGTAGAGGCATGCCGCATTAGTAATGCATTACTAAATCGGAGCCGTGCGTGGATAAAAGGCGTACCTACATAACTGGGTTCTTTATGCTGTTTGCAAAATAAATGTGATGATACCGCCAGGCCGTACCGTTAGCTTTCCGATATTTCTGAGTTATTATGTTGTCTACATGGTTGGTAATTCAAATTTGTGCCGGTAATATTGTAATCTTCTTTTCATTTCGGCTGTCCCTTCAACTGTGCGCATAATTAAATTACAATAGTTGCAGCTGCATCGCGTGGACTCCCCCACATTTTGATGCATCACCACAGTTACATTTATCCTTCCGTTTTACGTTAAGGCTGCCAAAAGTGCTATGTATGCTAACAATTTGTGATGGGCTTCTCGTTCGTCAGTTATAACAATTTCAAACAATTACAAAATTTACCACCACTGCAATTGCCAATCGCTCATGCACAACCCAGCCTGTGTACCACGGCAGCTGCAGCACGCATCCGGTGTTGCACTGCATTGGTTGCAACGGTGGCAGGCTGCCGGTGTCGCCAAAGCCATCACACACCATGGAGCGCGATAAACGGATCTCGTTACCCGATGAGCGCACACAGAGCGCGCGGTTTGTCGCGCGGGAACAGATGTTGTACGGCGCTAATAGGCCGCCCTGTGTTGGCACATCACGCGCCGTTTCGTTTGCCCACGTTTATGGCCATTGTAAAGTAGCAATAAACAGCGCGGTCGAGTCGGACCCCCACCTGCCGCGCGGCGGTCCCCGGCCGCGACCCCTGTCCGGCGAGCGCCGGCGGGCGCGCGCCCCGCCGCCGCCCCCGCCGCCGCCGCGGCCGCCGCCCCTCGGCCGACCCCGGCTCTGTTTGACTGTAAAACAGGGGCGGGTGCGGATTGTTTTCGGCGGCGGCGTCGCGCTGGCCGCCGCCGCACCTGTGCCCGATCCGAGGCGGCCGGCCGGCAATGCCACGCTGTTTGGCCGAGATAAGGCCGCCGTTTAACGGGTGTGCTAATCTCTTTGGGACGGGTTCGGTTGCGATGCCAGGCGTCGTCGCCATTATCCTCGCCAAATATTGACCCGTTGGCCACCTGAGTCGTGACCTGATTGCGCGTGCCCACCTGCCGACGGGTCACTGCCGCCCTGTCACCGCTCTCCCCCTGCGCACCGCCGGCCCCCGGCGGGGTGGGCGCGAGTGGACCGACTTGGTGCTGCCGTCCACCGCCGCGTCGGCCTACTGGCTGATGGTCAAAACCCGGTCTGTCGCTCCTCTCGCTGCCTGCACGAGCTCATCGAACTCCGTTACGAACACGCACAACGTTAGACACTAGGCGAATTTGCCTATGTCGATGTCGGGATGGTCACGCCGCGCTTTCAGAATTAAAGTCTTAATCACATGGGTGGAAATGTGCCATGGCCGAGGTCGCAATGGCTTCACCACCTAGCAATGAACTTCGCACGATTTTAACATTCTTCCCTTGAAAGACTTCCCTTTTGGAGTTTTGCCACACCAACCACCGTAGACATGATACGGCCGTGGTAGTTTTCAGTGCCGATGCATGATGACAACGCTTTCATTGCTGGCAAATCAGGGGAAAGCGGCGATACAGATGGCTACTGATTTTAGCGTTGCACTCACTTTAGCGTGCGCTATCCTTGATTGATAGCCACCCGATCTTGTTATCGGTGTTTTGTCCGTCGTCAACCCATTCAGCCGATCCGAGGCGGGCGGCCAAATATGGGGAAATGTCATTCCTTGCATACCTCAAAACTGTCTTGTGTGATTTGATGGGCATCCAAACAATGGCTGATTTGCGGCTATAAAGTCATCAGGTGCTCAACATGTGAGGTTATCAATCCTAAGCGATTATCGAATAATGAGGTGGGCTTTACATTAATTGAAATATATCGCTTACATTCCATCCAGCTGTCGATGGCAGCAATTTAGATTTGTGTGAAGATCTCAGAATTGACATACCGAACATTTGCGTTCGATTCCGATGCGTTCATTTTCCCACGTCGGCTTCCCTGAAAAGATTCCAACATGCCACTTCCCGCGGGCACCAGCCTGCCTCGAGTCAAGTATGTCCGGAATCTGACCACCGCGCAGAACGCCCGGCCACAAACGCCGTCTGCTCCTCCCAATCCTGCAGCCGCGCTCCTGCCGCCGGTGAGTCGGACCCGCCCGACTCAATCACCCCCCTCCACGCACGGCAGCGCCGCCCGCCGGCCGCCGTCGCAGCGCGCCGGCGTCCCAGGCGGCGGCGGCGGCGCCAGCAGCGGTGCATACCGGCGCGGCCGTTTGTGGGTTCTTGGGGCAGGCGCTGGCCGCGGGCGTGCTGCAGCGCCGCCGGCGACCGCGTGAGAGAGGAGCCTCGCGCGGCCGCCGGCGGCCAGCGCGCCTGCACAGCGCCGCACCGCCGCCGGCGCACGGCTGCGGGTAACTCCGGTAGCTAATGATGGCCGGGAATAAACTACACAGCCGTTGAAAATAGGATAATCATCTTGTCAGTTGGTTTCAGGAGAGGGCGCCGGCGTCCGGATTATGCCGCGGAATTCGGCGGCAGCTCGCGGGGAGCCGAGGAGAGGCGCTTCGCACGGTGAGAACTGCAGGTGAGCAGCCTCTGGGAAAGACGAGAAGGTGGACAGCGAGCAGAGAGTGAAGACGGCATGGGCACGGATGGGAAGCGGGTGGAAGAGCATCAGTGTCCCTTCGCTCAGCCTTCGGGTCATCAGTGTACCGAGTGACGTAGCAAGTTGTGTCATTCTCCTTACTCATATGGCATCCTTCTTTTCCTGGTCGTCTGTCATGTTCTCTGTAATCCCGTGCTGGCGACGCTTTTTGCCTGAATTAAGGCGAATAAGATCCGGGTGCACCACTGTGGTGCGAACTAGTTCCCAGCCGCGGTAATTATTTGTTTGCGTTCAAATTGAAGGAGATCTAATTGGTTCGAAGACAGGCTGTTTGGCCGTGCGTTCCTGAAAGGCAGGCATCGGCAAGGAGTCTTCATCGAACACCATCGATCATTGTTGTCCGCCGCCAAGCCACAGACACATGTGACAAACGCAGACTCAAATCTGGCGCACAGTCACTGGAGTGGATTGAACTTACCAATAGGCCGTGTCTACATTTAGTGTTCTAGAACGAGACGAAAGCCAAGATTCTAAGAAGCACGTCATTTGGGCAATATAGGTAAAACGGAGGAAATGCTGCAATTTTTCCATTTCCTTGCTGAGATGGCCCCATCAATACGCCTGCACCAATGTCACGTTTGAGAGGTCACTACATGTGTTGCCGAACTTGAAAGAACCAACCAATTAAAAAAACAGATGACACGCAAGTCGGAAGTGTTACAACCTCGCACTCATCAATGCTAACAAGATTCAAGTCGCAATTTCAATTTCGGGTAAAATCATTCCTGCCGTTGTATTGGCACGCGAATATTATGCATTGGTCATGAAATAATCGGTCATCACAATTACCAAAGGCATCGGTTTCCACTGTGATGATATAGTCGATGAGTAAAAACATTCTGAATGCATAACGTGAGTCAGGTGACTTTATGAAACAGCGTATTCAGCGTGCGAAGCAAGACATCTTCCAACGTGACCGTCAGCATGAACCTCAACTCGTGGACTCGGCACACGCAGCTGGTGACGAACGGACCCCGACACTGTGGTGGCGTACGGACCCTAACGCTGTGGTAGCGAACAGACCCCGACACTGCTGATATTTTCGACACTTCACAGTGGACAGTTGACACCGACACTGCTAGAGGAGGATCACTGGTTATTGCAACCAACACTAGATGACATTGGCTTGCGACGAGTTCTGGTGGTTCGCAAACTGAAAAATCGTAACCCTCCGTCGAGTGTTCGGATGACACGTAACAGCTGGACGACACGCTGACCAGTGTGACCAGAGCGACCAGAATGCCCAGCGTAACTATGTGTCAGACAGCGGCGCTGACCAGTGTGACCGTGAGCGAAACAGCGGCGCTGACCGGTGTGACCGTGAGCCGGACAGCGGCGTTGACCGGTGTGACTGTAAACAAGACAGCGGCGCTGACCGGTGTGACCGTGAGCCAGACAGCGGCGCTGACCGGTGTGGCTGTAAACCAGACAGCGGCGCTGACCGGTGTGACCGTGAGCCAGACAGCGGCGCTGACCGGTGTGGCTGTAAACCAGACAGCGGCGCTGACCGGTGTGACCGTGAGCCAGACAGCGGCGCTGACCGGTGTGACCGTGAGCCGGACAGCGGCGCTGACCGGTGTGACTGTAAACAAGACAGCGGCGCTGACCGGTGTGACCGTGAGCCAGACAGCGGCGCTGACCGGTGTGGCTGTAAACCAGACAGCGGCGCTGACCGGTGTGACCGTGAGCCAGACAGCGGCGCTGACCGGTGTGGCTGTAAACCAGACAGCGGCGCTGACCGGTGTGGCCGTGGCCAGACAGCGGCGCTGACCAGTGTGACCGTGAGCCAGACAGCGGCGCTGACCACTGGGGCTGGAAACCAGACAGCGGCGTTGACTGATATGACCGTGAGCCAGACAGTGGCGCTGACCGGTGTGACTGTAAACCAGACAGCGGCGCTGACCGGTGTGACCGTGAGCCAGACAGCGGCGCTGACCGGTGTGGCTGTAAACCAGGCAGCGGCGCTGACCGGTGTGGCCGTGAGCCAGACAACGGACGCTGACCGGTGTGACCGTGAGCCAGACAACGGCGCCCGGCTGGAGGCCTGAAGCGGCAGCGGTCGGGCCCCGCCGCCCCCGGCGCAGCCTGCAGGCAAGAGGGTCCTCCGCCACCGGCCAGTCGGCTCGACCGAGGCGTCAAGCGCCCCGTCGCCAATTAGTGGCCACAATCAGCATAATGGCCACCTGGGTGAGCGCCTCCTAGCGTCAAATTGAGCTATTAGAATCGGCGGTATCGGGAAAGGAGAGGCTGACTCCTCTCCCTGGAGCCTCCCTGTCGCCACATAATGATATAACTGGCCGGGCATCGCTTATAATCACGAGTAATTACGGCCGAACGGTAAGGGCCTACAAGGTCGAAAGGTTTCAAATTGTCCGATTCACTGGCTGCGCGGGTGTCTAAGCAGGCGTTATTACCGGGGGACATTCAAACAAGGTTCTTGTCACTCAAACTATCTGGAGCCAATTACAGTTGACAGCTTCTGCCCGAAACTAGCGTTCGTCATCGGAATAGTCACTTGATAACGCATCTAAGGCGCTTTGAAGAGCCCAATGGTAAGACATTAGAAAGGAAATGTCAAGCGATGATGTCGGGTATTTGCTGCTCCACTCGCACACCTGACCAAGAAAGTGAAGAGGAACGTTGGACTCTTCATTGCACAATAACAGTTTGGACACGGATTTATATCCAGTGACAAGCCAGTCACCTGGTGTTGTGTTGCTTGTGCTGCGGAGACAGAGCCTGCACGCACCTACCTGACACAGCAGGGTAGGACACAAAGTCACGGGAAGTCACGCTACAGCATCAAAACAGTCTGACTTCATAATCGCCCCCGAGAGCCAATATCGTTTTAATTGAATCCGTTGTCAATGTAAAGCACCTTTATAGAAATGGAGCCGCGATAACCACGGATAGTTTTTTCCCCATTGTGAGTTCCTACGAGGCGCTGCTGGAGCTCCCACGCCGCCTCCAGTCCAGAGCCAGCCAATCGAACGCCATGCAGCTGTATCACCTTTCAGGCAAGGTGCAGGGTGAGAAGCAGCCAGTTGTCTGCGGGTTCTGAGGACGCTCCGCCGCCATTCACGGGGTCACCCGGGTCACGCGGGTCACGACAACACCAACGCCCGATTAATAATAACGCACATAGTCTGGGATGCTGCGGGCGCAGAGATGAAATGATGATGATGCCCACATTTGGCGGCGCTTAATGTTGGCGAACGCCACGGCACGGCTGGATCGTCCGGTTGCCGGAGCATACCAGGCTTCAGCCCCGCCTCGTGTGCATGGAAGCATCTCATGCGGCTGGAGCAGCGTCCGCTGCTGTCAGAGGCGCTCCGCAGTCCGGCCGGTCGCGTTTCTAAACTAGGCCTGGCCTGCCGGCGGGATGTAATGATGCGCATTGGACGTCCGTAATAATCGGTTTGTGTGCCATCTATGAATGTCTGGAGTGTGGGAAAATACCTGACCTGCGTTCCCGAGCCGGTATGGCACGGCGGGGTAGTCGGGGTAGTGTCAGCGACGGCGGGGTAGTGTCAGCGACGGCGGTGTAGTGTCAGCGACGGCGGGGTAGTGTCAGCGACGGCGGGGTAGTGTCAGCGATGGTGGGTAGTGTCAGCGACGGCGGTGTAGTGTCAGCGATGGTGGGGTAGTGTCAGCGATGGTGGGGTAGTGTCGGCGATGGTGGGGTAGTGTCAGCGCCAGCGGGGTAGGGTCAGCGACAGCGGGGTGGTGTCACCGACGGCGGGGTAGTGTCACCGAAGGCGGGGTAGTATCAGCGACAGCGGGGTAGTATCAGCGACAGCGGGGTAGTGACAGCGACAGGGAGGCAGTATCAGCGACAGGGAGGCAGTATCAGCGACGGCAGGATAGTGACAGCGACAGCGGGTTAGTGTCAGCGAATGCGTGGATGCTGCTGGCGGGGTGTTTAAGAAGGCTTGTGGATGGCCCGGGCGCGGCGTGCAGTGGACAGTGTGGCCGGGGTGTAGGACTGGGCGTAACACACGGTGCAGGGTCAGGTCTGACCGGCCTTTGGCGTGAACAGGGCGTACGGGGCAGCGAACGACAGGACAGGGCCAGCCGAGTAGAGAGGACAAGTGAGCGCAGGATGGCATGGTGAAATCATCTGAATGGACAAGCCACGGGGCACAGTAAATAGGACACATGACAATAACCCCGTGACGTGTCTTGTGACCTGACACCACAAGACACATCACGAGGATATGCGAATGGCTGGAGATCCGAGAGTGGAGTGCGGATGAAGAAAGGGAGCACGGAGTTCGACCACATCTACTCGTGGAATCTCCGTGGTGCTGATAAAGAAACTATGTCTTGGAAAACAGACAATATTGTTTTTTTCAGCCAGGAGTCGTCATCACTGGCGTTCTATGCCTAATGCTGTGCACGCGACAAATGTGGGCTCAAGTAGGATACACTCATGATCGATGGTGACACTGAAGTGTCCATGGTGTTCTTCAGTCTGGTTGCGCAGCTTACTGATGTTAATTTTGTTTGTGTTTACATGACACCAATACATAAAATCAAACATATCCATACCAAATAAATTATGCGATATTATTTTCAATTGCATGTTTGAATCGACTTCAACGGAACTGCAAAATGCAGAACGATTATACACCTGGCGGCTTCCAGGAAGTCTGCTACACGCAGGATAATGTCAGCGCGCGGAGTTGCTCACGACTGCCGTGCCACTGGCACCTGGCCCCTGGGGCGGCGTCTGCCCGGGCGCCGGTCGCGCCCCGCCGCGGGCCGGCCTCGCGCCGCCGCCGGCTCGGACGTCGCCGTGACAGATGGGGCGGGCGCGCTCATTTCTGGGGCCACGCGGCGCCGGCGCGGCCCGGTAAAAAGCCGGGCGGCGGCGCGGAGCGCCCGGTCACGAGCGCCCGTCCATCTGGGTCGGCCATCGGCAGCCACCCCTCCCATTGTGGCAGCGCGGCGCGACAATGGACGGCCGCCGCCGGCCGCCGACAGCTCGCCCGCACGGGGTCGGCCCGGGTCAGAGGGGTCGCCCCGGGGTCAGGGCGCGGCGCGACGGCCCGCCGGGCAGCGGCAGCCGCGGAGGCGGGCTGCGGCGGCGGAGCAGCCGCGCTGCATCCGTTGCGGAGCGAGGCAGGTGCAGATGCGTCGGGTAGAAGCAATACACACGGTGAGGCCGGAGGACTGAGAGATTGCGCACAGTACAGGAGCGTTTCAGTCCGACAGAGGGCAGCACGCGCCGGGGAGAAGGGCCCACGCCGGGCAGCGGTAGTTGCGGAAGCGGACTGCGCAAGCGGAAGACGCAGGCTGAAGCGCCCGAGGAATGGAATAGTAGAAGCACAGTCTGGGCAGGGGCAGTGCATATCGGGCAGGGCAGCTGGGCACATATGCGCACCAGCCGCAACAGAAGTTCGTAGAGCAAAGTTGGGGCCATTGCAATTCTCGGTCCAGCATGGAACCTTGTTTCTGGTGGAGCCTCTGAAGGTATTTGAGGCATCCGAAACATTTATGAGTCGAAATATACCACCATAAATCTGAGAAGCGATTCATCGTACCCTTCTCTTCGCGAAGCAAACAGCTCAATAGACCCTCGCCACGCCCAGTGGGCGCGCACGGTAGGCCGCCATCCGGGCCCGCGCCTTGCGCGCAGCGCGACGCCAATGCAGAATGCCAGGAACTCGAGCCGAATTTCGCGGTGCTGACTTCCCGTCGCGGGGCGCCATTCCGGCGGTCCGCCGTCCGGCCGTCGGCACGCGCCGCCGCTCCCGCCGCTCTCCCTCCGCCCCTCTCTTTCTCATTTGGTCTGCCACGACACAGGACACGGCTGATTGGCCAGCGGGCGCCGACGGCCGGCCGGCCGCGACCGGCGCCGTCGGCAGCTGTCGGCAGCTGTTGGCCGGGATCCCGGAGAGTCCAAGGAATGGGTGATGTCGGCAGCTGTAGGGGGAGGTCAACACCTGAAGTGTCAAGCTGAGTTCTGACCGCAGCAGCTCTGGTGCCGGCGTCGTGGGTGACCGCCTGACGGTCACCGCCTGACGCCTGATGACCGCCTGACGGTAGACGGCCACCGTACTAGTTATAGGACTGTGATATCCGAACGGCAGGATATGATCCGAAATTAACGCATTATTTATTTCACGCGCCAATATATTCAAGTGCTTTCATAATTCCCCACATAACCCGAAACTTTTGCTATAATGTCCCACAAGAATTTAATGGAATACTGACACCTCCGCTCAGAAATGAAGCAGAATTTCGATGGTTCCAAATGCCATTATTGTCAGTCAGTGACAGCAAGATAGCTTACGTAATACCGCTGAATAAAATCAGACCATGAACCAGGCGCTGAGCAGCACTGCGTATGTTTCCCACAGTTAGTGTTTTATTTAGGTTTTATGCAGAAACAGAATCTCACATAAATGATTTCGGAGGTTTGGCCATCTTTCTCCACAGCATATGTCTCTTAAGTGATTTCTGATCATCTTGGTCAGATATGGAGGCGTCTGAGAAAGCGCTTGGGGGTCAGGTTCCCGGATCCAGATACCACAATGAGCTTAGATAAGACCAAAGCACTGGTAAATGCTACTATTGGCTGACATTCTTTTGGGGAGTCGCAAAGGCATCCCAACGTTTCAGGAAATTGGCGTGACGTCCACGATGCCGCATGAGAAGAATGAACTGCTTAAATCCATTTGTATCCTCGCCTTGTGGTGGCAAAATTGCGCCATCACTGTTGCGTTTAAAAAAGAACCCGAGTTGCTAAGGCATGGCTGAACTATCAGCGAGGACAGAGTGATGCTGGTGAAATATATGCCCTTCATGTCTGTCGTACCTGCGCTTCCGCACCTGGTTGTACAGGCTGTAGCTGCCAGAGCACTGCGCAAAAGGTTGAAAAGAGCACTGCGAACTTCACAATTATGTCTCTCCTACAAGTGACAAACAGGTGAAGTCATAAGCATATCTGAACTCTGATGGTGACAAGAAATGAGTGATAATAGAAAACACCGCATTGCAATTTTTTTTGGCGGAGTCGCAGCATATGCTTGACGGCGTATCCAGGATAAATTATTTATTGCACTATCACCGACTGAAGTCCGAACCGAATGCACGCGACGTGGTAAGGACGCAGTCAATTTTTGGACATCTGGAACTTTACGGGAAAATGCGAATTTGAAACCAAGCAAAGCTTGCAAGCTGGTGAATTCCTAAGAAATCGAACGGTGCGTAGCGAGCCCTACCACAGATGTTTTATTACAGGAATCGTACTGAAGGTTTCGTCTCCAGCCTTCATGCTTCCGTCTTCTCTCTTCCTCTTGCCACGCCTCTCCAGGTAGTCTTTCCCCATGAGAATAACTGTCCGGTGCTGCACCGTCTGATTTACGGGTAGGGCAATGTTAACCACATTTTTTGGTGCAATTTAATGCATTCTCCGCGGAATAACTCCATGTTGCGTGACATTCGGTGGCTTGCAACACATCTAAATTGCCGTTCTTAAGATGAATAACACCTTTCGGCATATTCATAGCATGCAACCGAGCTAGCGCACCTGTCCGTGGCCAGCTTATAGCCTCAGGTACGGACACCCTAACACTTAGACTTCATGGCCATATGGGCACTCTGGATACTAATCGTCACCCGGTGCGAACTGGCCGGCTTGCGTTGCCATGACGACGGCGGAGACTGCGACGCAGGGCTAGAGCAGGACCGCCAGCAGCCCGTCGGCCGGCTCCCAGGGGGCCCGTTGCGCCACTATCGTCACGCCTCCGTCGGCTGCGACCTGCGGGCGGCGTCCGGGCCAGACCCGCGAGACTCGCCGCCGCCTCGTCGTCGGGGCGAGGGTCCGGCGTGGGCACGCATTCCGACATGCAAGCCCGAGGACACCTCCTGCTGCATTGCACACGGCATTCTGCATGCCACATGCGGCACGGCGGCGGCGTTTAGCGGCGGCCGGCGGGCGTGGTGGCGGGCGTCAGTAGCGGTGCTCACGGAGAGGCGCCACCGGCGGCGGCCGCCGGGACAGCCCGGCCTTAGCTGCGCTCGGCGCGGAACGCTGAGGCAAACACTGGTGCAGCCAGCTCGCTAGCCATCGGTGCCATGCGCCAGCGCAATGTTCGTCAAATTTTAGGGTATTTTCTTTTGATTTTTACCTGGCATGCACGGAAGCAACGCCTCACGACAAGCGAGGTTTCCCCTGCACCTTGTGTGACCATTGCTCATAAATCACACGACGTGAATGGCAAGCGTGAGCAATAACTGAAATAATCGCAGCAGATCTCTTCTCAACGTACTTTTGGGTCTAAAATGCCCAATAATTGCTCACCTTGAGGCGCGTTCACCTCCAGCGCATTGGCGTTCAAGAGCCCTGTCCCGAACACCAGACTGAATATTTGGCATCTCATTCCCGGCTCCGCCATGCCATCCGATCGTGTAATCCGAAGCCATCCGAAAGGCTGGCTCTGTAACTAATGCGTTTCCGCCATGTTTGTGTGCTGTGTGTCACAAATAGCCCTTAGACTAGAAGCTAATCGCATTAGGTTTGGACAATCATACGAAGAAAAACAAAGATACAAACATATACAACCGTCACAGACCCAACCTTTCTTTTCAACCTAGAACACCAAGCAACTGCAGGCATAAACGAGCAACACAAATTCAGGTATGAACAGCTTTGCAATGAAAAGCGATGTAATTTCTTAGTCGGTCCAGAGGAGTACATTCGCTTTATTATGACTCATCAAGAACTCGCTCTCCTAAACAACCTCGCACAGATGAGGCTATCCCCGCACAGTTCCAGGGAATCGCCCTTGCTCTCGGCCTGCCCGGGCACTCGTTTCGAGGGGACCTTCGGTTCGCCTTGTCGCATAACTTTCCGGCTATAATCGGCAGCGTGCGAAGACTATCGGAAGCCGTGATCTTCGCCGGGCCGTGAAATGTCCCCTGTCGTTCTCCATAAACCACTGTGGCGCCATTAGCTGACTGGAAGGGGAGTGACAAGGGCAGTAAAACACCGGCACATAAACAGAGCTCTGGACCGTGGTGACCAGGGCTGGTTTATGGGCCTCCCGCGACGCCGCCCGGCCGTCCCCGACGCCCCGTTCGGCCGGTAAATAGCTCCGAACTCGCTTCAGTACCGACCGGTGCGACGCTGAGGAGTCCCAGCAGCTAACACGCCGAGCCTGCCCCGGGTCTGCAGCGGCGGCTGACCGCGGCAGTCACTCGGTGCCGACGGCTCGCTGCAGTCGCTTGCCTACGATCTTGTCCATCCGCCGAGACGAGACAGAGAGACAGACGGCGGGCGTCCCGTTCGCAATCTCACCTCGCCTGACGGGCCGGGCCGTCAGCTGAGCCCTGCCGACGAGCTGCGGGACGCGGCCGCGCCTCCGCCGGCGCCGCCGCCGAACGGTGGCCGCCGGTCGGCGGGTGGTCGCGGCGGCCGACAGCTTTACAGGCCGGCGCGCCGGGCCCGGCGCCGCCGCGACGGCCGGCGATTTACCGCCGTCAGGACCGGCCGCGCGCCGCGCGCCGCCGCCGCGCCGGCGTTTTTCGGCCGCGACGATCGGCCCGATAGCCGCGGCGAGGGTGACGCAGAAGCCGCTGCTGGCGCGACCGATCGGTCGCCGCCGCCATCTTGCCGGACCTCGCCACGACCGGCTGACGGTCGGCAGCGACGGCAGACGCTCGCAGATTTGGAGAGGAGCGCGGGAGCCGAGGAGAGCGGGCGCCGAGGAGAGCAGGAGCCGAGGAGAGCGGAAGCCGAGGAGAGCGGGAGCCGAGGAGAGTGGGAGCCGATGAGAGCGGGAGCCGAGGAGGGCGGGAGACGATGAGAGTGGGAGCTGATGAGAGCGGGAGCCGAGGAGGGCGGGAGCCGGGAAGGGCGGGAGCCGTGGAGGGTGGTAGCCGATGAGTGTGGGAGCCGATGAGAGCGGGAGCCGAGGAGCGCGGGAGCCGAGGAGAGCGGGAGCCGAGGAGCGCGGGAGCCGAGGAGAGCGGGAGCCGAGGAGAGCGCGAGCCGAGGAGAGCGGGAGCCGAGGAGGGCGGAGCCGAGGAGAGCGGGAGCCGATGAGAGCGGGAGCCGAGGAGGGCGGGAGCTCTGCCGGTGGCGAATGGAGTGAGCCCGATTAGGTGGCGATGGCTTCTGTTTGCCTAAACATCTAAAACAGGACTATGCTGTAAACTTTGTCGCAAGTGCGAGGTAAAGTTCCCTAAATTGGGTCAGAACGCCGGCTTTCCATCCCAACTTCCCGTGGCGGGACGAGTTCGAGTCACTTAGGGCGCTCACTATTTGACCTTGGCAGGTAGGTCCTGCGGCCAGTGGCAGCAGCCGCGCTAAAGGCCAGGTGACGTAAGAGGCCATGATGGACCGTGCCGGGCCCGTTAAACTTTCGCCTCCAAATTCTGTCGTCGACCTGCAATTGCGCGATCGGATGGTAGGACTCAGGACTCACACAGCAAGCACCACTTACCGTGAGCTCTGAACACACAAATCCGTCGATTCAAAAAGTTCACGTTACATTCTCAGAAGAAGAAAACAAACAAGAGAATCCACCATTTTTACAAACACGAAATCCGGACCGGTCCGGTGCTGTCTACCACGACTGCCGTGCCGTGCCGTACTGTGCCGTGCCATGCCGTGCCGTGCCGCACGCCTGCCGTACCGTACCGCACTCTTGCTGTACCGTGTCGCACTCCCGCCGTAACGTGCCATACCGTGCCACACTTCTGCCGACCGTGCCCCGCCGTGCCGTACCGTGCCGCACTCCTGCCGTACCGTACTGTACTCCTACCGCGCTCCTGCCGTACCGTACCGCACCGTGCCGTACCATGCAGCACTCCTGCCTTGCCGTACCGTACCGTGCTGTATCCTATCGTGCCGTGCCGTGGCCGCCGCGCCACGCCGCACCGTGCCGTACCATGCCGCACTCCTGCCGTACCGTACTGTACTCCTGCCGTGCTCCTGCCGTACCGTGCCGCACTCCTGCCGTACCGTACTGTACTCCTACCGTGCTCCTGCCGTACCGTGCCGCGCCACGCCGCACCGTGCCGTACCATGCCGCACTCCTGCCTTGCCGTGCCGTACCGCGCTGTATCCTACCGTGCCGTGCCGTGGCCGCCGCGCCGGCCGCAGACGAGCCGGCCGCAGCTGGGAGTGGGAGGAGCAGTTCGGCGAAGGGCGCCGGCGCGGGCGCCAGCCGATGCCGTGCCGCGCAGCCGTCCGGCGGCCGCAGGTAGTCTGGCATTAGACCACCACTCCGGCGCGGCGCGGCCCGGCCGGCCAATGAAGCACTTACTGAGCCGGTATGCCACGCAAGACGCTGCACGGCCGACCGCCGGCAGATCCTGGACCAGACGTGCCGCACACACCCTCCGCCCGGCCTTTATAGACGGCCATTTGCATAGTAAGGGCATGTTTACGAGGGAACGCGGCCCTGGTCATTGCCACCGATGATTGTTTAATGCGGTTGCATGCCCATACTGCACCGCTCGCAACTGAGTGCATGATGAACAATTCAAGGCACAGTTATACTTTCAACAAGTGCCTGCACGAGATTGCCCCGTACACTGCGGGAGTGTTCGCAGGAGGAAGACGTTCAGCTTTATATGCTGGAGTTCTGGCGATGGCTGCAGCTAGAAGATGGCTGGTCAATTTTATCGCCGTTAATTGGAGGTATTTATAAAACACGCTTCCTCGGGTGGAGCTCTTCATCGAATCGCTATGCATAGTAATCTGCAACGGCAGTGAACTTCGCATTTCCGTGGTGCGCGCCTTCTCAGGATTTCGTCACGCAGCTGCGCGCTGGTTAGCGCGAAGAACGGCTAAACTGCAGGAACTTGATTCGTGTCTCGTTATCAGGATGTGTTTCCAGGCAGCCATCGCTCGGGGCTTGGCGATCGGAGAGTCATTTTAATTGCTGATCGGGGCCAATGTGACCATTCGGAACATCACTTTGAAGTCATGTCAACGACTGGATGTATCTGGAGGAAAATTAAAACTTCAGAGCTTAAAAAGCGTAACATTCAATTCAGTCTCCGGCACGAATTCAAGCTCATGGTTCTCCGTGGCGAAGACTTTCGCCTGGCACTCAAGATGAGAACATTTTTGTATGTAACTGTACTAAAAACTCTGGACCTTATTTCTGTCTGTACGGGAATTACCGAAAATAAGTTTTGTGTTTAGCACCGATGAAATTGTGACATATCCTCTTAAATCATGCCGCCTTTATATCCGGTACTTTGCCATTAAGCTGCAAAATCCTGCAAAGTGTTGGCTATGGCATCGTCGCTACGGTAGGCGCGCATCCAGTTGTGGAACATTCTGTCTGGTAGTGCTAATGATGGTGATAGTGATGGTGATAGTGGTAGTTCGGCGGCGGACAAAGATGAACCATTTTTCGAATAACAATGTAATCCACTGTCAAAGTCTCACGGCGGAGGGCAAAGTCAGCTGTTCGTAAATTTTCTTGAGGCTGGCATGACGCTTTTTGAAATCGCAATGGTCCGCTCATTCCAGACAAAAATAACAGCCCACTCGTCGTAGAACATAAAATGACGAAACTTTTAAGCAGGTCGACCCATTCAAAATTCCGTCAAGTACCTGGTCATTTGCTGTCACCAGAGACGAGATATATTGACTCGGGCAAGCCTTAGTGTACCGTATATCAGTCATCGGGATGTAAAGAAAATGCAAATTTCTGTAAATCTTTGGCAAGAGATCAACTGGAATGCGGTAGAAAAAACAAAAGATGCATGTTGGGTACGATTAATGATCGCTATTACTCACTTCATGGCAAATTACGAGTGAGTCGAGCCAGCCGTCCGATGCCGGGGAGATAATGAAATAAATCACCACATCATCCCCGGCGTACCTGACCGACACCAGGTGGGCCGCCGGAGATGAAATGGGGCGTGAGAACAAGGGCACGAGCCTGCCCTCCCACGCGCATTCCTGTCCCGGGGCGACGCGCCCACGCGTGGGCTCGCGCCGAGCCAGTACTGCTCCGCGCCGCTGCTGCCCAGGGTCGCCTAATTGACCCGCTCTCTCGTGAGACAGCGCCGGCGTTTTGGAATGGAGATGACGTGACTAAGGACATTTCGGGGCACGCTGAGCCAATGAGCGTCCGGCCAACCAGCTGCGGATTCGGCGGCGCGCGTCGGACACAACGGAAGTGAAGCCGTCTCAGCGCGGCTTCAAGCAGCGCGCAGCTGCGGCGAGAGAGCGCGCCGCGAGGAGACGTGTGCCGGGGGAAGGGGGAGGGGGCCGTCACCGTGCCGGCTCGCGCGCGCGGCCGCCCAGCGTGACGGCCAGATCAAACGGACCGGCAGATTGTTTTTGCGCGGCTAATGACGCGGCGCGGGTTGCGGCGCATTGGCTGCTCTCGCGCCGAGCCGGGCCGTTGCAGGGGCGGCAGGGGACATCCGGCGGGCGGCCATCTGCCGGGCGATCGGGGTCGATCTCGGCCGGCGGCTTCCGACGGCGTCGGCCGCCGGCCGGCCGGCTCCAGTGACCGGCGTCGGAAGCGCGGCTCGGGTGGCACCGCCCGGCTCCGGTGTCGCGGCCGCACGCGCCAGGCGCAGATGGCGGCAGATGCGCGCGGCCGCCGACGCCGACGGAGCGCGTGAGGCCGCCGATGGAGCGGGAGAGGCCGCCGACGATGACGGGCGGGTGAGGACGTCAGCTGACGCTCGGCGCGATCAGAGGCGACGGCTGAGGTGTGGACGGCCCGCACGCGGCCTTGTTTGCGCGAGAGGATATGCGGTGTGATGGGGCTGCGAGATAACAGTGCCGACTGACCATCGGGTGTTTCCGTGGTTCGCCGACTCGGTATGCGTCTCACGCGACGAACACGCGGGCTTGTCTCCGAGTTGTGTGCCATGTTGACGAGCTTTCATGCACTGAAAGTGATAGAAAAGTGTGATGCATCTTTTTTTGAAGAAGCAGCAGAGCATAGTCCGATGCTGTGTACATACACACACACACACACACACACACACACACACACACACACACACACACACACACACACACACACATATATATATATATATATATATATATATATATATATATATATATATATACATATACCAGGATATATGTGTGTAAATGCCATACAGACTCCAGCACAGACACCAAATAGAAACTGAGTAGCCATACGTGATAGTGGAAACTGTATTTTCGTGATACACACACGCGAAATAAGCCAGACACACATTTCTACAGATTGCCCTCCAAATATGACGCGATGAGTGACTGATACCGAATGCACAGTTCTCTGCAGTGCAAAACCTCCCGGCCGCAGGCATTCAGAGTAAGCTAATGGGTGGTGGGCCCGTGTGCGTGTTACGAATAGTGGTTTCTAGCCTTGGCTTTTGATTTGAACTTGTGGACTTAATTAACGCGTGTAACAAACCGATGACTGTGCTTAAGGTTCACAGATTTTGTGATGTTTTTTAGATTGCATTTCGTATTGTTCGTTCTTAAACCCGCCAGCCATGTTGTGCCGTTCCAGATTATTGTTTTTTTTTTGCGTCCCGGCTTTTTATCTCACTTGACCACAAAGGATGGCGTGTCGTACAGCGCTATGATGCGCCCGCCTCGGGCCAGGCGGCCGCGCGTGACATCTGATACGAATGTGTATCAATAACCCTCAGCTGCCGTCTACAACTACCACCGGCTCAACTATTCTACATTCGGCTGCAGTGAAGTAACGAATGTCACGCTATCCTTTGCTTGGAGAATCACTTCTTCTGGAGCGTGGCGCGAGGAATTAAGCAGGAAAGCTTATTGCTTTCAGGGAATTTGGGCGAAGCGTTGACATTTGGTAGACGGCGATGCTACGTTCTGCACATATTTAATTATGTAATTGCTTTCAAGCGCATGCTAACAGATGACTTCAACACTGGGCATTGGGGCGACTCGGAATCACTAACGTAGTATCATCGATAATTCAACCCGCTTCGCATTCATTCAACATTACATTCAACATCGATTCAACGATATATTGAGCTCATCCTGCGTGCGCAAAAACAAATATCAAGAACAGCAAACAGTAATACGCAGTCCCCTGCCATCCCCGTGTATCGTCATAGATTCATTTTTGCTAAGTGCCAAATGCGTGTCGCGGAAGAGACAAAATAATTTCACCAACCTTGACTCGCGTCACTGCGTGTCGTTTGCTTTGCTGAGTTCACCGTATTGATGTTTTGTGGGGGGATTGAGGCAGTGCTTGTTGGATTTAATTGTGATGTGTTTAAAGCCTTCGTGTATTATGTATGAAAGCATAAGAAGTGTGTTGTGCACGATGGTGTTTGTGTGTACGGTAGCCATATGTAAATATGTTGGTAATATTGAAGGCGCAGTTTTTTCTCTTTTCATGATTCTAGTGTAAGGCGGCATTGGGCTGCTAGCTGCAATGAGTTATAAGTGCTTTGCCTGCTGTCTTGCACTATGCTTGTGTGTGTGTGTGTGTGTGTGTATGTGTGTGTGTGTGTGTGTGTGTGTGTGTGTGTGGTGTGTGTGTGTGTGTGTGTGTGTGTGTGTGTGTGTGTGTGTGTGTGTGTGTGTGTGTGTGTGTGTGTGTGCGTGTGTGTTGTAATTAGGTAGCTGCATTTGAGAAGACATGTATGAACCTGGTGGTACAAAATATACCATGTATTGTTATTTTATTGTAAAGCTGATACAGCTCTTCAATTAATCCTGACACTGCTCATATAACTAGCCTCTATATTTGATTTTTTGGCTGAAAGCATTTTGAGGCATGAAATATTAGCATGACATAAATGACATCTAGCAAACTTTATACTGATGTGAATATTTATGGATAAGGTTGGGTTGCAATCCCATCCGATTACATATTACGGTTCTCGGAGACTGAGTCCCATGTCACATCAATTGCTCATCATCGCATCATATTCCTTAGGTACGCAAGTGCACATAAGCAACATTTTGTGATGAAGGAAATAATTTCCATGAAAGTGATCAGATATGGAATTTTTGCAACTGTTCCATTACATGCATTGAAATCCAGGCTTTATAGCTTGCTGTATGAGTCCAATTATATCAAAAATATCATAAGGGCTAGTTCTTCCCTTGAAAGCTGATGATAACTATAGCACTCAACTTTTTTGCTTAGATATGCCGGGGACCTGCAATGAAATTGCCAGAGACATGTGCCTAAGAGAGAGGCATGGAAAGAGGGGCACCTTCAGTCCTTACCGTGAGAAGAACTCAGAAGACTGTGTTGTTGTGCATAGATATTGGACAAGCATCTGTGCCACAAGCCACCAATAGTGAAAACTGTGTATGCTGTATAGAAAAAGGAATGCTGTGACCATGTCTTTTACTTATTCCCCATTGTTGCTGATATTTAGAACAAGAACATTATATGACTGCTCTTGGTATTGAGGAAAGCGTGCCAGAGTGTGTAATTTATGCATGAAGAAAGATGATCTGTGCACTGGGCATTATCTAGTTGTTGCGAAAGAGCTTGCTTTTCTCTACTGCCGGAAAATTAAAGCATCTATCACTTTGAAAATTATTAAATCTGCATTTCAAACAAGACATGCCTAGAGTGGTAGCTATTTACGCAGCAGGCTCAAAATCAATTTCCCTAACCCGCCCATGGGTATTGAATGCCTTTTAAGGGTCAGAATAGGTTGTGATAAACAGCAGGTTTTGATCTCTTCAGGCACTAAGATGACCCGATGCAAGATTAAAAGTAACTATATTGGATTCCTGTGGGATAAGCAATCCGGAAACATGTATGAGATGACTAGCTTACTGCGTGTCGTGCTGACCTCGTGTGACCTCACTTGGCATCCTGCCTACATCTTGACTATGTACTGACCAGAACAAAATTTTAGCGGACGTTTAAGCTGCATAACGCGAGCAAAATGAATTTGAAAATATTTTGAATAATGGGTCGCATGAACACACCAAATCATCATGCTAACCCATAGAGTGACCTTGACCTGACCCCATTGTGGCATCTACATGCTCGTAACAGCAGCATCCTCACTTAGCCAAAAAGCATACACTTTTGAAGAAATGAAAGGCCTCAGTTGACCCAGCCCCTGCAGACATGTAACGGGTGTCTGTAGGCCTTAAATATATAGACCTTAAATAGGCCTCAAAATATCTCCACCTTATGTTGTTGTTATTGTTGTATGGCGAGCTCTTTTACACGGCCTATTTCTAAGCACTTCCGGCTAGAGTTCCCCGGGATAAATCTGAGTAAATGGGTGAATGGGTAACGCCATCGCTATGTCGGGAACAGACTGGTAGCGCATTTCAGCAATAATTTTGTAGCTCTGTTGCAAACCAATGTTATTTCCCAGCTAAAAATGCTTAGTTGAACGTGCTAGGTCTTAAAAAATTCGGTTTATGGAAATATTTATGTTCAAACCAGGCCACAAAAACGGCGTTTTCACGCGGCCGTAGCATTGGCGCCATGTGACTTAGTCCCACGATGACGTCACAGCATCGCTACCCAGAATGCAGTAATGCACCCGGGTCCTTCATGTGGCAGACATATTGAATATACTGTGTCGGTTCATGGTGAGCGTGCCCCTCTCTTAAGATTCGTTAGAGGCGATTTAGAAATAGTCATTAGAGAACGAATGTCCGCATTGTTCTTAAACCCAAAGTTTTGTGGCTGGTGTTTTTGCTCGGCAGTGGAACTCTGCAGTTTGTGAATTAAAGCACATTAAAATGCACTTTTTGGGAAAGACTGGGGCGTTCTTTACGAATGCGAGGCCGGGGTCCGGATCAGAGTGATGCCGTGGGTTTCCACAGGATGGTTCCCACTTTGGTGGGGATGGGTGTGGGCTACCGATCGCACTGCTGCAATTTCAGTGCATGTAGTTCAGCTCTGATTGACAAAATCGTATTCTACTCCTTTGTTATGCTTATGCCCGGATTTGCCAAGCTATATAAACTATCGTCTTTTTTCCATGCTCACATATACTTGGATATATGTATGCAAACACATACACATATAGCCTTTTCGATATAATTTTAAGAATGATATATCATAATCGCACGCAAGCTTCTTATGCGCGGAGTATTTGTACTTTACATATATTCCCGGTTGGCATATGTACATATTATATCTTACATGTATGGCACATATTACACATATGCAAGGCTCACTCCACGTTCTACCTATGTACCCCACGTTCAGGGCCATTGTGGAGGGTTAGGCAGTGGTTGAGTTCATAACAAGCGTGGCGAACGGTATCCGTAGCTATATGCCCTCCTATAACCCCTTCTCCCTCACTTTCACCGTGCTTCAAGACTATATGGCTCACGAACACAATTATAACATTAAGGGACGTTGTTAAGGTGTCGTTACTTCATGAAGCCCATGAACATGCCGCCACGTGAACGCATACCGAGGGTGGCCAGTCATGCGTGCCGATGGTCGGCCGTCCATGTATGCACACCGGATGCTTCTGCGGAGTCTGCAGGCTCAGAAGTGAGCCAGTATGCTGGCCGCTCACCGTACCCATTGGGCCGGAACCGACAGAAAATGTGCCAACGCACGGCCGGCCTGTAAATCAACAGCCGGAAGTGGGGAGCGCTTTTATTTGCTCACTCAGTGCCGCGGGTACTTCACGTTTCGTGCGTCGCGAGGTGCGCTTTGAGCGACTTGTTGGACGGGAAGACGTCTGTGCATGCTGAGCCCGCCATGCTTTACAGCGCGCCGAGAGCTCACGTGCTGGTAAGGCACGATCGTGATATGGGTGCGCACCAGAACCGGTGGTCAAATTCACAGTGAATTGTAGGGCCTATGGGCGCAGGCGTGTGTTCGACAGCGGTTAGGCATCATCGGTTTCAGCTGTACCCTTAGGGCATATTTTGACTTTGAAATCAATTTAGCCTAACGTCGAACCACTCTGAGTTAATTCCAAGCCAATCTCGATAACTAGCAGCCTGTAAATTAGAAATAACTTGCAGCGCGATATATCTACTTAAATCTAGAGATAGTATGCATTTACGTTATTTTCGGAGCCCGCAGGCCACCCAATGGGAATCTTGGTCACCCCAAGGCTGCATTTGGTACTCAATGTTTTCGGCCTGTTTTAACAAAGGAAATTGTCAACATACCCTATAATTACCGCAATAGATAGCTGCTATGGCGAGAGTATAACATTAAGTTTAGAATAGCTCAATGGTAGTGTATATCAGTAGGCGTACAAGTTTAATCATTTGAGCACTTGTGTAAAGATGTAAATGGGAACTGCCGTTGGACGAATTAAAGCGGCTTAAAAGTCCATCAAAAGTACATGCTGAGTTAAGCTGAGGTTGTCAAGCTGGCGGCTTGACAACCTCTCCAATCATTCGCTCAAAATTACACTCCTGAAAGGAACGATTCACGTCCCTTTGGTTTAGTTCAGTAGTGGACCGATGGACTCATAATCAGAAGACTGCGGTTCAAACCCCGGCAATTCCAAAGAAAAAAGTCGATTCATGACTCGTGCATAGCTGCACGTGCTGCTGCGTGCACAGAACACCATCCACTCCTTCGCAGTGCTAGATAGCGCCGGACGGCATCCGGAGAAATAACTAATCGAAACCTTGGGAGCATGCTAAACATACCGGACGACGGCGTTAGTCACAGCAATTACTCCATCCTAACGATAAATGGATGAACGTAAATAATAGCGATTTTTCGCTGCATGATCTTTCACCTTCTCAATGCAAGATCTCTCACTTTTCAATGCAAGATCTCTCGCTTTCTCACTGTAAGATCTCTCACTTGCTCACTTGTATTTCTTCTCGAAGCTCAGGGAAAGTGAATCGCCATAATTTATGCTTATAAGTGTAGGTCGAAGGCAAAAAAATACTTTTTTAAAAGTGGAAGCTGCTCCAATGCCTAATGTGGTTGTCAGTCCATGTGAGTCCTGTATAACTAGAGGAAATCGGTTTCTTGTAAATAGGGAGGCTATCGCAGCATCAAGAGCGCTGTCCTCTCATCATCACTGCATCCCACGCCCTTAGCGTCCAGCGCGTAGGGTTTCACACATGACAAAACGTAATACGTTTTGAATGCTCCTCTTGGTATTCTCGTCGCCTTTGTGGCCCCGTAACTTTTTTGTTGGCACTCATATAAAAAACTATAATTTGTGGGCACCTATGATATATGCATCCAAGCCCCATCCACATATGCACACTTGCAGCCTTCCGGGCCCTCTCTCTACCTACATGACCCCCCCCCCCCCATCTAGATAGACTTTGGAACGGTATTTGATTGACCTAGGCGGGGCGCTGCGCGTAGACCTTGGAGACCCTCCTTTCTGTGTCGGCTCAGCAGACTCACCCCTAGGCGTGTCTAGTTAGGTTTTGCGCGTCACTTGTGGGCTAGACAGTTCCCGCCTCTCTTGGCTTGGGGCGTCCCATTATCTGGGCTTGGGCGTCCTTCTGATCGGATTCGAGGAGGCTCAACTACTCAGGACGTTTCTCTGTGTGGGTCCTCAAACGTACTACTACACGGTTGTAGTATAATATGCCACGAAGATGTCCTGCTGTTCTTTATAAGCTTCTAGTGTCATCCAACTGGGCTTGCGGGCTGGGGCGTCTTCTATATCTTTATGCTTTGGACAACTCCCACCTGGGCTTCGAGGCATCCCTCTGCTTAGGATTGGGGCGGCCTCTGTCCAGTACTGAGAGCGCATCGGGGTGCATAATAACTGAGGCACAGTATGCATTCTATGTGGCTCAATGTTTCTCTGCGCTGGCTTAGGGACACCACTTCAAAATACTTTTTGAGTTCCTTCAACCTCCTGCGTTGTGGCATACAGTCACGGAACAAACGTCACAATTTTTCGGTGCTTGGGGGGTGACACGGGTCACACAGCCTCCCTCTTGGCTGCGCCACTGCGGGTGATGTATGCACATTCATCAATGACAAGGAATCTCGAAGCAGTTTTTCGGAACTCAGCTGTTTTAATGTGAACAGCATATCGGCTCTTCACATAATGGTGACCTTTCAGTCATAGCCGGCGTACGCACGCAAGGTCGACGTCGACAAACTGACGGACACTTCCCGAGCGGATTCGATATGCAAAATTGGCAGGGTGCAAAAAGCGGGCGCGGTTTCTCCACAAACAAGTTTGATGTGAGCGGGCCGATATTGGGGGCCGGCGGGGGAGCGGCCGGCGGCGGCGGCGGCGCGCCGCGGGCTCACGTGCCGGCCACGCGAGCCTCTGATCTGTACCGGCTGGCGCGCCGGCCGCGCTGACCCCACGCTGAGCTCATCAGCGGCCTCATCAGGGCCGCAATCACAGCCGGCCGGCCGGCCATAAACTCCGCACCGGCCGCCGCCGCGCGCCGTTCCCACGCTCGGAACACGCCCCGAACCCGCCGCCGACCCGTGACGTCACACGTCGGCGGGGGGCGCGGACGGCCGCGGGGGAGCCGGGTCAGGGGACGGGGGCGCCGCGGGGACCCGCGGGGACCGCCGGACCACCGCCGCGAGCCACCGCTGCGCCGGTGAGACCACCGCCGGGACCCGCTGAGAGCTGCCGCTGAGACGCGTGGCGCTGCCGCTGCGACCGCTGCGTTCGGAAGCCGACCCCGACGGCGCCCCTGACGGCCAGATTGGCGAGGACGGCCGACGCCGAGCGGGAGAGAGCCGGCCTCGCCGGGCGCGCCGCGCTCGGTCCATTCATTCGGGAAACGCTCGCGAGCGTAGTGTTGACGATCGCTGTGAGCTTTCAGCCTCGCTGACAGGACCGCCGCCGCTACCGCGGCGTGGTAAAGCTTGCACTAATTGGTGATTTGGTTGTTATGAAATCCGAACCACAAAGCTTGTATTCATAAATGCCTTGCTTCGAATTTCATTACTTGCCGGCGCCAAAGATGATCTTGACAGAACCATCAAGCGCACGGGGATCGACGCTTGGTGGACACCTACAGATGCACGTCAAACACGCACAATATTACGGCAACGAGAGCTGACATAACGCGGTGCAACGTTACAAAACCATCAAAACCTCATCGTTCACTGCAAACACATCCACACGGATAGTGCATACACTAACATAGTGCCCATGTGGATCAACTAAAACATCTTTTCAATGGCAAGACTCTGTCCGGTCATGTATCTCAGCGTTGTTCGGCGCGAGATCAAGATTACAATGCCTATAAAACAGCAGGACGAACTGTAAAGAAAGTTTAATCGTTTCATGCGTCGTATGTTGAATGCTGATCGAGCATTGCTTCAGAAACCGGACATGCCCCATATCGGAATGGTCAGCCCCAGCATAATCAAACGTATCACGGAGTGAATCTCATTTGATTTTTGTTTCATCAACAGAGATGCCGGCGTATCCAATGCACTCGGACTCCTGTCTCGCATGCTGCAGAAATGACCATCGTGAAGCCACGAGGTGGCTTGAAACCGTCGGCATCTAGTCCCCACAATTCACCGAGAGGGGAGCGAGACGGCAGATTAATTATGTACCGGGCAGCGAATTAAGTTATCACGATTGGTGTGTAAGTTTCGAGAGGGCGGCACGTCGCATTGTCTTTAAGTTAGCCATGAGCAAATATATGGCCGTTCGCACCGGCTTAAGCATCACTCATTCTACTCACACGAAGCCAATCTCTCCCGTTAAGGCGCCGGACCTCCCTTTCAACAGCGTGGAACTAGACCCTGTTCGTCACAAGCCCTACATTACTTTGCAAGCGTGCTAATTCGCTAGATGCGCTGAGAGGAGTTATCAAGACACTCCCGGCAGGTCGTAAAATCACGCGCGGCGATTTAGAAGAGTTGTCGTCCATGCGTTGTCATTTTTCAACGCAGCAACGTCTTGAGCAAACTACTCGCGCGGCCCCAGCGGTATTTCACGGCTCGGGCGCTGCTCGGGCGCTGTTCGGGCGTGGAGCAACCGCTGGAGGGCCGGTGGAGTGGCTGCGATGCGAGGGCCGATGACGGCCGCTGGAGCGGCGGGGGAGACGTAGCTGCTGTGCGTGGGCTGCCGCCAGCCGCTCGGGCGTTGCTCGGGCGTGGAGCAGCCGCTGGAGGGGCGGCGGGGTAGCTGCGGTGCGCGGACCGACGCCGGCCGCTCGGGCGCTGCTCGGGCGCGGAGCAGCCGCTGGAGGGGCGGCGGGGTAGCTGCGGTGCGCGGGCCGACGCCGACCGGGGCCGGCGGCGCCTCGGACGACACCCTGTCTGCCGCCCAGCGGGGTCACCTGGCCAGCCGGCCCGCCCCGCTGCCGTCCGCGCCGCATTCCGCGCTGTTTGCGGCCGAGCCCGCGTCTTTTAAATGCGGCTGCGGCGGCGGTGGCGCGGTCGGTAGCCGGCCCCCGCGGGGGGGGGGGTGGAGGGGGGAGCGGGCCGACCGTCTGCCGCCTCCCAGTCACCGGGGCCCGGTCGCGGCGTCCAGCGCCGTCAAGCGGTCTGCAATGATCGGCTCAGCGGGTGACGAACCATGAGAACTTACCGGGATGGGGAAGGGAGAAAGCGGTGTGGTGGGACAAGAGCGGCAGGTTAAGTTGGTTGCTTAATTGTTAGGTACGTACGTCTTTATTGCGTAGCCCCATTCATGTTAGTGTTTATTGCGCAGCGTGCAGGCCGCCATATCCATTAGTAATGATGGCTTGGCTTTTAATGTGCCCGTCACGATGAATGAAAATGGTACAAGTAATGCAAGTTAGGCGTAACATCACATGAGGGGAGACAGGAAAGCATGAACGTCAGGATGTTGGATCCATGAAGATGTACGTTGGGTTCGGGGCTGGGGTTCGGATAATGCGGTTGAGGTCACGCTAGGTTAGGATCACCGCCACGCTCAGCCACTCATTTCAATGCTGTGTGGCCTCCGAAAGCTGGGTTTGTTTGGACTGCTGTTTATTTGCCTCCCCTGGATCCACTGACATGTTTAACAGACCATGTCGCAAGAAACATTAAATGAATTGAGTTAGTCTTCTAAATTATTTCAATTGCAGCTTCAAAAGTTGGAACGCGGCGAGCAGATTTGAATGCAGATGTCTTGAAATTACTTCATGTTTTGTGATCTTTGCAAAGCAACATAAAACCTTTTCAGGAATTCAAAGCGGAATATATGTGTACGCATGCATATATATATATATATATATATATATATATATATATATATATATATATATGTAAGCTCTGCTGAAATTATGTCTTTATCCCGGCAGAAAAATAGGTTTCCTTTTGAATTTCATCATATATTTTGTTAAATCGCACTTCTATATGAATTCTTAAACCAGAAAACTTGCTGCAGAGTAACAATGCATTTGCAAGCATCAAAACAAAATGTTTTTATTTACTGTCACTCGCTCGCAGTCTATTTTCTCGTCATCCAGATATCGTTGCTAATTTCAACACTTCAACCACGCAACTTCCCCTTAACCCCGGCTTCGCCCGGTGAATCCGACATTGACTGCAGTGGAACTCGAAGCTCAGAGAACAGCTGTGGGAGCAATGGTTGAAAAACGCATCAGAATGTGAGAACTCAGTGTAATATGATTCACAATCTGTACGAGAACTCGAACTTTGAAGGTTTTATCTGGATGTGAACAGATCTAGATTTCTTTCACCAGCTTTGAAGCGTTGACTGCCGTCATGCCAGGTCAACCTCAGAACCCTACAATTCCCGTCCGGGGCGCAGCAGCCAGCCGTGGAATGAAACGAGAGGGAGAGGTCGGGGGGGGGGGGGGGGGTGAGGACCGGGCCCTCCCTAGGCGCTCATTCTTTACTTTGGTGTCAGTGGGGCTCCTTCATTATTTTACGAAGAGTGCCCACTGAGCACTCATTACCCCCTTCAGGGTGCTCACTGGAGGGGTTGCTCACTGAGCAAACCCTCCTCTTTAAGAAAATCTCCTTGTGGCGGCCCTGCCCAGACGCGTGACTGCTCAGTGTAGCTGCCCAGTTCCCACCCCACGCTCCCTGGAAAGCACATTCTGGATACTGGCTATCACTATTTTTTAAAGTATGTTAAAGGGAATGTTTCACATTTGAAGATGCTGAAGCAAGCACCAGATATTCTGAAACAAGCTCACTTATAGCTATTGGTATACTTTTTGAGTGGAAAAGACTGTTCTTGACTGCACAATTCTCTGTTTAGCAACTATGATCCTCAATGCGTCATGGTTTGATTACGTTATCGTACCTCGCACAACATTGACTGGGAGCCATTTGACGTTATATGTGGATATCGCGCTCACGAACGCCAGATGTGAACACCTCGACAGTTATGTTGTCGTGGCCTTGTTCGCCGTATGGCTTAAGGAATGGCAGCATTTGAATAACGTTATTATGAAGTCATGAATGCTAAAATCACTTTGAAATACGCTCCCCGATGCATCCTTTCCCATTTTCGCGGGCGTATAACTCAGAAGCTGGAGGGGCTAAGGTCTTAAGAAGGGCAGTATTGTGAACAGCACCGAAAGGTCTTTTAGATAGCTATTTCAGCTGGAAACCCCACATGAATGTGAATCACTCCGAAAAGGTTTCATAAAGTCCGCCGCGACGGGCCGATATAAACACATACTCAGTTTGCTTTGTTTTTAAGTTCTAAAAAGCTTACAGTTTTTTGGGGAAAGCAATGTTAACGAGGTTTGCAGCTAGCTTGCCTTTGTACTACCACCAGCATGCATGCCTAAGTACAGAGTTCGCCAGCCATCAAACCACGCTGAACAAAACTGGACAAAAAGCAGAAGCAAAACAGTGCAGTAGTATGCACCGTAGGTGCTACGCAGCACGTGCGATGCGCTTGTTTAGGTGTCACGATGTGTCACCCTGTGTCAGCAAGTAGACTGAGACACATGGCGAGGTTGTTAGTCCAGCACTAGCAAAGTTTTCGAGGTAGAAGGTTGTCGCCTTCCATTATTATCTCTGAGTGCTGCTGGTGTTGAACCACGCCATTCATGTCAGTTTTTTTTAAATACCTTGGCCTTTGGCTTAATTCAAACGGTTTGTAGACAGAACTATTTGAGACTACGCTTGCCCCTCTCAATAGCAAATTTGTCCTGCAACCGTCCGGAGAAAGCTCTCACATGTCATTAAATGCGTTGACGCGGTCATACCGTGTGATCGTGGAGACTCTTTCGCCCCCCGCTGGCTGGCATCTGCGGGGTCAAACAGTTGGTCGCCTCTGGGACTGAACGACAGGTACTTACCGCGTGCTGGAGTCCAGAGTCTAGAGCACTTGGGCGCGACTAGGGGAACCAGCATAAGCCTAAATATAGAGGTGGTGCCCCAATGATCAACCACGGAATCGCAAGCTTGCATCAACTGAGAAGCAGTTGCCTGAGCCCAACCTAGCTGCCTGAGCAGCTAGTGTCTTATGAAGCAAAAGCTCAATGAACATCATTGATTATTTAATTGCACATAAAAAGGTAATCCACAGCATGGCTACGCCGTTGTTGTCAGCTTTTTTGGCCGTGTCATGAAGTGTCTAAAAATTATTGACACCCTCCCGGCAAATACGATAATAATGGTGATCACACGGGAGGTATCAACTACCTGGCGATCATTTTGATGTCGACTAGCGACTTAAACGTTCAGTCAGATAGAACTAAGTGGTCGTCTCACGGAGCTTCCTGAGAAACGGGTTAAGTCGGTTACGTTGAAGGAGGGGCAAACAAACGCCCGGTATACCAGTTCATGACTGAGGAAGACAGCTTCCCGAAAGCTTATATTCTGCTGTGGTGTGGTGTAATGGTAAGCAGTTCTGAAACAGGTTTTGTAGGAGGTGTCCTTCCTGCTTTACACACCATTTATAAGTGGTGCTGATCCATAAACATACAACAAAGCAAGCTTACGATCGGTTCTCAGCCGGTCACGCGGGTGGCGGCCGTCACCGATGAGCAGCCGGTCCAGGGCGGCGGCCGCCGACGGCGGGCCGGAGCAGGTCGGAGGCGAGCTATATCCAAAAGAAGGACCTAAATTCAGTGACTTAGTTTTTACAGGAACAGCCCGGCTTTACGAATGTTGTCATATTATGATTGGCAAACCGTATTTTAAGGCTCCAAATATGTTCTACCTCAGATGCTGTGGCAAAAAATAATATCTTGAAAAGTAGTCGGCGAGATCCAGTCTTATGAAAGCTTTGGGATCTTTGGATGGGTTCGAATTCAAAGTTCTGGATAGTCTGTATCCGGCATTTATGATGGCATGTAAACTTTGCGGGTAGATGTCTTCTTAATGACCCAAAATACTTCCCCGCTCGCGGGATTTTGCCATCTCAGCAGCGATGCTGAAAAGGATGAAGATTTTTGGCAACTTAGGAGTTCCTGTTTGCCAAATGGCATGCATGTGTCGAGTAAGAAAGACAATGCACCAACCAAGAACTGTTGCAGCCAATGTAGCTGGCGTATGGATGGCACATCAACAAAACATTGATTTATCTTCAAAACGTGTTAATGATGAATTAAGAGCGGGCAAAGTATTTTATCTTCCCCATCCTCCCGGTTGTCTGGGCTTGCTTCTCAGGAGACATTCCTAGGTTTTCACTAAACCTGCCCCCCCCCCCCTCCCAACTTTATGAAACTTTCCTTCTTCTGCGGTTATAAGCGCTCGGTGAATCTGACTAGTTGTAGCAAAATATGGCGGTTGATTGCGTTGTTAGCAGCCTAAAACAAGACGTCCAAAACAGTAAAACTATCTTAAAATGGATGCTGTGACTTTCAAGCGCCCATGTCATCATCGTAAAAGACTAATCTGCTTCCCGTCATAGCTGTCTCGGAGTTTCAACTAGTTTTATACCGAGTAACTCGGCTCGTTATTTTGTGACTACATATAAACGTTACGACGTTCCGTTGGTGCACTGGAAGCACTTCGGTCCCGTGTAACAGCGAATGAACGCGGCCGTTTGTCCGACGCATATCATAATACCGATTCCGACGGCTACGATCGTGGTTTTTCACCGCAGTTGGGGGAAACATTTACCATGGGTATCGCGGCACCTAGATTACGCCTTGTCGCGCCAAGCCGAACATGCTGTGAGGCCTGAGTGACTTCCCAGTGTGAACCAGCGCCGTGTATCGGGAACTGGGATTGTCACACGTCACACAAAAGGTGCGAAGCGGAGTTGGTGGCATTGCGCCGACTTACGTTGACGTGATTATGGCTACAGTAACGCGTGACATGATGTTGTCGGACGGGACATTCTGGAAAGATGTGGCCTGTGCCTGATTTTAAAGGATGCGTTTGTGACGCCAGGATGCGTTTCAGGTGGCTGTCAGCCGCAGCAAAAACTGGATGAAAAAGGCCTGTATGTCCTTCGTCTGGGATATTCTTCAGCTGCGAAGCGAAGTTCGTGGCATTGCTCCGACTTAGGTTGACGCTCTTATGGCTGCCGTAACTGGTAACATGGCGTTGACGGGCGCATACATCTTGGAGAGATGTGGCCTGTCGTTCATTTTAAACGCGACATATGCGACACAAAGGAGGCATTTAAGGTGGCTGCCAGCCACAACAAAAACTGGATGAAAAAGGAGCTGCGTGTCCTCTGTCTGAGGATGCAATCGGAACGAAAACGAAAACAAACAGACTTAAGGCATTATCTGCCTCTACTTAGACATCGACGTATGGTAGGTGCAACATCTGTCCCTGGTCAGGAGGTCAGGGAGCCACGAAATCGGTATTGTCAGGTCACTCGCAAGTTACAGTTCTCGCGAACATCTCAAACCATGCCTGCCTTTCTGGATAGCATATATTGGCGCATTGATCTCGCACGACACACGCGGTAAATATACAACGGAAAACAAACTGGCTCAGGTGAAGACTACGGTCGCTTGGCTACGCCATATCACAGCGCTACACAATGTTCGTGCCCGTGGTCATCGGGCAGTCGTTGGGTTTGATTCACAACGAGCGGCCGGGGCAGGGCGGACGCACTCCGGTGGCACAGGTCGGTCGGGGAACACAGCAGCTGGCGAACAGCGCTGACACAGCTTCGGCCCAGTCACAGCACGCAGCGGGCCGCTGGCTCGGGGCTGGGCCGTGCGCTTTGTGTGGAAGCCTGGCCGCTGTCCACCGCCGGCTTCATGTCCTCGGTAGAGGTGAGGACGGTGACCGGTGACCGCTGATCCGTCCCCCGGTGCCGACGCCTGGCCGCTGTCCACCGCCGGCTTCATGGCCTCGGTAGAGGTGAGGACGGTGACCGGTGACCGCTGATCCGTCCCCCGGTGCCGACGCCTGGCCGCTGTCCACCGCCGGCTTCATGTCCTCGGTAGAGGTGAGGACGGTGACCGGTGACCGCTGGCCCGTCCCCCCGGTGCCGACGCCTGGCCGCTGTCCACCGCCGGCTTCATGTCCTCGGTAGAGGTGAGGACGGTGACCGGTGACCGCTGGCCCGTCCCCCCGGTGCTGACGCCTGGCCGCTGTCCACCGCCGGCTTCATGTCCTCGGTAGAGGTGAGGACGGTGACCGGTGACCGCTGGCCCGTCCCCCCGGTGCCGGCGCCTGGCCACTGTCCACCGCCGGCTTCATGATCTCAGCGATGGTGAAGTTGGTGGCGCGGGGTCTGACCAGGTTGAGAGCCGTGGCCGGCGGAGTGTGGTCGTCTGGCGTTCGCGGTGCGTGTTGGGTCTGCAACCGCTGCCCTCCCTGCAGTGCCTGCAGAGCCTGCGGCGGCGACGGAGGGGCCGCCAGCCGAGCCAGCCGCGGCTCGTCGTGCTGGCTTCTGTGCACGGCCAGCGTGCGGGCTTGGCAGAAGCCCTTGCCACACTCCTCACACTTGAACGGCTTCTCCTTGTTGTGAGTGTATCTGAAATGAAGCAAGCGAAATAAGAAAGTGTTGGCTACATGCGAACTGATAATTACCGTAAACAAACCGTCACAGAACGCTGCAACACATTGAGCTTAAAACAACAGCGTTTCTACACCAGCAACAGCTAACATTTCAGCGTCGGCGCACACAACATATCACTCGTGGCTATTGTCACTGCGATGAAGGGCCGCACTTACTTGTGGTCGCGCAGGTGGTCCTGGCGCCGGAACGCCTTGCCGCACACGTCACACGGGAACGGCCGCTCGTCCGTGTGCGTGCGCTCGTGGATCAGCAGGTTGTAGCTCTTGCTGAACTCGCGCTGGCAGTACTTGCAGATGTAGCGTTTCTTGGGGCGTGCGGCGCGGCCGGCCGGAGGCAGCAGGAGGCCCGGGTGGGTGGCGGACAGTGGCAGGCCCGGGTAGTACGGCCAGAATAGCGGCGGCACCTTGGCCTCGTCCGAGCAGTAGCGGTGCAGCAGCTGCTGCTGTAGCTGCTGTTGCAGCTGCGCGGCCTGCAGCAGCGGGCTGGCCTGCAGCAGGTGCGGGTACAGCAGCGGCAGCCGGTGCGCGGCCATGCTGGCGGCAGCGGCCGCCGCCGCCGCGCCCTGCCGGGGCTTGGCTGCCTCGAAGGCCGTCCCGGTCGACGGCAGGCCGGCGTCGGTGGCGCCCGGGGAGCCCATGGCCGGCGAGGTGGGCGTCGGAGGCGGGGTCAGGCAGCCGAGTGGCTCCATACCGGCCCGGTCGGCGGCGGCGGCGCGGCGGCTGTGCGGCGGCGGCGGCAGCGGCCCGGCGCCGCCGCCGCCGCCCCGCCCACCGGCGCTGATTGGCCGGCGTCGGCCGGCAGCCGGCGGCCGCCGCCAGCCGCCGCGGAGGCCGGCTGCCGCTGCCGCCGCCGCCGATACTCGCGCCGGCCGCGACGCCGCCGCCGCCGACGGCGCCGCCATGCGAGGCGTGATTGGCTGCAGCCGGCGCGATTATAAAAGAGGGAGAATGAAATATGGCAGCGTTTCAATTTGCAGACGGCGGTTGTCCGATGCGAGCATACTGATCCATGCAGTGCCTACCAGCATATAGCCCAGATGGGAGGAAGATAAACGTCGCCTTCCGACATTCGATGACACTGATGAGCTGCAAGCTTATGTCAAGGTGTAAATCTGATGATGATTACGCAGCATGCAATTATCTTGTTTGGGTGCATCAATACATACGCACATACTCCCGGCACTATTTGCTCTATTTTCAGGCTCCCGATAAATTCCCTAAAACGGTAACGCGGGACCAACAATGGAATGTAAGTTTTTCATGCTAACGCTATGAAGAAGATTGATGCGCCACACCTGCCACATTTGATGAGTACCTAGAACCGACCAGTGCAGAAACCTACCGACGCTGGTACATTGTGATCTAATGTACAACATAACTTTGCATAAGCATTCACGTTTAAATTTGATGGCAGCAAAATATGACACCTGCACTCGGTCTTCTAAGAACTGATATTTCATTTATCGTGTCGATTTGCCATAAGATGAGTTACACCAATCAGTTCACTCATTTACTTATTGAGCCACTCATTTATATCATCTCCTCCTCAAGCTGTTCCTCGAAACACGTGGGAGAAGCACTATATCAGCCCACGGCTGGACCCGACACCAATCGCGGTCTGACGCCAAGATGGCTCATCCGCTACAGAGGCTCGGCTCGCCGACAAATACTTTTCATGCAGTGCTCACCGATCACTTCATGTTTTCCCGTTTCCCGTTGCATCTTTCTCCTCACCAGCCGTTTGATCCTCGCGCTGTCAGAGTTCTGCAACTTTGTCATTAGGATATGGTCTGTAGGAAGCCGATGCCGCCATCACGCACAGGCAGTGCGACGGCTCTTCAGGCGCTGTGGCATGGCGCCGCAGACAGAAGACACAACAGCAAGGCTTGCAGTATTCTGTCGTCAAGCGTTTGTTGGTACAGAAAAAACTTGGGCGGCCAGGTCTGTCCCGGTCGTCTGGATTTCTTGAACCAAATATATGTTAAACCACTCATCACGTAACCGTGCGGGCTGCGGCAATGAGAGGCCCATTCCCTGAAAATTGTCCCACAGATTATCAGGTATTTGTATTGAATCTGTTTAAACAGGTGGGGTTTACCTGCAAAATTTAAAAATCGTCACGATTTCGTTTCACCGTTCCGAGAACATAAAAGGCGTGACTTTCGAATTGCAAAACAGCTCAAGAACATGGGTGAAAACTGGACCCGAATTTCATTGACCCGGTGTTGCCACGGCTCGATAGCAGCATATCCTGGCTGGAGAACTGCGGACAATTGTCTTAACAAAAGTGTGCATTGATGTATGCAGACAGTCATGTGCTCTTAAGTGCAAGTCATGTCCCGGCCATTTTGGGACTGTTTGTAGGGATGGATGTCAGATTTCAGCAACCAAACCAGATGACGGCCTTAACCGAACTGCGCGGCGTAGGAGAATATACCGGCTATAACTTAGACATCTCAAAGCTGTCCGACTCCACGTGTGCACCAGAAATCAGCCGGAGAGCGACGAATGCCACCGCTTCCGAAACCAGCCGAGTATGCCAGACATTTGCGCCTAATTTGAGAAAAGTCAGACCTTTTAAACTACAAAGGCGTTTTACACGATTTCTTCCGACCAACACCCACCCAAAATGTAGGCGTATTTTGTAACATTCTGGTCGCAGTTATCGGACTATAAGTCACTGCAAGCTCATCAATGTCGTCGATTAAGATCCTGAACCTCATTTCGCTCATATGGTTTGAGGCTTAACCTACGAGTTTTGCGCCGCTGAACTGTTAAATTTTCCATTAAAGAGAATGTTACGCATCTGCTATGTTTTAAAAGAATGTTATACCGATTCTCATAACCTCACCTGAGCCTGTCATATTGTTACGGAAGTTAGCTGTCCGACGCATGGAGAACACCCAATCCTATCGGTTTCCAGACGTCCGACTCCATCAAGCTCCGTTTTGGCGCCCTCTCCGTGAAACGGTTGGCAACTCTGACACACATTATCGTCTCGCTCGCCTGCGCCGTTAAAGGTGCATTACTGGTAATTGCCACGAGGCCTTTTTAGATGCACCCAGCAATGTGCAATGAACGTCAATCGGTGGTTTAATGTAAGCATTATCTTGATTGAGATCGTCCATCATTTCTCCGTCGTTCCATTTCCAACTTCCCCGAAACATAGGCACGACTTTTCGGTTATGTAACACTGCAAGCCGACTTTATGATCGCAACTTGTGCTTTGCGAAGCTGCAGCCTAAAACGAAATCGAGAGCGACATGCGATAGATATGACACAAACAGCTGCCACGCCCCCTTGGGAGAGGTGACTTCTCCCTCGCTCCATCTTCTGCTGCTCATGCCGCCTGCCTCGCGTCAGGTCCGAAGCCGGGCCACTCGCTCCCCGACAGTGCCCCGCCGCCAGCGATCGCGGCGACCTGTCGTCCGCTTCCCTCGGACCGCTGTTCAAACGGCAGCTCCCCGCCAGCGGACGTGAAGCGGGTCTCTTGAGCGCCCGGCGGCGGCGGCGGCGGCGGCGGCGGCGGCGGCGGCGACGGCAGTCCGCGCGTGCCGCCGCTCACACTTCCGCCGGCGCTGCCCGGCCGGGCCGCTTTCATCAGCGGCGGGCCGCGCACAGATTAGCGGCTGTGGACACAGCGTGATTGTATGTGGAGCCGCTTTGTGGCGGCCGGCCGCCGCGGCCGCGTGTCAACAGCGGAATACGGCGGCGTCGCCTCCGCACTCGCCGCGGGCCTCCCACTCGGCAGAGTCTACAACCGGGGCTACGCCGGGGTCCGCGCGGACGTGGTGCCGGCCGGGTCCGGGTCTGGCGTCTGGTAGTCCGCGCGCTGCTGGAGCGCTACGGTGGGCCTGGGTCTGCCACCTTGCGAACTCAACCAATGAGGCGCAAAGGCGGGTCTGGGCTGGCCTGGTACTGCAGCGGGTTTACGTACGTCTGGGAAGGTGTCTGGGGAACGGTAAGCGGTAAGCAGCTAGAGTGATTCTGTGCTGCGCTGGTACTCAGGCGGGGTGGCCTGAGAAAGCCCAGAGATCACAAACACGGATGGAGAACAAGATGGGCAGGGATTTGCTATCTCCATGGCCACTGAATTTAAAAATTAAGCATATTCATGGGCGTAATTCATCTACACATAGGATTCACTCCATTCTTCAGGATCGTCTCTGATCGCACTCACACATACGCACACAAATGGAAGCGAGAGTGTCACATTTGGAGACTATCGCTAGAAAGTTTGGCACTGGTTCTGCAGAGATAGCGCCATGTAGAGAATAGATAGCGCACCTGGGCTGTCCAGTTCCCTTCAGGACGCTAATCGATTCCATGTATGGTATGGTATAGGTATAAGTTTTCTGGTGGCTAACAAAGTAGTGCTAACGGCCGAATAATACGTCTCAAATCTAGCGCACACGTTTCGCCCCTGCTGACGGCCACCGGCCTTAATCTGGTGCGTTGTAACCTAATTTGCTCGGTGTCCGCTGGATCGGGATGTTTCAAGAGAAAAGGTTGTCGAAAGAAAACAGAAAAAAAACTCTCACAGCAATTCTGACAAAAACGACTGAGCCCAAAATGTGCCAATGAACAACTGATTCCGCTGCGGGCGAATTCAACCACAGCGGATTTCGTTAAAGTCGTTTTGTTTTGGGTTTTGTAGGTGGCAAGCAAATGTCCACATCTAAATGGATGAGATGAAGCTTTATAGTCCGATTCGAGCACTCATAATCTGAATATGCACCATGAAAATATATTTCGGGCTGAAAGGCGCGCTTTCCCCGAGCATTGTGCAGCAACTACCCCGTCATCGACAGATTTCGCGCGCGCCCCAGCGGCCAACAACCATCCATCTCTTTCCCTTCCAGTCAAATCGGCACTACGCACGCTTCCTCTCCCCCCCCCCCCCCCCCTCCCCCCTCGACGTTTCCCCGCTCCTATCGCCCGGTCGGAGCCGCGCTTTTTACGGGCGTCGACACCTGTGGGCCGGCGTGCGGCGGCGTGTTTTTGAGCGGCGGGCGGGGCGCGCGCCGCCACCCGGCCGGTGTCGCCGTGTCACCGGCGCGGGTCGGAGGTCGCCGACTGGGTGGCCGGCCCGCCCCGCCGCCCGCCCGCACCGCCGCGCGCCGCACGTCGCCGGGAGACGGCGCGCCATGGGCCAGGCTGCGCACTTCCGCGCGCCAGACGGGTCGGAGCGTTAAGAATGATTAGTCAGCCTTTGGGTTTGAACTTTGGGCTTTCTGGTATCGCTGTGAATGTCGTTGAAAGCGCTTGCTTGGTAGTTGGTGGAACCGACGGCATGCATGGTTCAAACTGATGCGTGACTTTGCATTGCTGAGTGCATGACCTAACTGACGGATCAAGTTCGCCTGCGGATGTGAACACTGTGGAGAATCGAACTGGCCGCGTTCGGGCTGGGCGCTTATTCCTCTTTGCTTCTGCCTTCATAACACTCTTTTGTAACCAATATATATATATATATATATATATATATATATATATATATATATATATATATATATATATATGTGTGTGTGTGTGTGTGTGTGTGTGTGTGTGTGTGTGTGTGTGTGTGTGTGTGTGTGTGTGTGTGTGTGTGTGTGTGTGTGTGTATATTTCTTCAAGGTGAGTTAATAGTTCGTAACATGCCCTCGTCACTGGTGCTCATTTACACGCATTAGATTGGTCCGTTACCTTCCGGCCGTCGTGAGCTGCTAGGAAACGACCAAAGAAAGCAGCGAAAATGTTTTTGCGCATAGCTTTGCACGCATCCCGGTCCCAAATGTTGTTGGAATCTCTCAGCTGGAAGCCCACACTACGCGCCCGCACGCTCAATTATGTGAGAAGAACGAGTGATACCACTTAGAAAATTCGCCGTTTTTTCTGTCTGTTGCTGGGCTGTGATAACAAACTGTATCCCCAAAGAGATTGAACCCCATCCAGATTAAGTATTCCAAAGCGTAGTTACGCCTCCTCTCTTTGGTCTACATATCATATGTATAGGCAATATAAAGTTTGAGGCGAAGACAGCCTTACATCACATCCGTTTGCAATGCTTGCAATCTTACTCGTAACTCTTCGTACGTAAAGCTCCGTACGCCAGTTTTCGTACGCAACGCTGTGTTGTGTGCGGAAGAGCGCCTGCCTTCCGATTCACTCCCCGTGGCGGAGTGTGTTTGAGTCGCTTTAGGCGCTCCTATTTGACACTAATTTGGATGGGCCACCGGCGGCTGACTTGGGAAGCCTGCGGCCGATAGCTAGCAGCAGACGCAGTAAAGGCTAGCTGACGTCAGAAGTCAGAGCTTATCATGCCGAGCATCGCGGCGTAGTAAGCTTAGGCAAAAAATAAAAAAAATGAAGGTGCCTACCCGGAATTTTATGATTGGATGGTAAGATCACGGCTAATGCAGCAACTTCTGCTCATCGTAGGGTACTAATCTCAAAAGTCTATTCAATTGAAAAGGATACATTGTCGACACAATTCCACGCAAAATTTTGCAGAAATACCCAATACCCTTATCGCAGTTCTTTGCACACAAAGCTGTGCGCGTAAGCGTTCGCGCGCAATTATGCGCACCGCAAATCTTCAGGCCCAAATATTTGCATGCGCATGCCTTCATATCTGCCGAAAATCACACGAGTACTTCTGTGTATACGCCATACCTTGCGCACGCACGTGCACGCATTGATGGCACACGGTATATTTGTAACGCATATTTTCGTATGCACGCTATTTGTAACACATTTATTCCCGCTGAAAATTATTCGCGTCGCCGTCCTTGGTGTGCCTATGCCTTTACATCGCATGCCTGGTATCGCAACATCTCAACTGTGTAATTCCTTGCATCGTAGATCTTCGCATACTTTTTCTTAATATTACATCTTTCCGCACCATAATTTTTGCATAAGTGGCTCTTCGTACATCCGTTTTTCCTGTACGGATACTCTGCCGTTGCACACCACGCCATGTAACGTGTTTAATAAAAGTAGGTAAGCAAACATCGTAATTATTCGTAAGGCAATTGTTCACCAGTGCACGAATGAAATGCATCGCACTGTGAGCAAAAAAACATTCGTTCCATCAGTCATACTACGGGTGCACTGACCTTTCCACCGCCACAGTTGCTGCAGATGACACGTCCTCGACCATTCAACCGATACACAGAGATAAACTGTGTAATCGATCGCCGCCAGACACCGCATTGACTGGCTTTAGCCTGTGCACTGGTTGGTAGAGTGAGAAGTCACGGCAGCACCCTTGACGCGAGATATTTCATGCGAAGAACAACGGCACGTACGAAAAACGAGGTATTGAAAACATTTTTGTTGCAAAACATATCGCGTTGTGCGAAAAATTTCATGCAGGGAAACACGGTAGGCATGAAGGCAAGCGGGCACTAAGATACGACACGAATGATTTTGTATGCAAGAAATTTTACGCAAGAAGTGCGATGCCAGTGATAACGAAAACAATGCAATGCGAAGAGTTACAATGCAAAAACACAGTGGCAAAAATTCACATGAAAAAAGAGTGAAAAAACAGTGTCATAAGCAAATGGTATTTTCGAGGTTTTCCGCATAGAGTATGTGCATTCTTCGCAATTGGTTACATAATGCTCATTTAAAGGAATGTCTACCGCCTATTAACACGCGCCCCGGTGGCCGGCTAGATATCCTTCGCTCTGGTGGGGTCAATTAAGATCTATCTAAGATCTAAGATCTAAGATTCTAATAAATTAAGAATAAGATAATCCCCCTAAGATCTCGGGAACTAAGAAAGCTAGAAACACCCCAATTTACAGGGTGTGTTGACCTAAACGTGATCCCACTTAGGTCAAAGTTTGAGGTTCCCAGGTCATGATCTTCGGGTCAAATAAGGTCAAACAAGTTCGAATTGAAGGTTTGTCTCCAAAGTGCCCACAGAACCTAGATAGCTGCTTCTAAGCAAAAGGTCACGTGCTTATTTAACGTCAGTGGTCTTGTTGATCTTTTGAAGGACATGGTGATCAAAATCTACAAGACTGCTCTGAGCATTGCATTTGAATCAGCGACAAAGATTACGCTAGGAAGTACGTTTCTAAAAACAAAATGTTGACGTAGGTCACTTTGGGCTAATGATCTATTCTGATCTCTAAGAAGTCCGTGGCAGATCATAATGCAGTTCCTGCTATCAACAAATTCGAAAAGAGCACCAGAAACTATCCCATACAGCAGGCCTTAGAGTAATAAAACAGGTTGGTCTTGAACTTGGTCTGACCTTCATGCCCAACCTTAGGTCAGCGTAATTTGCTCATTCAGTATTTGCGTTGCCTAAGAAAGTATGTCAGAGATGTATGGCTCCCTCTAACACTCCGTTGTTGCATCAGATTGAAGGGTTCTCTAGAAATTGACTTTGCAGAAACCATGGCCCGACTTTGACCTGCCATAGATCAGCGACCGTACAAGGTACGTCTGAATTTGTGATATCAAACGATCCGCTATTTAATTATCTGTAACTACGCAAAATTTGGGACGGCTACACCCCGCCGTTCGGAAGCCATTCTGGAAATACCTTTCGGGGGTGGGGGTCAAGTTGGCCCCCTACCCGAGCGCGTGTTAAATCCCAAATTACGTGTAGAGATTACCTATGAGGAATTGTGCAAGACCTGACTTCATAGCCCTCAGCGGCTTTGAGCATACAAAGCTTTGCGATGCTAAAATTTGCCGGACTTTCCCGTACTGGCATTTGTGCTGGCGGCTGATATGCAGTTCCCTTGGTATTTTAGGAAGGGGGAGGGGCTCGACCCATGCGCCCAGCCTTGAAAAATGGATAAATCAAAGGTAAAGCGCGTTTCGAGTGCATCGTTAGCTAGTTTTAGGCATTTTCCTTCTTAACCCCACCACCCGAATTATTTGCCGAATCTACTGTCCTGGGTTACGGATACTTGCGTACGAACAAATGTTATTCGAAAATATGTGACATGAAACTTATGAAATGAATGACAGAAAAAATGAACGAAGTTTCGTTCTATAATCATCTGGATACAGATGATTATAGAGCTGCGCAGTTCGGTACAGCTGCGCAGCCCAGGGGTAGTCCCTCCTGTGAAAGATTAGACCTCTCAACAGGCAGTTCTGACCCCTTAATACTATACGTGTTTAAATTGTTTCAGTGGTTCCGGCTGGAGGCTACCGATGACCTCCCTTACCAAAAAGGACAGCCTTAAGGATACCCTTGAGCCCCTACGGCCCAACTGCCAAACTGCTCCAAGAAGGCAGACATTTAGGAAATGTTCCCTTACCCCCCCCCCCCCCCTCAAGGCCCTCCGGGGTTCCTGTCACTGGCTCTCGAATGCTAGTTCAAACACACGATATCTGTCTGAATACTTGTCTCTTAACCAGCGATCATGTTAATTCAACCAGTGTGCACTTTGATCATCCCTCAAAATTTGACATAGAAAATGTATAACAGAGGACTAGGTGGGGTCTGCATGCATAATCTGTAACCCTTCCACCCAGCGAGGCACCGGCTAGGCGAAAGTGCCCCTCTTTTACCTCTCAGATGCCTCTGAAAAAAATCATGTGTAGCTCGCCGTTACGACCCGCCTGGCTGGGTGCGGGTACACGTCGGGACGGGTCAGGTCGATTGGGGCGCCGTATCGCAGAGTACCGGTTCCGGTGACCCACTGGACGGCCTGAGCGGCCAAGCTGAGGCCCGTCCCCGTCTCGATCTCTGCCTGATCTCTCGATCCCTGGAGCGATGCTGGCCGGTCGGCGAGGACAGCCACGAGCGCGGCGGCCGGGAGGCGGGCGGGCGCCGGCCGGCCGGCCCGGCGGGTGGCGTCGCCGCCGATCTCCGCCGCCCCTGGGGCGCGTCACGAGCCGGCCGCACGCGCCCGTCACGGACGCATTGTTCTCAGACGTGACACCGAATCAGAGCCGCGCCCCGCCCCCGCCCTCATTCGTCACGCGCGCCGGTCTGGTCGACAGCTGAATGCGCGCAGTGATTGCTCCGATTGTGGCGCGGACTGTCCTAGTGAAGAATGCGGCCTCTGTTGCCGGACTCGTCCGTTGAATCGCGTAAATCAGCCGGTGACCGATGAACTCATGTCGGCGTCAGGTGCGACCGTCCGCTCCGGCCACCCGTCCAGTTCCCGTGTGAATCGCGGACTGCCGCCGCATTCCCCGCGCCCGATCTCACCTCGGGCGCTGATTGAATCCGAGGCTCGCCGGCCGTGCAGGCGGCGGAATGTTGCGCCGGCGTACGGCGCGGCGCGCGGCGCGCGGCGCGGCCTGCACCCGAGCCTCCCACGCATCTGCAGCAGACCGACCACTTCTGTTTGCGTGGCTGCCGAAACTTGGCCGTATATCATCGACCGCCGCCGCCGCCCCCTGCTCACGATTCCAAATTTACGACGCCGATTCCGCCCCACGGTGATGCGCGAGAAGCGTGAGAATTCGGCGTCGGCGCGGCGGCGGCGGCGGCGCGTCGAGGCCGGAGCCGAGCGGCGGGCCCGCCCCCGCCGAGAATACGGCAGCCGAGCCCGGCGGAGGGGGCGGCCCGGCCCCCGCCGCCCCGAACGGGCAACACCCACCCGGGGTTTATTGGGACACTCCGATAATTGCCAACCCGCCGTGAGACAGAAGGAGATTGCGAGACGACCGAGAGGCCCGGAGAGAAGAGGGAGAGGAGGGTGAAGAAGGGAGATAGATACAAAGACAGAGAGGATAGGAGGAGAGGAAGGAGAGCAAAATAAAAAGGCGTGGAAGAAAGGAGGAGAGAGGAGGAGAGAACACTATATATATATATATATATATATATATATATATATATATATATAATGTTTAAACACAACGAAGAAGAAATGACGTTATTGGAAATTTTCTTGTCACATGCACTGGAGAGCATCATTACCGTTGTGTAATCAACTAACAACGGGAGCTTCACACATGCCACCTTTTCTACCATGACATCACAAGGGCTTATTTTACGCGTGGTCGAGCTGAACCTGCGGTGCATTTGTTTTGTACGGTTATTTAGATACCTACACTTGCGAAGGAGTCCGGAAGGAAATTTGTTAGTTATGCCACTGAAAACGACACCGACCGTTTGGTTGCACGAAGCCCATCCCAAACTTCTTTTCCCCGCTGCATTTCCTGCTTAGGGCGGTTTGAAACTGGTTTTTGACTGTCGTATACCCGTTAGATCGTCCAGAATGTTGTCGTCGCCGAATTACCATCTCAAAATTACAAACATTCAGAGCGCTGCAAAGCTGTGGAATAATGCATTTCTCATATCACAATATTTTGCGCATTATTTCCGTTCCGTATCTTATCATTGTGGCTTACACCATTCAACCATGCTTGCAAACACAAGTTGATATATATATATATATATATATATATATATATATATACCCTTGCCTGCGTAGAAGTTTAGGTGGAGGGTGGTCACAGCGATGTGGATTGCGAAGTGAGAACAGTGTCCAGAACTTAATCATTTACATTTATCTTCGAATTTATCTGTGCGTGCTTCTATACGTGCCGTTACCTCAATGAGATTTTATACTGATGACAATTGAATCATGTAAGAAGCATTGTTCTGTGCCTCGAGGAGACTTTCCGGCAGTCCCTGCGAACCCCGTGCCATTGCGAGGGGCGTGTGTTCGCTCCGCGGTCTTGGCCGCGTCTGTCTGGCGGAGCTGACCCCGCTCCCGCCGGCACCGCCGCCGCAGCGTCGGTGCGGCGGAACTGCTACCGCCCAGCAAACAGGCGCCACACATCTGCCGTTCTTACGGCCACCGTGTTTATTGGTGTGTGTAAACAGAGCCGAGCTGCCGACAAAGTGGCCATCAGGCGGCGGACAGCGGGCACACCAGGCTGGCCTAGTTCGGCGCCGGCCGGCGGCTTCCTGAGTCGAGCCAGATGGACAGGCGCGCGGGCAACAGGCCGACGGGCGCTGAGGAACCCGCGGGTGGCGGCTCGTCTGCCAACGCCGCGTCCGGCCCGGCCCGCTGACGCAGGCCGGTACCGCCGTGACCGGCCCGGCCCACTGACGCAGGACAGCACCGCTGCGTTCGGCCCGGCCCGCTGACGCAGACCGGTACGATACCGCTGAGTCCGGCCTGGCCCGATGACGCAGGTCGGTACTGCCGCGTTCGGCCCGGCCCGCTGACTCAAGTCGTTACCTCCGCGTCCGGCCCGGCTCGCTAGCGCGGGCCGGTACGGTACCGCTGCGTCTGGCGCGACCCGCTGACGGAGGTCGGCACTGCTGCGTCCGGCCTGGCCTGCTGACGCAGACCGGTACGGTTCCGCTGAGTCCGGCCTGGCGAGCTGACTCAGGTCGTTACCGCCGCGTCCGGCCCGGCCGCTAGCGCAGGCCGGTACGGTACCGCTACGGCCGGCCCGGCCTGCTGACGCAGGCCAGTGCTGCGGCCAGCCGCTGACGAGTGCGTCGGTCCGCAGTAGACGTCACACGTGTCTGTCGCCTGCTTTTGATCTGTCCTTCGCTCTCCCGCGTTCTGATGACGCCCTCGCTGTCAAACGCCTGCGTGTAGCCAAAGTGACACTGGCGCTCGCTGTGGGGATCGCAACAACCGACACCTGCTTCTCACCTCTCCATCCTCACGCGTGTCTGTCCCGGCAGCGTGCGGCGGCGGCGGCGGCGACGGCGGTGGCGGCGCTCCCGCGTCCCGCCCCGCCCCCGCCTCGGCCGCCGGCGCCGCCCCGCCCGGGGGCCCGCCGGGGTCGCCGCCGCCGGCTGTCCTCTGTCGCCCGGCCGCGCTATTAATTGGTAAACATTGGTTTTTACACGGTGCGCGGCGCCGCAGCCGCGTCCCCGCCCAGATTACGGTGCGCGGCGGCGCCGGCGGCGCGCTCGCCGGCCGCCAGAGCGACAGCGCCGCCGGCCGCCAGATCCGCATACCCGGCGCGTGGGAACAGGCCGACCGACAGCTCGGATCTGGGCGAATTTTATGAATAATGAAGAGCCGGCGCAGTGGGAGGTGCCGGCTGGTGATGTAGGGTGGCGGCGGCTGGGACGGGACGAGCCGCCGCCGCCGCCGCCGCCGGGCTGACCGCGTGGGTCGGCCGCCGCTGGGCGTGGCGAATGTGGCGTGCCCGCCGGCGCCAACCGGCTCAGCACCGCTGGTGACCAGCCAGTGCTGGCCCCAGCTGGAGGACAGGTGCACCCAACTCCCACACACGAATGGGCAATGGTAATTGGGAACTCAGTGGCAATGAATTGATAGGTGAACTTCTTTCCCTCGCTGTTCGGTGGTCGTCAGCACTTGCGAGCTCTTTTTTCGTCATCGAACAGTTCTTTTGCTTGTTTGGTCTGTCATAGTCTTGGAATTTGTGCATGGTGCTAAATCTAAGTGATGTATGTATGATGCTCAAACTAAAACCATCCTTAACCAACTCGTAGTTATAACCAAAGTCTGTTATCTTCGTCAGAGCTCGTTGATCGCGTACATTGTTGCAGGCTTTGTATCTGTACGCCTTCTAATGTTTGTAAACATCTTGAATTATGCAGAAGGCAAATTGTTAAACTGACGATTACCAGCGCTTCTGTGCCATACAGAATAACGTTCGAGTCATTGCTGTCAAATTTAGATGGACTTGTTCACATTATGGTCGTGCGGACAAACCACCGATGATTGACATCTCAGTGTACGTCGCACGCAAATTCCTCCACGTGGTTCGCTTCAGGAAGGAGTCTAAAGCTCGCTTCTCCTTTCGTTCTGAACATAGGGCGACATGACCATTCCCGATACAGTACATGCTCCTTAGCCTGCAAAGTGCTGCGTGTCCACAGTGCAGCGTTCGACCCGTTTCATGTTGTCTATCTGGTGCCACTACGGCTCTGTATCCCCTCTATATTGATGGAATATACCCTGCCGTGAGTGACAACTACCTTTTCCTCAGTAAGCAGAGGCGCCAAACAGCTGAGACATCGCGCTAATGTTTGCGCTTTACTTTTACTTTGCTCAGAGTGCGTGTCCATTGTGCAGCCTGCCGCAAGGCAAAGAACAGTGCTGCAGGTACAGGGGCAATAACGAATGCGACCTTGGAAGTGAGCTTACGATTACGATAAGTACATAGACGAGGAACCGAACTAGCTGAGCCCTTGAGCGAGTCCGCGGGACCTGGACAAACCAGCGGCGCTCATTGCGATGACGTCATAGCCCTGCCACGGCCGACGGCCAGCCCACCCGTTATGGCGCTCGTCCAACACGTTCGTCACAAGCCAGCTGCTCTCGTCTTATCAAAGCCCGTGCGGCCGCCGCTCACGCGCTTACGCTCTGTATCGGGTGGGTCGCGGCGCCGCCCGACGAGCCGCAGCCGACTGTCGCAGCGGCAGGCTGCCCCACTGTCCATGCAGTCCGTGTCGAGGCGTGAGTGGCGGGGCGGCAGGCTACCCCACCGTCCACGCAGCCCGTGTCCTGGCTTGAGTGGCGGGGCGGTAGGCTGCCCCACTGTCCATGCAGTCCGTGTCGTGGCGTGAGTGGCGGAGCAGCGGGCTGCCCCACTGTCCATGCAGTCCGTGTCGAGGCGTGAGTGGCGGGTGGCAGGCTGCCCCACTGTCCATGCAATCCGTGTCGTGGCGTGAGTGGCGGGGCGGCAGGCCGCCCCACTGTCCATGCAGTCCGTGTCGCGGCGTGAGTCCTTGAGGATTCAGTCAGCGGCTCCTGTCGCCACGTAGATCAGCCGTCAATTACAGCGCACGTCACCGGCCGCGGGTCCGCGGTCCTGGCTTTACGAGCCTGTCCGGACGTTCAGCAGGCTATGATGGGTTGCCCTGCAAATACGACCGGCGACCTGCGGCGCGGCTGCCGTATAGGGAGCAGCTGAGGGCCGGGGTGCGGTGTTTGCGCGGCCGGCCCGGCCAGGGTCGTCAGGTACCGGCCAGCGCCTCCCGCTGCGCCCCCGCGGCCGGCCGGCTCCCCTCCTCCCCTCGCCTGACCCCGGCAGCAGTCGATAATTGCGGCCGCGCGGAATGCCCGTCTGCGGTCTGGGAGCGCTGCTCAGCCGGGCTGCATTGCCGCCTGCTGCCGGGTGCGCTGCAGCGGTTTAAACCGCGGCTGGGGGCGCGGCCGCGGGGCGGTCCTCTGCAGCGGTTTAAACCGCGGCTGGGGGCGCGGCCGCGCTGTGGTTCTCCGCGGCGGTTTAAACCGCGGCTGTGGGCGCGGCCGCGCGGCGGTCCTCTGCAGCGGTTTAAACCGCGGCTGAGGGCACGGCCGCGCGGCGGTCTCGGCCACAGCTGGCTGAGAGGAGAGGGAGGGGGGAGGGGGATGCAGCTAAACGTTCGCGCGCGGCTGCGATGTGATTGGATGTTCGTGATATGCCGGCGCCCCTGCAGCGCATCAGATGCTGTTGCTTGAACGCTACCCGTTTATTTGTCGAATGATACCCGGTTGATATGGGACCTGAAGTTCCTGATGCACCTCGGCTGCTGAATTGTTGCCAGAAGCCGCGTGCTGATAAACTTGTGGAGTACGTACCCCACGTTCTGCGATGAGGAAAACGGACTGTGTATATATTCATGGCACTAAAGCTTAGTATCCACCAAAGTGGCTCCGTGTAGCCGCGGTGAGCGCGATCGGTATGCTTCATAACGTTCCTATGCGATTATCTTACCATCCTCTTTGGCATATTTCAGATCGATAGGTGTAATATTCGATACATCACGGTTTTTATGGCCGACCCATCACCATTATTGCCATTTTATTTGTACTTTTTGCGACGGACTGGCGCTGTGGCTCCCACTGTGCGCAGATATGGGCGCTATACATAAGCCGACCAGCATCCTCACTTGTGAATTAACCCGACGCCGGTTTTTGCCAAAGCGCGGTAACTCGTCATGCTGCGAAGCGTGGAAATATTTGGGAACTCGAATCTGATAAAAATCCGTGGTCTTCCCATGGCAACCGGGAAAGTGTATGCGATTCACGAATGTATCTGTGCCGCTGTAGGTATGTAAAATGCATTCGACAGAATGGTAAGAAGAGTGTGCCATCAATAAGTATTTCATGCAAGGCAACATTGTTTGCTGAAGAAATCGGCATAACAAAGAAGTTTGAGCTCAGAGACGCGAAAAGTCGCAGTGCGCACTGCTCATTAATTTTCTAAAGACCTAATCCGAACCCTTCGAATGGAAAGATTTCTGGGATCAGAGCTTACGCTAAGTAATGCTCGTTGTGTAAGCCCTGACCCCAACCATCCGATCGCGCAATTCCATGTCAACAGCAGACTTTGGTGGCGAAAGCTTAACGTGGCGCAATGGTTGGCACGGTCCGTCCTGCCCTCTGACGTCATTTGAACTTCATCGCGGCCGCTGCCACCGGCCGCGGGCCATATCTGTCAAGGACAAACAGCGAGCGCCTAAAGCGACTCGAACTCACCCCGCCGCGGGTAGGTGAATCGGGAGACAGGTGCTCTTACCAACTGAGCCACCGGGACGGACAGAAGCAGGTAATTTGATGTATTTCTGTTCACCAAGAGTCTCCTCGGAACGATGCGATGAATATGAAGTGCTTTAGCGTCAGGGCGGGGATTATGCAGTCTAGGTACGGGATGCCAGCTCATATGGCAGCGCAGAGCGCACAGAGCTCATATGGCAGCGCTTTAGTCCAAGGCGTTACGGGCGAAAACAAAACACAGGAGTTGCAATATTCAGTTGTTTGAATTTGTTGTGGTTGAAAACTGCTGTTTTGTGTAGCGTTGCAACGGGGTGCGTGCACCACATGTCCTGGAAAAGTCACGTTAGGAAATCGTTTATGTCGGCCCGAACCTTGTAAGTTATTCATCAAACGCTTCTTCTAAAAATGGTTTTTAACCATTTCATTGATAATCACCAGTTCGAGACATTTCGCTAACGTCGTCCTCTCTCATGTTCTCACCTAAGTGAGATAAAGCACAAGGTAACTCATCTACTCAGACCATGCGAGAAGAACAGCTCCACGCCGGGCCGTCTGCCTTACTGGTCGGCTATAACCACTCATGTGGCGCCACAACTTCGAGACGCAGCTCTGCTGTTGAGAAACAGCTCTTGCCGCCTTGCTGTGGGGCAGCAGACGATACTGGCCGCGGTGCCAAGCTATCAAGCAGCGGAGAAATCTCTCTCTGACGTCACTGGTAACGACAATTTTCAGTCGTTACCACTTCGAGCGATAAGGTCAAGGCTTGCTGACAGCAAGTGGAAGGAGACATCTCGTCCATTGACTTTGCATGGACGACTTTTAGCCGTCGCAACCGCACAAACAAGACGTAAATGACCAGCGTAGTTCTAGTGCCTGCACGCGATAGCGGTAACTGAAACCAATCGACGTCAATGTACGCATATCCTTCCAGACCATGAGAGCAGGATTACCATTTCGACCAATAACTGTTTAACAATGATACTCCATCAACTACTGGCTCAAAAACGAAACGGTCGCCCGAGTATTTCTGCTTTGCACTGAGCAGCTACCTTGAACCACAGGCCGTGTTGGATAGTTGGGCAGTTCAACCCAGTAGTCTGGCAGACCGTCGTGCGATGTTTTACGTGTAAAATGTAAAAAAGGCTCTGATCCCTTTTTAACTCAATTCTGTCCACATCATTGTTAACCATAAACATAATTATTCATGCGGGGCGTTCCCAAGTGGGGTGGGCGTGGAAAAATATGCATCGCACAGTCGGAGGCAGCAAGCAGTGACCTTCAGTATGTTTGTTTGCCTGCGTAATGAACCGTAGTTACCTGGCAGAGAGGCCTCGCGGAGCCATACGCCGGAATTGCCAGACCCCCCCCCCCCCCCCTGCAGTGGTTACAGCTGGCACGCTGTGGGAACCGGCTCCCTCCCCCGCAGAGAGCAGTCAATGCGCTGAGGAAGGAGGGGGAGAGGGGGGGGGGGGGTGCTCCTGCAGTGGCCAGTCAGCACCAGAGACGCGATGTTTCATATCTAGCATGCCACCTTTTTGTTTCTTGCAGTTTTTAGTAGGTCAAATGTGTCCTATTTAGTGGGCAATGCTAGTTTTCTCGAAATCCTTTTAAGCAGTTCAGAATTTCTGTTTAAAATAGCCGCTCCGGCGGGAGAAACAGCATTGAACTCCCCGTTCACCACAATGAAAGTAGTGTTTTTAGTTTGTGCTACTTTCTTCATGTCTGTTATGTTTTTTTTTTGCAATGCAATGAAGATTAAAAATGCTTATGCGATACGAAGGCTTGGAGCACTGTTTGCAGGGAACATTATATCTAAAATATATGCATATATAAGTGGTGCTTCTAGCTGGTATCACGCATATAAGTGGTAAATCTAACTGGTATGAGAATATTATCACGCGAATTTAACAAAATGTCTTGCAAAAGTTGTTATTCCTTACCATGGTGTTCTGCACAGTGGCTCTTTCGAAGCGCCCTTTGATTCTCGTAAACGGACTAACACATGGCCTAAAGTGGCGCACTGGCTCAAACTTCCAACAATGTGCTTCTCAGCAAATGCCTCACGCCATCCGTTGTGCCAATTCAAACGGTCATTATGCTTACGTCACTCATACCAGATGGGGAGATACTTTTACGCTCGCAAAGCCGCAATGCACGGGCTAAAAGAGCTCAAAAGTGGCATCTCTGGTCCGGAACAGCTGACGACGGCCCTAAGCAGATTCTGTCGTCGTCAACTGTCACGGACTAGGGCTTAACTCTGGGGCCAGAAAGCAAATAATAGTACAAGGCTGTGACAAAGCTTTGACTGCGTGATTTAGACTCGGGAATAGTTAAAATGTATTTGCCTATTACATCTTGATCGTGCTGCAGTGGCACTCCCCAGAGTTAGTATTGAACATAACTGGTCCTGACGTGTCGCCGGAGTATGTTGTTGTTTTTTTTTGTTTAAATGTGCCATTAATATGGCACCTTTAAACCACCAAACCGCTACATCTCGCCCGGCAGCAGCATGCGTCTGCTGGCGGATTGTGGGCCATCGTACTTGACGGATTTTTTCCCGGCTAAAATTCTAGCAAGCAGAATAGGTTCTCGTCAGCCCTAAGTTTCAACACCTTAAAAAAACAGAAGAACTGCATCTTAGCTTTAGGTAAAGTTTTGGTGCCCAACTGAACTTTTTGGCACTGCAAAAAGAAAAATGCCCTCGGGCAAAGGCTCACCCTGGTTTGGCGCCGGTTTTTGACGCCGTTTTAGGACTGAATCTTGGAAATTTGTATAACGTCCAATCGAGCCACTGCTTTCGCCGACAGCAGCCCTCGTTAAAGTGTCATGCTCAACATGACCACTAAAAGACCCAGTTCCTGTCTTTGTCGTAATCGTCTGGCTGATGGGATGACGTCAGTGGGACGTCAGGGAGGAAGTCAGAGGGATGTCAGGACACTGTGCTCTCCCCGAAGAATGTTTGGCTGCGCGCCTGCTACGGTTATGAACAAACTGACTTGCCGTTAAGGTTGTTTGGTTTATTTCTAAAAAAATGTAAGATACAACGCCAAGGGGCTGTTAAACCTTCCGGCAACAACTGCATTGGAAAAGATCCAATTACGAGATGAACGGTATGTCCAGTGCCAGGGTACGCCAAACTATGTCACCACATACGGAATCACAGGAATGTGCCAAAGCTTACAGGACCTTCAACTTTAAGTGCCTTTGTACTGTGTGAGGAAAGTTAGGAAATTCTTATTTCGGCATGTATATATATATATATATATATATATATATTTATTTATTCATTTATTACATACACTGATTTTTCTGTTAACTTTTATGCACAAACCTTTGCTCAGAATCAACGTCAAAGAATAATGAAATGGCCGGGGGGTGGGCTGACTTCCATTGTCCCAGCTTTGCTAACGAAGGAATGGAGTCCGTAAAGCTTTGGTTCTTCTGATTCTGTTATTGGTTATTGACAGTTGTTATGCACCACAGCTGTCGAAATTCTTAGAATGGGAATGCGTAGTTCTGTCTATTTATGACTGTGATTCTTCATACATGCAATAATATACAATTAAGATCTGTCGACTGACGAGAGACGAGATCCCCGACATCCACGAGATCTACAACGAGATCTTACAAACCTACTATACCTTTCACATCTACTATGGCTGCCATTTATTTTCAACGTATAAGTCTCGTAGAATTGTATTTTGTTTCTTTTTGTCATCTCTTCCGATCCCGACATTTCGATCAGTACCCGTCACCTGTAGATAAGTATGTGTGAATGATTCCAGTTTGACGTAGGACGTCAGTTAGTTATTCGATATTGATCCGGAAGTTGCAGTTATCAGGCCACGTCCACGGCTGTTTTATGCGTGTTTTTATCAGTTTTTGTTTCCGTCGAAATTCGCTTTAACGTTTAGCAATGACTTGCCGATTTTGTGACAATGCTTTAAGTGAATAATGCGAATTTAGTGGTACCGACCTTGCACTCCTACACACACATTGTACTGCTATCCTTGCATGTGGTATCACACAAATGGCAAGGTATTGGGCGTCCTAGAAACGAAAAACATGAACCGTGAGAAAAAGTAAGTGAGAACCATTTCAAAGCTGCCATGTAGTTTTTCTTCTGTATTGTGCCATAATGTGTTTTCTTAGGACAGCAATACCATAAAAGAGCTTGAATATCTCTCTTGAATCTGGGTTATGGCCTTGCGGCTATTGCAACGCATTCGCCGTCTGTGAGGAAGGTTGAACATGTCGAACCATTATAGTAGTGTCATGTAAATCATGCCTCTACCCTCATAGGACTTTAAAGTGTTTGCGCTTATGTACCGTGTAATGAACTGAGGACACCTTCCACGGTTTGGGCGTGTCCAGCATATCCGCTATTTCCACATTCAGCACCCTTTGTCGATTCCAAGCAGTCGGTTGATGCAGCCCATTTTATTATACCCAATCCAATGTTTTAATGAGATGATGATGATGACCTATGGGACTGTATCGCAAGAATACAGCAATAACGCCACGGACAACTCTTAAGGAGACTGAATGGAGACTGCATGCCAAGATTAGAAACGAAACATGTTGATAAATGTACAATGGCTGATAAAGAAATGCTGACAAAGATCGCATCTTATCGTAAACGCTATAAAAAGTAAGAGCCCAGAGTCAAACGGATTAGAGTAAGGTAAAAGGACTGTAAAAAGTGGTTTATATTTGGCAAATACAAATAAAAAGGTCAGAAGCATTTGGTGGTTGAAACAGCTGGTGGTATCGAAAACCTAGCGTAATAGAAAGGCACGCGATTAAAAAGGCTCGACGTTATTAAATCAACAGAGTTGCCAACGCGGCGCTACAGAAGCACATTGCAAAAGGCCGGTTTTCCGGGGGCGGGGATCCACTCCTGAAAGATTGAAGCACACACGCCTAAAGACCCAGGGGATGATGCTGGGACTCGGGACGGATTGAAGGGATCGGATCTACTAAGTACATTTCTGGATGGGTCCAAGGTTGTGTCACATTTTCCTGGTCGACGTCATATCTACTTCTCGACAGGAGTTGTCCACCACGCTGTAACAAAACTGCAAAGTGGTGGCCCTAGCAGGGACTTAGGGAGACGAGTCCAGAGGCGGTTCCTTGGTTGTGGCAGGGTTTTAGTCCATAGAGGTTGTGAAGAAAGCAAAGTGCAAAAGGGAAAAATTAGATGGTCGGAAGTTTTTAGGGGGAGGGCATTTCAATACCAAAATGTTGTGCTTGTTTTAGGAAAAACACAAAAGAAAACTTATTTGTAGCCCAGCCCCTTACAGTAAATTAGCAGTTAGTGCACCGCCCATCCTGTACATTTTGGATCCGTAAAGGTCTCTGCACGGGCTGTGCTTTTTACCTACGCATACATCCCTAATCTGGGAGGAGGGCCATGAACAGAGTAGCCTGCTGGGTGGAGGGCAGAACTGGGCAGAACTGTGAAGACGGAGTAGATTGGGTGTAAGTTGCGTGGTTCATTAGAGCACCGCGATTCACCTACACGGTTTGCTGATGCAATGTTGTGGCCACATTCCGCCTACTGTGCTGTTCTGAAGGGGGAGTGTAATTGGGTGCAAGCTGTTTTTAAGTTGTTTAGAGTAGCCAGCCTGTTGAGCCGGACAAGGCTGGCGATCCAGAAGGTTTCGCGGCCGGAGGACACGGTAAGCGCCCACGACAGTCTAAACATCCACTTCCGTGGATCGGCGTGATATAAAGCAGCAAGGGACCGCTCCCGGTGTGTTTATTTGCAGTGTTGGACCTCTGTTTTGGTTTTCGGCCGCCTGTTTCGGGTGTGCCCGGTTTTTGTGCTTGCAGCCGGCGAAATATGATACACGTTCTCGGCACCCCAGGCGCCGCGCCAGATTTGTAATTAAAACGAGCACTAGCCGCGTATTTATGACAAATTAATGTCGTATGGGGCTATGTTTTAGCGCAGGGACGCCGCATGTCTCCCGTGTCTCAGCGATGTTTACACGGTTGGCGGGCTGAACCCCGGGTATGGTCGGTTGACATTATAATCAAGCGTCACACACACACTCAGCAGCAGCAGTGGTTCGCCAAAGTGTCGCGCGCCGCCGCTGCAAGCCATCAAATTGACTCGTCAGCATGTCAACAGGCATCCTCCATTTCAGCTAATTGGCCCCTTGCAGGGGTAGACGACACATCACTCCATAACACGAGTTCGTACTGGATGGCGGACCGAGCCAACGGCCCTACCAGCGACGGCACACACTGAAACACGCGGAGCATTCTGTGCGACCGCTCGCCCCATTCAGCAGCGACCGTTCAGGTGGACAATGACGCGTTATCGCCACGCTTGAACTGGATAGGCCGGCTGACTCCACCGGTTCCCTGCCGCTCCCCGCCCCCTGCTCCCACCCGCCGCCACCCCCCGTCCGGACACGGTCATTTCCACGGTGTTGTCCTGTGATTTGGGAGCATTGTCGGTGCGGAGAGTCATAAGGTAGCCGATTTGGCGCCGCTGAAAAATACGACCGCCCGCCGCCCACCTGTTTTCAGCGTACACATATTTCGCCGTTCACACTTACAGAAGTCTGTGGCCGCCAGAATGCGGGCGATAATGTCCACCGGCCGTGACCGACGCGGACAAAGTGGACACAAAGGACCGCATCAAGTCAGCACTATTTTTCCTGCGGCCCGAGTGGAAAGTAATATGGTTCCCACAATGTCACGAAGAGGTGCGACCCACTCCCAAAGGATGGAACATAAAAACTAGAAGAACACATATCGAGCACGACAAAATGGCTTTCAGAGAGGGTGATGAATGCCACAGTGAGGAAGCATATCCCGGCACAATGGTACACTGTAGCGGCGCCGGCCGATGGCACATTCCGGACCGGCGGTCATCCCGCACAGCGCGCCGGTCCGCGGCGCCTGTGACCGGCGCACAGCGCTCGGCGCTGGCGGCCGTACAGCATGGGGCGGACACGGCTCATTAACCGGGAACTGCAGGTTTCAAAGCGTGAGGGCGTAGTGGTCCGCTGTGTCGGCAGCCAGCCTGTCTGGCCGACCGACGTCTGTCAGTTAGGCTGGCCTCTCGTCTATCGTCTGCCGGTCAGCCTGCCTCGACAGACAGAGGACGCCAGTCTGCCCAGTCTGCCCGGGTTGGCAGTCGGATCAGCTCCGCTGAATGCTCGGCGCGGCGTCCAGTGCAGTCCTCCGGGTGCCGGCGCCGCCGGCCCGCCCCGCCCCTCGGGCTCTTGGCTGAGCAGGCCGTCTGCCGTGCCCGGCCGCCGGGTCAACAGCCGCTCTGTTTTGGCCGGCCGACCCGCCCGGCCGGCGCGGCACGCCCGCGCGTGCGGTCCCCGTGCCGCGCGCGCGCCCCTGATCGATGACTGCCTGCAACACCCACACACGTGAGCAAACAGCAATTAGGCGCGCGGCGAAGGGCGGCGGCGGCGGCGCGCGGCCGAGCCGCTGTGTCGGCCGGCACTATCTGTTTTATCGGCCGAGACCGGGGGCGGATCCGCGGCATCTGAGGCCGGCGGCGTCGCGTGCCAGACCGGCCTGCCGCCGCTGCACCGGCGCCGGCCGGGAGGCTCTGGACGGACGCCACCCACCAACCGCTGCATCGGCCCCGGTCGAGCGGCGCCAGGTGGAACAAAGCCGGCTGCCACGGCTGCAACGTACCGGGCGACCCTCGGCGAGACGAGGCCTCAGCGCAGCTGCCGCCGCCGGACTGGCTCGGCTCGGGGGCTCCAGACGGGACGAGGCCTCAGACCAGCTGCCGCCGCCGGACTGGCTCGGCTCGGGGGCTCCAGACGGGACGAGGCCTCAGACCAGCTGCCGCCGCCGGACTGGCTCGGCTCGGGGGCTCCAGACGGGACGAGGCCTCAGACCAGCTGCCGCTACCGAACTGGCTCGGCTCGGAGGAATGCAGACGGGACGCAGGGTGCCCTCGTCCCCAGGAACATCACATGAAAGGATGCCATCCGATCTCTTGCGGGTAGATCTTCCCAGCCCGTTCGGACGTTCCGTGAGAAACGGACGTCAGCACACTCGGGTTTTTTCCAGTTTATGAATGAGATGAAACGCAACTACTACCCTGCATATCGCCTGATCGAATCGTCTGTTTTTGGGGCTAAAGTCCCAGTTAAAATCGTAGATAACTTATCACTGTGCCCTGCATCCGTTTCTCCGCCGATTAAGGCTCCGTTTCAGACACGATTTTTTGCTTCGACGCAGCTTGTCGCCAGTAAAGTCCGCCCCGCCAGGCATTGGCCCACTAACAGCGCACTGCGCATTGTGCAAGCAGTAGATCACGAGGCGCCGGCAGCATCCGCGCCGAAAGCCGCAAATGACAGGCTCCCTGCTCCCAAACGGTGGCGTTTATCGCACAACGCGGCCATCACGGCAGCTGTAACCGGCCTGCCGGCTCTGGGCAGCCGGCCGCCCAGGCGCCAGCCCGGCAGCTGCGGAGCCGCGGGGCGCGCTGCCAGAGCAGCGAGTGGCTGCGCAGCACCGGCCGGCCGCTCAGCTGCGTCTCACGGCAGCAGCAGCGCTGCATGGTAGCATTCCAGGCAGCCGGACGGCAGCGGGCGGCGGGCGCGGCCGCCGCCAGACGGCAGGCGCGGCGGAGGCCGGCGCGCGCCGCCGCTCCGCACCGCCCGCGCTTGCATGCTTGCATGTAATGCCGCCGCGGACGGGTAAGGAGCCGGTGAAATCACTGATGACAGCCGGAGGCGGCGGCGGGCCCGGGCGCCGCCTCGCCGGCCGGCCGCCGGCGGCGGCGGGTGCGACGCGTCGCTCTCTGCATTTCCTGTCGGCTGGAATGCGGATCGCCCGCCGGGCGTCATATGATTCAGTTCAGCTTGGACGCCGGGGGAGGAGAGGCGCGCCGACGGGCCCGGTACGGCACCGCTGCCGCCCGGCGACGCCCGGCTGGGGGCGGCCCGGCCGCTGACCACGGCCGCCCGCGGCCGCTGCGTGGGGTACCGCCGGCCGCGGCGCGCTCGGCGAGAGCGGCGGTGGCGGGCGGCCGCGGGATAGCGGTCCCAAGGAGTCAAACCGGTCGCACATCTAAGTCATTTCGATGTGTCAAACGATGTAGATTATTCCTTCACTACGTAAAGAGCGTGGGTAGCTCTTTATGCACACACTCATCAGCGTCTTACTCCACCATCGGAAGCTAGCAAATTGCTAGGGGGTAAAACAAAAATGTTCACTGGCCACAACAATGTCATGAGCTCCAAAAAGCCAAGCTTGTCACACGCAACTGAAATACGCATTTGAATGGATTTGGTGGGGCCGGCTACTCCACTGCCCCAATCTGACCCGGTGTGCGACCCTTTAACGCATTTCGAAAGCGCGTCAGGGATTGGCTCCACGGGTGCGGCTGCGGCGGCTGCGGCGGCAGCGGCGGCGGCGGCGGCGGCGGCGGCGGGTGCGACTCTCAGGCGACGTAAATTATTGTCTACCAAATAAGCAGCGGTTTAGACATGCATACTTATCAGTGTCTTACTCCACCAGCTGAACCTTATAAGTTGGCAGGGGATAGTAGGACACAGACATGCTCATTGGTCACATCATCATGAACTCTAAATACTTAAGTTCGTCTCACGCAACTGAAATTCGCATTTAAAGGGACCTGACAGGGCGGCCAGTCCACTCCACCAATTTGGCTCAGTGTGCGACCGCTGCACGCAAGCTCGAAAGCGTTTCAGAGATTTACCCCAGCAACACTTTTCCGTATATTTGATTCACTGAACGAGGGCAACATTGTGATTTCAGAAAGCATCCGCTGAGCCTTAACCCAACGAGTGAAGGGCAGCGAGCCCGTCACCACTGGTGCACTATACTGGTCACCACTGGTAAACTATACTGGTCACCACTGGTGCACTATCGTCCAAAGTGCCGTCCGCAGCGTAGGCACTTCACAGCCGTCTGCAAGCAAACGATGTCCGATGAGACAACACAAGAATCAGGAGATCCTGCAACTTTTCTGAAAAAAAAATCATATTTTCAGCGGCATTTGAATGTGTAATGGCCGGGTCCTTTTCAGAGTCCCTTCAAAGAGGATTGCGTTTCTTCATGGGACGTTTTCGGTCGAGATAGCCCCGGCGAAGCGCACAGAGAGATCTACATGACGACGTTCCCAATATAGACTGCAGCAGTCTATTCTTGGGCTTGAACGTTCCAACGGCCGGGTTCCATTTCGTTCCGGCCGTGTGCTTGTTATCATTATGCATGACATCAGCGGACGTGCTGACACACGGAAGCGGCGAACCGTCACTCACAGTCACATATCGTAACGGATTTGCGGCGCGTTGCTTCGATCGAGCATGTCATTGGCCGACGGAGATCGCGCGCAGCACAGTGGCGCTATTGGTTGCAGGATATTCGGGAGGCGGGACGTGATTGGCGAGCAGGGATGTAGCGTGCGACGCGTGGGTCACGCGCGATGGAAGGCCTCGGGGCTGACCTGCTTTTTATTCTTGATTAAAATGTGACAATTTTAGCATTTTGGGCGACGGCGAATGGCAGAACATCTTTGGTGCAAGCCAGTCACATCCCATCCCTGCCTGTTTATGGCTCAGATGCGGACCATTTCGTTACGGCAGGCGTGAAACGCTTCAGGATTGACGAACGTAAGCAGCTTTCGACGTGCCCTTCTGCCTTCAAATTTACGTCATCTGTTGTGACTATGGGCGTGGGGGTCGGACAACTTTATCATTCAACACCTTTATTGGCCATGGGGCATATACAATACGATCATCAAAGCAATCCTTTTAAGACGTGCAATGCAGCAGAGCCGACTGCAAAGTGCAGTCGCAAATCAGGCGATGACGTGTTGACAGTGATAGGACGCAGACACGTTCTTGTTGTACAGCAAGCTACCTGCTCGCTGCAACGGGCTTGAGCACAGCCATGGCGATTACAGCCAGGCTGGTGTCACGCACATTGTTTTTTTTCGAAGAGATCGCTGCATATAGACAGGTGTGGTAAAACATCAAACTGTTTCTCACCGAGATTATCACTGCTTTCGGTAGCTGCTGTCGGTCAGCATCCAACACACTTTTCCGTCAGACGCAAGTGGGCTGCCTTTATGGAGGAAGCGTGCTGTAATCCACCACTCCAATGGCCAGACTCAAGGGGCGAAAACAGGGTGCGTCTTAGCAGCATTCTTGCCACGACAGGTTACTGTTCTGCGCCTCACTGTTTATCGAAGACCAAACAACTTCGACGGCGAGCCTGTGCCGTAAAGAAAAGAGACGAACGCTATAACGATCCTCCGACACCGGCCACCAGACGCGGTGATATCCTCGGGAAATAGCCACTGGCCACAGACGATAATGGTGAAGCCGTGCCCAGCTGTGTTTAACCCCATTAAGCTGAGCTGAGCTGAGCTGTGCTGGGCTGGGCCTCACTGGACCGAGCTGAGCTGGACGCGCTGTGCTGAGCTGAGCCTGGGACGAGCTGAGGTGGGATAGGCCGTCGGCAGTATGCTCCCCGGCCACGGACGGAGACGCCGGAGAGTCATTGCAGACAGCTCCTCCATCACTTACCGCTGACGTTATCGGTGATCGGAGCCCAGGTGGTTTGCTATTAAACTCAGCTGATGACATGCTGAGTCATTGGATGCTGGAGCGCTCTCACTCTCCCTCCGACGTCCAGGTGTGGTTAGCAGGTTTTGAGCTCCTCGCTAATGATCTCTTTGAAGACAGCTCTGGAATCGGTACTGTCCTCCAGCCTGATTTCGGCCTTGCTGTAACATTCCTCGGGCCCCGTTTTCCCCGCTGTTTAGTTTACGTCCGCATCCTTTGAGACAACGTCGACCCCCACTGCCGCTGTTCGGTGATTGTTTGGGTCGGACGGTTTTACAGTGTCATCGGACGTCCGACCAAGTGACGGTGATTACGGCGGCCCTGGAAATGGCTTCTGACGCCGTCTACCTGTGAGGTCCACAAATATCTGGACCGAACCGAGGCTGTATAAATTCCTCTGCGCGATCCGGACAAACGACACGCTTGTCAGCTGACTCATGGCCGGCAAAGAAGCTTACCGGCTGCCCGGCGTGAGGACCCGCCCCACCTGCCCCCTCCCTCCCATTCAATTTCCACCTGCCTTCATATCCACCTGTGCGCTATACGCCCGGGCAGCAATGTCGCGGAGCGTTTGATGCTCCGTCGACGCTGAGAGGTCTTCTATTACTTATCATTTGTGAGATATGAGCTGGACACGTGCCGAGAGAAGTGGAGACTCTCCTGTTTTCAATAGTGTTTTTGTTCTCAAGTTAGCTGTGTTTGCTGAGCTGCGATGCCGGTCCGAATCCCCGACATCCGCCGAGCGAAGTGAAGTAGCGCTTATCGCCTTGGGTGCGGTCCGGCACTGTCTGTCGACGGTCTTGTGTCGCCGCCACCTCGTGTTTTCCGTCAGTCATCTCACGCCTCCCGGCGCCGCCCGTGCCCCGCGCCGCCCGCCAGTCCGGCGGCCCCAGCGTTGTCTGCCGTCGCGCGGCACCCGGCCGATGTCGGCCCGGCCGGCTGTCGCCCCGTCACCTCGCCGCTGTCCCGGTACCGCCGGCTGGCGCCGCGCGGCGTGCCCGTGTTTTATTGGGCTGTTGCCGTGTTTTACGGTGAGACCGTGTTTTATGGGGGACAGAAAAGTGTCCCTGGCCGGGTCCCGGCGACAGCTACTGACGGACCACCCAGAAACTGGAGCTGGCCGGCGATTTAGTGGCGGCGGCCGGGCGCGCGCCGCTATCACGGCCCGGCATCGGGGGCCGACCGCTCGCGTCCCCTCTCTCACAGCCGCTCCGTCCCTTCCGCCGACATGTAAACGATGCGTCATCCGATCCGAGTATGTATTTGAACACGGTCACGCGGCTAGATTAAACACTTCATACATCATGGTAACGGCGCCTACTACAACGCACTCCGGAATAAATTAACGCGCTGGGGCGGCGCGGACGAGACATGGCACAACATGACAATCACGGCGCCCGCGCGGCTTGACGATCGCGCTGGCGGACAAATGAACATGACGACACCTGAGACAAGACGGCGGCGGTCGCGCGGCGCGCTCCGCTCACATGGCCAGGATGTCGGCGATGGAGAAGCCGGTACGCTTGCCGACGCCCGGCTCTGGCGACGAGCAGTTGCGCGGCGGCGAGGCCCAACCCAGCGAGTCGGCCGGCGACTTGGGCGGGCTGGCCGAGCGCTCGCTGCCCAGCGAGTCGCGGGGCGAGTGCACCAGCTCGTGGAAGCGCAGCGAGGAGAGCCGATCGAAGCGCTCGCCGCAGAAGCAGCGGTGCACGGCGGCGGCCGCGGCGGCGGCGGGGGAGGCGGCGGTCGTGGCGGGCCGGCCGGCCGGCGGCGTGAGACGGTTCTGCAGCGTGCGCAGCTCGGCCGCTGCCGTCGCCGTCTGCTGCGAGCAAGACGACCGGTGCACGGCCAGCGTGCGCGCCTGGCAGAAGCCCTTCTCGCAGACCTCGCACTTGAACGGCTTCTCCTTCATGTGGATGTACTTGTGGTCGCGCAGGTGGTCCTGGCGCCGGAACGCCTTGCCGCACACGTCACACGGGAACGGCCGCTCGTCCGTGTGCGTGCGCTCGTGGATCAACAGATTGTAGCTCTTGCTGAACTCGCGCTGGCAGTATTTGCAGATGTAGCGCTTCTTGGGGCGGCTGGGCTTCTGGCCCAGCAGCTCCGGCCGGAACATCGGGTGACTCAGGTAGCTGAGCAGCGACGGGTGCAGCAGCAGCTCGGGCTTGGCGGCGGCAGCCAGCAGCTGCGGCGCCAGGGTAGAAGTTGGGAAGCTGGGCCGGGTGCATGGCGAGGGCGCTGGCGGAGCGGAGCGACGTGCGGGGCGGCTGCTGCGGGCGCACGGCGACGAGTGGCGCGGCGGAGGCCGCGGCGCGCAGCGGCCGGCCGCCGCCGGACCGCCCCTCGCCGCCGATTGGCTGCCGCGCAGGGCCCGCCCACCGGCAGCGGCCGCCGAGGGGGCGCCGAGGAGCGGCTGCCCGAGCTGCCTCATCATCGGGCGCCGCGCGACCTGCTGACCCCCGCCCCACCCAGCTCTCCCGCTGTCGCCTCTCTCTCTCTCTCTCCTCTCTCTCTCTCTCTCTCTCTCTCTCTCTCTCTCTCTCTCTCTCTCTCTCTCTCTCTCTCTCTCTCTCTCTCTCTCTCTCTCTCTCTCTCTCTCTCTCTCTCTCTCTCTCTCTCTCTCTCTCTCTCTCTCTATTCCCTCTCTCTTATTCCTCTCTCCCTTGCGTCCTC
>NW_023596576.1:41341960-41359460 GCF_011947565.3 Pollicipes pollicipes | reverse complement strand
TATGCCACACTTTTATTGATTGCGTTTTCACACATGCCGCTCGCAAATGAGCCAAGATTAGTGGGTTGCACGGCAGCTTTTTGCGCCGCGACGGAACGGCGCAGCCTGGTGTCTCGGCTGACGCCGAATGTTGCTCCAAGGTTAAACGGCCGTCTAATCACGTGATTGGCTGTCTTAATTCATTGCCTCCGACCGATTATGCCATCCCGCACCAAAATCTAGACACCGGTGGGGTTTGCAGCGGCATAGGAATGGCGGTGTACCATGCGAATGGCGCGGTCACACGTCATCACGTGGCATGGGTCTCACTGGTGGATTTTGCTCTCTTCCACGGGTTTGCGCGTTTGTGCCACATCTCGGCACCCATGGCACGAATACACGCGGGATTGGCACACTCCGATGATGAATGGAAAGAGTAAGATGGTGTTTCACTCTTCGATACAATGTTATGCTGTATAATACAACGGCAGTGCCTCATCGTTCAAAAGGCTGGACAGTTGATGGAAGGGGCAAAAATCACCGGCCACACCCCAGGATCATTCGATCATCCATGGATAGGCTTGGCTGTGTTGCAGGAGAGCGCGGCGAAATGCGCTCTCTCCTGCCGGCGGCCGTCAGAGACCGCCAGTACCGTGCGCGGCCTGCGGCCGAGTCTAGACACATAACAAAACAGATTGCTGGTGCATGTATTGCAATAAAACCTACAAACAAAAATGTTAATCTTACTCCTTCTGTATCTCTCACCCAAGGTTCTGGAAAGGCCTTGCCTCCACTTTGAGACGTCTTGAGGGGTTTGCCATGGGGTCCTTCCCCGGGTTGAGCAGCTCATACTTCAGATCACGTACATAATCTCCCAGAGAAAAGTAACGGGAGCAAACTCCAGTGCTTTTGTTGGTAATGATTTTATCCCTCTTAGCAGCCTTGACCCAGCCTTCGGCTGCTTTTTTGTCACTTGATAAAGAGTGAACAATAACATTGGGTGGCCTCAAGCTTTTCTCATCTCCTGTCTTGCAATGGGGAACCGGACAGTATCTTCCCATTTTTCCAAGCTTAACACGTTCAAAATCTGTAAACATATAAGGTGGGTAAGCCCACTGGCATGATTGTAGAGAGCTTTTTAGAGAGATTTTAGAGAGATTCTTACCAATGTTAAAATTCAAAGTTAAGGTATGGTACTGAGAAGTTCAGCAGGAACCCGAAGTTGTCACCTTTTCTTTGTGTTGCATATAGACATTGCCCAGACCTTAGAGCAGGGATCCAAACATTACAGCAACATAAATAGTTCCGAACAATACCCCTGGAACCTGTCACCAGCAAAGGACAGACTGGCAAGGATCATTTCAAAATAATATGCTAAAGGAAATATTCCGTAGTCAGGTCATGGGAGGCGCCCATGCTCCGACACGTAAATAAACATCCCAGTTGTGTTCCTTTCCTATCCGTGCAGCAAATGCGTCTTCACAGACTTCTTCCAGAAAAAGTAAAGAAAGTGTTGGGAGGGTCGTTAAATGAGTTTGTTTCTTTCATAGTTGTTTACGACGCAATTCATTTATGGCATACAACAGTTAGTGAAGCAGCCTCACCAAAACACATCGAGGTGGTTTACCCAAGTTGCGAGTGTTGTTGTTTAACGTCTACTGCGCAAGAACTGTAAATTGCCTGTTTTAGCCACTAGTAGAACATTGCTGGTGTGGCATTTTACAATTACGTGATATCGCGTCATAATGCTTTGGTAAGTGATTCTAACTCATCAGAATTGTGTTAAAATTCCATCACTTGTGCTTTTTAATTGATTAAAATTGGTATATAGGTTGCTCCGAGACCAAGCATTGTCTCAAACCTAGTGTATTTTGGTATATATCCTGCGCCCAACCTGTTGTTATAGGGCCTTGCACATTTCGGTATTTTTTCGTATTTTGGCATCGCCACTGCCCCGTGTGTGCCATCAAGCGCTTGTGATTCCTGGGGGGCGACATTGGATAAGAAGGCTGTTCGAATTCTTGTATTTGGTACGTCAGTTTCTGATGTATGATCACTTACGAGGACAATTAAGCGTTCACACTGCTCTACGTTACGGATGCACTCAGAAAAGCTGCTACTAGCTACTAGCTAGCTAGCTGCTAGACGTAAATTAAATGTGACTGAAACCTGGTTTCTCAAAGTGGCTGACGGCCATTACAACGCGCCATTCGTTTATCTTTACGAGCCCAGCTCCGTAACCTCTTAAATCCTTAACCTAATCATCACTGTAACGGCCTCGTTGACACGCAGCGAAACCCCAGCTGGACACGACGCACCAGCCGGTTGGAGGCATTGTCGCCATCGCTCCTCCAGCGGTGGCGCAGTCTCACATGCGTGCGTCGCGCGCGCCGCCCGAGCGGCGACGCACGGCGCGCGTGTGCGGCGCATGCGCCGGCCCGGTAATGAACGGCTGGCCGGGTGCCGCAGGCAGGCCTCCACTGTGGGAACATTCTTCCGCGCGGTTTTTGTGGCGCGCCGAGCACCGGCGGCACGAGAGCGCGCCGCGCGCACCTGGTCGGCTCGTGGCCCGCAGGTCAGGGGTCAACCGACCGGCCGCCCGCCACTGAGGTCCACAGAGAGCAGCGGCCGACGCCACTGAGGTCTGTAGACGGCAGCGGCCCAAGCCACTGAGGTCTGCAGGAAGCAGCGGCCCAAGCCACAGAGGTATGCAGGCAGCAGCGGCTCAAGCCACTGAGGTCTGTAGACGGTAGCGGCCCGAGCCACTGAGGTCTGTGGACAGCAGCGGCCCGCGCCACTGAGGTCTGTAGACGGAAGCGGCCCAAGCCACTGAGGTCTGTAGACGGCAGCGGCCCAAGCACGAAGTCTGTAGACGGAAGCGGCCCAAGCCACTGAGATCTGAAGACGCAGCGGCCCAAGCCACTGAGGTCTGTAGACGGCAGCGGCCCAGGCCACTGAGGTCTGCAGCCAGCAGCGGCTCAAGCCACTGAGGTATGCAGGCAGCAGCGGCTCAAGCCACTGAGGTCTGTAGACGGCAGCGGCCCAAGTCACTGAGGTCTGAAGACAGCAGCAGCCCAAGCCACTGAGGCCTGTAGACAGCAGCGTCCCAAGCCACTGAGGTCTGTAGACAGCAGCGTCCCAAGCCACTGAGGCTCTCAAACAGCAGCAGCTTAAGCCGCTTACATATGCAGACGGCGGAGGCCGGCGCCACATGAGTCTACAGACGGTAGCTAACTACTGTCCTAACACGCCAAATATAGCGAGAACCAGCCTAGCTGTACTGCAGAAGCCTACCATGCGCAGCGATGTGCCCGTGACAGCACAGAGTCCGCTGCGCCAAACGATACCTCAGTTTCATCAGACTGTGTCTCCTCGGTCACATGGGCGGGTGGGTCACCAGCTCCACGGTGGACAGTTCTCAGCCACATCACGGCTCATCCATCAGTCTTTACCGACGCTTCATCTGCTCCTGCAGTTTGCATAATTGGTCGGTGAGCGGTAAGTTCTTTGGTCCACGTGTGAGCTGCGCATGGTGCTCCACCGAGTAATAACTGGCGCTTGGTCAGCCAGGCTTAAACGCGCTATGGTGTCGACATTCAGGCACAACATTCATTGCCGGGCTATGCTTATTCCGATCAGAGTTACTAAGTAATTTATATCAATGATCAAAGGCGAGCTCATTGTACTGTTAGATTAAGAGATATAAGGCACAGCTTGATTGTGGGTTTCATGCAAGTGTTCTCATGGATGAAAAATGATATGATGCATTAACCCATGACTCTATGCCAGAATGTCTTTCATATCATGCCAGCAGGTTATTGATAAATGCGAGTTGCGCGCACCCAGAACGCATACACAGAAAACTGCCGGCTCTCCGTGTGATTCTTGCGCCTCAGTATCTGTGTTGCCCTCAAATGTTGTCAAAGGCGTGAGCGCGGCTGCCTGTGATCGGACTTTCTAGCAACACTCAAGCCATCAAATCGGCGAGTGTGATGGGCACGTGTCATGCCACGTTTCTCCACCGCCGAAGCCGTGGTGGGGCGGCTCGCCATGTGCTTCTCACGATCGAGGAGCGTCTCTGGAGTTATCAGCACGTGACACCAGCGTCACAGTACTGCAACGTCTGACTTCGAAAGTAAATGGACGGACCTTTGACCTCCACGTCACTCCGGTCCGAACCGTCCCTGCGTTCCCACAACGGCGCTGTGTGTCAGGGACAGGCCTCCGTACAGGGACAGTGCACATCCCGCTGTCTCTCCTCCACAGCGCCAAGACAATACAGGCCCCGCTCCCTCTCCTCCCTCAGTACAAAGACATATCATGTCCCTCTCCCTCTCCTCCCCAGCGCCAGGACAGCGCAGGTCCCGCTTCCTCTCCTTCCCAGCGCTAGGAAGTGCAGGTCAAGCTCGCTCTCCTCCCCAGCGTCAGGACAGCACAAGTCCGGCTCCCTCTCTTCCCCAGCGCCAGGACAGCGTATCTCCCGCTCCCTCTCCTCCCCAGCGTCAGACCAGCGCATCCCTGCAGCGGCGCGTGCCGCCCCTCGTCAGCCCGTCAGACCCATCTCGGCAGATCTGGGCCGTGGGGAACGGGCGCGCGCCGCGCCGCTGACCCCGCTAAACGTCTCATTTGGCGGGCGGTGCGGTACGGCGCCGGCCGGGTGGGCGGGGGCGCCGCCGGGGGCGCGCCGGTCCGGCCGGGTCGTCACGGGCGCGGCGACCTCGCGGGGGGCGCCGCGCGGCGCCGGCCACCACGCCGCCCGCGCACGCTGGTTGTTTACCATCCGTCACGAGGAAGCGGCCTGGCGGAGAGGGCAGAGTTGAGAGTGTGCAGGTCACTTTGGGGACAAACTGCTCAAGTCGCGGACCTTGTGGTAGGTCGGGCCCTTCGCAGGCGTAAACGACGTTATTGGTTAGGTGTTGAGAGAGATCTCGGGACGCAGCTTACGCCGAGTGGTTTGAATGAGTGGCGTTAGATTCGGAGCGCCAGATAAGCAAAGGCTGTTGCATGTACCCCGAGCCCGCCACCCAAGCTGTGCCGTGCAGATCGTTGGATTATTTTGCCTCCGCCCTTTCGCCGGCCGGGACCGCGGAGGGTTTACGTGCCCGCCGCGCACCGCTGCGACACACGGCTGCCCCGGGCCCTGATGCTTCGCTGATCGCAATGGCCTGTTGCTTGCTGTTGGTTGGGCAATGCATAGAGGCAGGGCGACAGCTGTTGCACACACATCCCCGGGCCACATGTGTTCTGAGGCGTTACCCGAATATGTGCACTTAATCATTTGGCTGCAAAGGGGTTGCATGCGGATCTCGATGCATACCAAGGACGTATCCGGCTTTGAATCTCGGGACCAGCTTTTGGGCACCAGCCGAGTGTCCCATCACCAAGCCCAAATATAGAGAGCGTGTGTTGTTGTTTTGCTTTTTTGTTCCCTAGGGCACAAACGCGCCAGTCCGTTCCTGGCTCCATCCCAATGGTTGTAGTTTGCCATCAGTTGGGGGAGGAGTCCAGCCGCTCGAACTTGGGGAAGAGAGCGTGATAAACCAGGGAAAATATCCCTTTGTGGCGTATTTTGAGGAGTCGTTTGGCGTTTATCCTGCTCAGCTCCCACATCCGAACTCAATTTACGAAGCTGCACCTCCAGTATGGTCCTTGTCCTTGGTAAGGGATCTTTCTCTCTTCAACTCCTTGCAGGCGCTGGAAATTCCTACGTCTTACCCGCATTCACTCATGTATTGTATCTGGGGCCCAAGAGTTTCTGCATGTAAGGAAGACCCCCACGCGTGACAACCCCGGTAGCTTGATATCGTGTATTTTCTGATTATAATAACGTTCATACTTGATTCCGTTACTTTTGAATCGTTATTTTCGATTATAATAACGATTCCGTACTTGAATCGTTATTTTCGCACACGTTATGGCAGACCTTACTTCACGAACGGATATCATGTGCATATTTGATGCGGGCACATTAGTCTCTCTCACTGAAGCATACTCTACTTTTTAAGCGAAATCATAAATGTATTGTTCTTCGGTTTGACACGAATACAGCGCAGTCTTCGTTTACAACAGGTCGTTTGATTCATGTTCGTTGTTGACACGTGCCAGCTCACGTTTGAAATCCGCTTCGCGAAGTAGTACGGCACAGCCTACGTGTGCGATATGATAGTGATTGGTATGAGGTGGCCATGGACTTCAAGACCACCGATAACGAAGATCGCCCACGAAAGCCCTCGTAAGTAGCGTTCGTGTTAATGTGGAGAGTCTATGTGGCCTTGTTCGAGTCGATACCCGCTGCACACCACGATCAACCCCTATGAATGAAAGCAATGAAGGAAGTGAAAAAAAACGCATTAGTCTTCTGCGTCCTCCTGGCGCTTTGATGCGAGCTCCGACCACTTCGGCGGCAGCTCCGGCAGCAGCCCTGACAGAAACTTTGGAAGGCAACTCCATCAGAAGCCATAGCAGCCGCTCCGGCAGCAACCGGTAGCAGCTCTGGTAGTAGCCCACCGGCAGTTCCAGGGCCATTTCACCAGCAGCCTCGTCAGCAGCTCCGACAGTAGCTCTCTGGCAGCAGCCCTGACACCAGCCCTGACAGCAGCTCCGGCAGCAGCCTCAGCAGTAAGTATCCGTCAGCAGCTCCAGCAGCAGCCCCGGCAGCAGCTCCGGCAGCGGCTCCGGCAGCAGCCCCTGGCAGCAGTAGCTCCGGCAGCGGCTCCGGGCAGCAGCTCCAGCGGCAGCTCCAGCAGCAGCTCCGTCAGCAGCTCCAGCAGCGGCCCCGGCAGCACGCTCCGGCAGCGGCTCCGGCAGCAGCTCCAAGCGGCAGCTCCAGCGCAGCTCCGTCAGCAGGCTACCAGCAGGCGGCCCCCCGCAGCAGCTCTGGTAGTAGCCCAGCCGGCAGTTCCAGGGCCATTTCACCAGCAGGCTCGTCAGCCGCTCCGACAGTAGCTCTGGCAGCAGCCCTGACACCAGCCCTGACAGCGGCTCCGGCAGCAGCTCAGCAGTAATTCCGTCAGCAGCTCCAGCAGCAGCTCCGTCAGCAGCTCCGGCAGCAGCCCCGGCAGCAGCTCCGGCAGCGGCTCCGGCAGCAGCTCCAGCGGCGGCTCCGGCAGCAGCTCCGTCAGCAGCTCCGGCAGCAGCCCCGTCAGCAGCTCCGGCAGCGGCTCCGGCAGCGGCTCCGGCAGCGGCTCCGGCAGCAGCTCCAGCGGCGGCTGCAGCAGGGGCCTGTGTGGACGGCCGGGCCGAGTACAACGCCCGGTAACAAGGCGCCGATTGCGGGCGACCGGCGCCGCCGCGAGACCCCCTGCGACTCCTCCCAGTGCAATTACCCGCTGTCAGCTGGCCGCAAATGGCGCTCCTCTAAACGCAAATAATCCCACGACCAAACCATCGGGTAATCATTACATCATTACTACAATTATTATGATGCGGTCCCGGTTAGACTGGTATCTCGGTCGGGCGGGCGGGTGGGTGGCCGGCCGTTTGTCGTTAGTGGGGGCGTCTCCAATTACCAGGGCGTATGTCTCCAATCAGCCTTCGATACGTTTGTAATGGCCCGCCGAGACGGGCGGGTGCGCTGGAGGGAGCAGGGCTGGCGGGCTGCACCTCGAGGTCGGGCGGAGGTGGCGCAATGTGCCCGCCGGCCTGTTGGCAAGATATAACTGGCTGACGAAGTACGGGCGGGGCTGGCTGGGCATTCCAGCACCGTGCGTCAGCGTTTGGTGTCTGCTTCGCTCATGTCACCAGCCGTCGGTCGTATGGGTCAACGTTGTAGAGTAGACAAACATCGCTCATATTTGATCTTCATCTTCTCTAAATGTGACTGCATGTGGCATGCAAACACCTGTGACAATTCGTAAACTACGGCCCTCGTTGGTTTGCCTACATCGTATGAAGTAGGATTGCAAGCTATAATGACGAAACGGTAGCTGGAGTTACGACAGTGAATGCCAATGACTAAATCTCTGGAGACCTCGGTTTCAAGCTGGCACCGGTGCAAAACACCCCCCACCGGCTTCCAGTGTCTCAGCGCCGGCTTTGGAGGAACTCAATCGATCAAAGCACTTGCTGGGTGCATGGAGTGATGAAAGCTGGAGCTTTTGCATATGTGGTAATGAGGCAAAGGGTAGCATTCATGTCCCATGCTACATGACCCAAAGAAACATTACCTAGAAGCACAACAACCAGCCATGGACTGGCATCTCCTCCTCAGCCCCCCACCTCCACCCCCCCCCCCCTCCCTCCCCATAAAAATTGCACCTCCGCCACAAACCACGCGCTCCTCAGGTGAGGAGCGTTTCTCTCCCAGGTGAGGAGCAGCCCCTCCCCAAGTGAGCGGCCGGTTCCAGTCCAGGTGAGGAGCGGCCCCCTCCCCCCCCCCCCCCCCAAGTGAGGAGCGTCTTCCCTCAGGTGAGGAGCGGTTCCCCCGTACGAAAGAAGCAATTCCTCCCCACGTAAGAAGCCGTCCCTCCTCAGGTGAGGAGCGGCCCCTCCCAGGTGAGGAGCGGTCCCTCCCCAGGCGAGCAGCGGCCCCTCCCCAGGTGAGGAGCGGCCCCTCCCCAGGTGAGGAGCGGTCCCTCCCCAGGTGAGCAGCGGCCCCTCCCCTCCACGCGCCGGCGCCCGTCTTCGTTAGGCCACAGTGCCGGCGGGGCAAGTTATGACCTATCGCCGCACCTGTATTACACGCAGTCCAGCCTAATTGACAACACATTCCAGGGGCGGTCAATTATCACACGCGTCCCGATGAGGTATGTAATCGTTACAGCGCGCGCTGCCCGTAATGGCCGCATGGTGCGGGCCAGCAATCGGAAGCAAAAAGGGGCTGGTATGCAACGTCAGGGGGGTGGGCCCGCAAATTAATTGGGGCATTTTTCACCGTTGATTGTTTGCTCACATCGCTGCATTCCAGTCGGGCGACGGGCAGCCATGGGGCGAGCTGACGCCGCGCACGCAGCCGATGTTCCGACGGCGCCGGCGTCGTCCGCCCGGTGCTCCCATGCTGCACGCCTGACGGCTGGGGAGGCCGCGTGGAGACTCCTGCAGTGTGGATAAGGGCTGGGGTCCGGTGGGGTTTTGGGCAGGTTTGCGGGCAAGGGTAACGTGATGGGGCATGCTGGTCAGTTCCTTCAGGAAGTGTCAGGTAGTATTACAGGCTGTGTTTATTTTAGCCAAGATGTGGTCGCATGTACAGCGGCTTTTCCAAGCACCAACGCACAAACGGTAAACCTTGGAGTCCAGATTTTCCCTCTTTCTGGACACTTTAATGCAGCGAGACCAATGCACACTCCAATTGTGTAAAACTGAAGTCCCACATAACTATAGCGAGTGGATAATGTCGTCAAAACATAAATCATATCAAAAAGTTGTAAACATTAATTGATAATTACGCACTACAATATGTGCCTGGAAACAAGAAATGAGTGGCGGTTCAGTGTAGTACGACCGCATAGACTTGGGTAAAAGTCCATGGGTGGGTGGATTGGGTAAAAGAAAGCCTGCTTGTGAAAGTCACTACCTCATACTGTCTGTGCGAGCGTGCAGTGTCTATTGTAATCGGCAAATGTCCATCTATCACGCGATTTGTGATCACAGTCAACTCCTTATGTTGGCCCGACATACCATGGCCTCTGACCAACAGGCCGATTGTCGTGGTCGATCTCGTGGACAATCGTTGAAGATTGGTTTCCGCTGCACGTACGCCACCACTGCAGCACCCAGTGCCACCTTTGAAAAAGGCAAGGATCTTTTTCTGACGTGCTGATTTGACTGATGGTTCTTGCCGGAGGTGTCAAATTCGGACAGAAACTCGTGATTTCCCCCAAGGACCCGATGCCAGCACACGGCTGCCTCTCACCGGTGCCATGACCGCCAGGTGGTCTTATCGATGCGGCTCAGGGTCGGCGGCTGCAGCAGCGACCGGGGCTATGACCTGACCAAGCTGTAGCCGTTATCCAGGTCAAATCGGGAAGACGTATTGCGGTATTTTGAGACACACTCCCTCTCTGTCCGATTTTAACCAGGATTTTCCTAAACGCCGGCAGGATCCATCGTGAAGACACTCAAATTAATTGCAGTTGAGCCCAAACCGGAACGATGCCCCCCCCCCCCCCCCACATACACACATGCGCAGCAAAACGCCGGGACAAGCAGTTTGATGCCAACAACAGTATCCCACCCAACCGACGAGAACTGGCTGGAGTATCACCATGCTGTCCGCCGTCTAACTGAAAGCAACATCCGCACCTTAAACGATCGTCAAATTCGCCACGGGAGGCTGCTGATTGGCTGAATTGTCCCATTAACACGACTGGGGCGCGCGCCAGGCGACCGGACCCCTCGCTGCCCGCGTGGCTCCTGTTGTCCGCTAGTGTGAGCCGTCTGCCGCGTGGCAGCTCCGTCCGTGCACGATCACGCCATCCGGACAGTGGACGGGCACGGCCAGAGAGCTGCTCAGCGGCTGTGGACCTCGGCCACTGTGGACCTCGGTGACCGTAGACCTCGGTGACTGTGGACCTCGGTGACCGTAGACCTCGGTGACTGTGGACCTCGGTGACCGTAGACCTCGGTGACTGTGGACCTCGGTGACCGTAGACCTCGGTGACTGTGGACCTCGGTGACCGCAGACCTCGGTGACTGTGGACCTCGGTGACCGCAGACCTCGGTGACTGTGGACCTCGGTGACCGTAGACCTCGGCGGCTGCAGATATCGGCGACTGCAGTCCTCGGTTACTGTATACCTCGGTGACTGCAGACCTCGGTAATTGTAGACCTCGACGGCTGTAGACATCGGCGACTGTGAACCTCGGTGACGGCAGTCCTCGGCTACTTCAGACCTCGGCGACTGTGGACCTCGACGACCGAAGACATCGGCGACTGTAGACCTCGGCGACTATGTAACAGAGCCGTCCAGAGCCAGCCGACAGCTCCTGCGGCGTGCGGCGCAGCGCCAGGCGGTCAACACGCGGCGGGGGCCGACTCAAACAGTTGGCCTTTTGTTACGGCCGCTGTCTGTATCCACGTTTGAGCGGGGACAAAAACCACCAGCAAAAATGCCGGGAGCCCGGTGTGGCCACAAAAGTCACTGGATATGTCCGAATGCATTGCGGCGGCATGGGCGAGAGCTGGGATTTGCCACATCGAGTCCCGCGACTGGGCCAGGCGTTACCAGAAGTCTGGTAGTTGGCTAGGTAAAAACCGGCGCCGTGAAATAGAGCCCGACCACCCGTTTAGCGTCGGTGCCCGGTGCGGATCGGTTACAGCGGCGAGGGCAGAGGCCAGGGGCAGGCCGGGGGACCGGGGCGGGGCTGCCTGTTATCCACACCCGCAGCTGCGCCACCGAGCTGGCCACTGTGACGGAGCTCGAGTCGATGGCAAACGCCTCGAGAGCAACGTTCCACTGGCATATCGTGACAGCGGCATGGTGCCAGGAACACTAAATTAGGCGCTTGCAGTGACTTGGTAACGGCGGTGCGGTGACGCGGTGACAGCGTGAAGAAATTCCTGCACACCGTCGCCGTTATTAAAATCTGGCGCTTTGTTTCGCTGATGAATCGAAACGAATGCGCCAGAACAGTCAGGATACACGTTTTTACACACCACTGATGGCATGTCGCGGTTTCCAGTGAGACATTCTTCATCTTCAAGAGCACCGATCCGGTTTTATTAAACGGCAGACCTCCGAAAGTGGTGATCTGGCTCCTCTCAGAGCGCCGGCAAAAACGGCTCTGCGTCCTATCAGCATAATGGCCACTTGGTGAAAAACGGCGCTGTCTACAGGCTGCCGTGTGAGTGATCTGCCGAGGGGCCGGGTCGGCCAGCAGCCGCAGCTGGCTGGAGCCACTGTGGAGTAGCACGACCGCTGCGCCTGGCACAGCATCTCCTCCGCGTCCGCGAGCAGGGCCGCTTCGGCGGGAGAGGGAGGCACCGCGGCGTGACGAGGCAGAGCGTCTGGGGCCGAGGGAGGTCCGCGGGCCACGCGGGCGGCGCTGGCAGCACCAGGCCTGTCCGGCCGCGGACCGGAACTCGCCGGCGGGAGCGGACCCCCGCGGCTGGAACATGACCTCGCTGACATGTGCATGGCTGCGCTGATGGGGACCGGCCGCCTCCGGACGGACGCGGCCGACGTCTGCACGTGCTGGTGACAGCAGGCCCCGCGCGGACCCCGGCCCGGCTGGCGGGGTGTAACCCCCCGCCCCGGCCGGCTCGTCACCACGGCTCGGCGGCCACGGCTCTGGCCAGCGTTTGCTGACCGATGACATTGACATTGATTGGGCACCGGCGCACCGCGCGTCGACGGTTTGTACGTTTATTTGCGTACGGGAGGGGAGGCGGGAAGTATCCGGGGTGACGCTGCCTGTGCCGGTGACTCGCCGTCTGCGCTGTGTGGAATTCGTCAAGTTTGATGGAAGTGGCAAGCGACACGCATGGACTTCGTCGTGCAGCTCATGTTTACGATTGGCTCCCCTCCAAGCACCTTGTTATTGACCAGGTCCGTCGCGTTTCTCGGCAGCTGATGTGCCATAGTCTTGTGCACAGCTTTGCCTCCTTGGTTGGCTCAATTTTGCGTACTACCCCTATTTTCCCCGAGCATTGGTGGTCTCTTCCCCAGATGTGTCATCTGGGCGCTGACGCCGGCCATAAATTCCATCTCAACCAGCAAACTGAGCGCGCACCCTTTTTGCAGATCCACTTCCAACGGGGAACAATGTTTATTGATACCCTTGGAGCCGAGTAATCACCAATGGAGTGGATGCCTAATTTACTAAGATCCCTCATCATTATTGCCGAGGGAAAATGGCCCGGATAATACACAGTTTGGCGCACAAATCTCATGTCTCCAGTAAATGATACAGTAAAAAGTCCGGCCAGCGCGGCCGTGCGATGACTGTAATTTTGTCCGCCGGGGTCGCTGTATTACAGTATGGTAAAGGGATGACTACAGTGATGATGCTGAAGGCATGAGGTAATACGCAGTGCGCCGGGCGCCGGGCGGCGCCGCAGTGACGATTACCCCGACCGTTCGTACTTCTGTCGGGCCGAGCCCCGCCGACCGGCCGTGGGACGGCGGCACAGCGGCAGCTCGCGGAATTCGGCCCGTAATGACCGCGCCCGGCGCCGCCGCTGCCATTCGATTGAGTCGTAGTCTCAGCCGTGATGGATGCGCGCCGGTGGCCGGGTGTGGCCGCTGCGACCGGTGACGCCGCGTCCCGCCGCCGGCGTGACCTGGGGAGGAGGCGGCACGCGGCGGCCGACCGGCGTACCCATACCATGGCCGGCAGCCATCCCAGTGCGGCGCATCATTGTGTGACCTGGGGCGAAGGCGGCACGCGGCGGCCGACCGGCGTACCCATACCATGGCTGGCAGCCGTCCCAGTGCGGCGCGTCATAACGACCTGGGGAGGAGGCGGCACGCGGCGGCCGACCGGCATATCATGGCTGGCAGCTGTCCCCGTGCGGCGCGCCATAACGTGACCTGGGGAGGAGGCGGCACGCGGCGGCCGACCGATGTACCCACACCATGGCCGGCAGCCGTCACAGTGCGGTGCACCATGACGGCGGGCAGGAAGCGACGAAATTAGACACCAGGCTCACCTACTAAAACTTGGTCAGTACTGACATCAGGCATACCCTCTGTCTTCTGAAGCCACAGCAGCCTGCATGCGAACGCGCAGCATGGGTAGAGCTTTCATTTAATCGCGTCACCCAAGTCTTGCGAGGAGTATCATTGCTGCCACATAGCATCTACCATAAAGGTATGTTCTTCTACTACACCCTGCAGTCAAATTCACTTCACAGTCATGGTTGACATCGTGCATAGACGTGAACAAAATAACCAGTCCAACTTATCCAAAGCTAAGTGGTTTCAAAAACATAATCAGCACGTGTTTGAACAGCTGATCAGTGGTTTGCAGTTGGCCTGGCACCAAGCGCGCAAGCCAGCAGCACTCAGCGTCTACCCATTCGTGTGTGGGTAGAGACGGCAGTGATCTCAGCTGGTAAGCCTCCACATTTTGGTTTGCCTTTTTTGTCGTTCAGTAGGTAAATGGCAGCTATAATCCAGAGGACTTCACAGGTGAAATAATCCTGTATGTACCCGTATGAAATGGGTAACGCGTCGGGTTGGGTACATATTTTGGGAAAATTGCAGGCGTGGTTTCGGGTATGGGCGAAACTTTACGAAATGTTTAGTAGATTCTTCAAAAAATAGTACACATTGCTACTGCTTGCACTTTCCACAGTCATAATCGACTCTGTTCGGACTGCTTTTGCTGTTGTCTACTGGAACAGGGGCTCATATGGGGTTTAGGAAGCGAGCTGCAGGGAAACGCTAGCTTGAGTATGAATTTTGGTCATAATAAGGTGCGGAGGTGCCAGAGCATCACTTTCTGTCAGGAGCCCTCCATGGTGGAAAGCAAAACACCTGGGCTTATAGGGGGGGGGGGGGGGGCGGCTCCTCCCACAGCTGCGTCTTTGTTCTGAAATGAGTAAGGTTGGGCGTCAACTCTTATGAAAATCCTCCATGATTTAGAAGTAAAGTGTCACACAAACTTAAAAGGGTGGTTACAGCTGATTACGAATGCGAAGCACGTAGATATGGATACAACTCCATGGATAGCGGATGGATTGGGTGGACGAAATTTTACATGTGAAGACCTCTGCTGTGCTTACGTAGGCATGAACAACGACGGAAAGACGCCAAATTTCAGTCCATGTCTTCAATGAAGTCAAGGTCTGATTCTGCACCTTGTCGCTTTCTTTCTTTGCTTTTGGCACAGCACGCCACAAACATGTTGCTAGAGTCGCCCAGTTTCAAGGAGTTGTAGCTAATTTTTCGGAAATGACAGGAAATGAAAACATGAGGTGCTAAATCTCCCCTTGCAAGGAATAGGGCTAAATAGGGTAGGGTAAAATAGGGTAAAATTTGTACATCGAAACGGCGATTAGTTCCTGACGCGGGTTTATGCAATCGTTTTTAGATTGTTCGCAGGTGATGTCGCCCCCACCGGGCATTGAATTACTTCAGCGTAAAGATGGTATCATTTTCCAAGGATGATGCTATGTGGTCTTACGAATTTTCCAATGAGTGGATTTTGCCGCACTTTCGAACATATACATTTCAAACACAATGCTTTATGAGGTATGGCATCGATATGTTTCATAAGCCACTCACTTTATACCCGTACAATTTCGAACAGTGTAGACGATGATGGTCAGCGAAACCACGGATTGCACAATAATCTTATTGGTTATGTGACTGATTCATAAAAACAATGGGGTTCCAACGGGGGCATAATGTCATGGATTTGGAAGTTGTTCACGGCAGGATCTACCCTACTGCATGCGAGGTCAATGGCTGGATCTCTGAGTGTGGGCCTGTCAGTTTCAATTGACAAGAGGCACGAAACGAAGCAGCCCGCTGTTTTCGATAGTTTCCGACGGCTAGTGAAACGCTAGCTTGAGTATGAATTTTGGTCATAATAAACTGGGTACGCGCACATGTAGTTTTCACGACCCGATCTGCCCTGGTTTAGTCACAACGTGATGCATTATCGAAGACTTATGCGAAGGTGACATTGATGGCTTACTGATTCATCGCTAGCGCACCCTCCGGTCGGGCAATATTGCATCGCTTGACGATTGGTGTTGAGTACTTTCGCCTTTGCCGTACATCTTGTTTCACTTTATCATCTGCTCTGGTGCCCTGCTCTGGAGATCTGACAGTAATCCTTGCAGAGCAGTCGAGAGCAAGCGGATGCATGTTAGTGCACGACAACATGTAAACACTCACCTACACTTTACATCACACTTAAGCCAGTGCAGCGGGCCGCTTCCGCCAGAATAAGTTTGTCTCATCCAGCCACGACGCCTGCTCACCGAGATCGGGACCTTTTCCGACATGCGGCGTTCAGGTTTTTTTGTGATTTGGAAATTTAAGTTGCAATGACAATCGAGTTTACACCGATGTAGAAACGCGCAAGGTTCAAAAAGCTGTAGTGTAAGGCGGTGTTCCAAATTTGAATGGGGTTTTGAACTGAAATTGCCGTTTTGAAAATTATTTGGTGCAGTTAACAGCCCTGTTCTTCTTAAGACCTAATCCCCTCTGATTTCTGAACTACACGCCCGCGACGATGTACAGACTAAATCAGGGAGACCATTTCAAGGTCGCCCTAGCATCCATGACGCCATAATAACGTCATTCATACGCCGTCATTCCATCGGCCATGCGTCTATCACGGTTAAGCAAAATATAATTGTTGAGTCCCTCATATCTGTCGTTCGTGAGTACGATTTCCAAATACAACAGCTGTTGATCGGCTCTCAAGCAGCGTTATGCAAGCTATGATGACGTCGTTCCACTTAAAAGTATGCCGATACAATGCAAGTGAGCTCATTTCATCATATCTGATGCTTGCTTTGATATCTCCAAATGTGGGACATTCCCTTTAAATGGTTCACGATCACTACAACACAGCCTCTAGAGAAATGTACTCCAGACTCCTACAAACGTCATGGTCTTAGCGATCGATGGTCGAAAAGACGTCAACACGACGGAAGCGTGACTAACTGGGCAGGCACGGGCCGCTGAAGCTACACATCCCCTGTAGCTTGACGTTAATACCCGTTCTGCTGGCATCCTCGCTCATATAACCACCCAACTGTAATCCACTTAGCTTATTTAGCGACAATAATGAGTCCTGATTGGGCACATGGGCTGCTTTAGTATAAAGCGAGCTGGTTAGTGGAAACCGCCTTTGATGACTTCACCGAGAACATACACTTTATTACAGAATAACCAGACCGACGATCAGGCAAGCATTTGTTACACAAACCGGCAGTAAAGACAGCGTTTACCTGGCTGCTGGCGGCGCGGGGCCCGGGGCCATATCTGAGCTGTTTACACCGTTTACCCATAACTGGCGCTGGCACCGGTAGCCTAATTTAAGGCGGGGCAGCCCGATTGCGGAGCAGCTAATGAGTCCGCCGCCGCCGGAGCGGCGGCGCGCCGGGTCGGGCCCGAGGTGACGGGGAGGGGTGCAGCTCCTCGAACGGACGGCGCTGCCGGGGCGGCAGGCCGGCCGGGCTCGCAGCCGCCGAGAAAACACCTCGCCGCCGCGGCCGCCGGTGGTTACACCACCTCAGCGCCTGGGGCTGGCGCTGGTGTAACCGCCCCGCCCCCAGGGCTGACGGTCCAGTGGCCACCTCCGCCCCAGGGCCGGCGGCCCAGTGGTCACCTCGCCAGGGATCAGCGACGGTGTGGCGACTCCAATGGCGTGGAGTTTCCGCCGGCCCCTTTTGCACGCAAGCATTGTTAGGCAGGGACTTAATAATCTGCCGCATTGAAATGTACAAAAAGTAGGATATTAAGCGCCAAATCGCTTGTCTGCCAGGCATCAAAACAGCGGTGAACTCACTGCGGGAGCACTTCACAATTAGGTCGCAATTTTGTCATCTAACTTTGACAGATTTGTCGTGGAACTAAATCCTGAAGTGTCGCAATGTCGAATTGACGAAACGGTGCATTGGC
>NW_023596576.1:41090832-41340960 GCF_011947565.3 Pollicipes pollicipes | reverse complement strand
TCCTGCTTTACACACCATTTATAAGTGGTGCTGATCCATAAACATACAACAAAGCAAGCTTACGATCGGTTCTCAGCCGGTCACGCGGGTGGCGGCCGTCACCGATGAGCAGCCGTCCAGGGCGGCGGCCGCCGACGGCGGGCCGGAGCAGGTCGGAGGCGAGCTATATCCAAAAGAAGGACCTAAATTCAGTGACTTAGTTTTTACAGGAAAAGCCCGGCTTTACGAATGTTGTCATATTATGATTGGCAAACCGTATTTTAAGGCTCCAAATATGTTCTACCTCAATGCTGTGGCAAAAAATAATATCTTGAAAAGTAGTCGGCGAGATCCAGTCTTATGAAAGCTTTGGATCTTTGGATGGGTTCGAATTCAAAGTTCTGGACAGTCTGTATCCGGCATTTATGATGGCATGTAAACTTTGCGGGTAGATGTCTTCTTAATGACCCAAATACTTCCCCGCTCGCGGGATTTTGCCATCTCAGCAGCGATGCTGAAAAGGATGAAGATTTTTGGCAACTTAGGAGTTCCTGTTTGCCAAATGGCATGCATGTGTCGAGTAAGAAAGACAATGCACCAACCAGGAACTGTTGCAGCCAATGTAGCTGGCGTATGGATGGCACATCAACAAAACATTGATTTATCTTCAAAACGTGTTAATGATGAATTAAGAGCGGGCAAAGTATTTTATCTTCCCCATCCTCCCAGTTGTCTGGGCTTGCTTCTCAGGAGAACATTCCTAGGTTTTCACCAAACCTGCCCCCCCCCCCCTCCCAACTTTATGAAACTTTCCTTCTTCTGCGGTTATAAGCGCTCGGTGAATCTGACTAGTTGTAGCAAAATATGGCGGTTGATTGCGTTGTTAGCAGCCTAAAACAAGACGTCCAAAACAGTAAAACTATCTTAAAATGGATGCTGCGACTTTCAAGCGCCCATGTCATCATCGTAAAAGACTAATCTGCTTCCCGTCGTAACTGTCTCGGAGTTTCAACTAGTTTTATACCGAGTAACTCGGCTCGTTATTTTGTGACTACATATAAACGTTACGACGTTCCGTTGGTGCACTGGAAGCACTTCGGTCCCGTGTAACAGCGAATGAACGCGGCCGTTTGTCCGACGCATATCATAATACCGTTTCCGACGGCTACGATCGTGGTTTTTCACCGCGGTTGGGGGAAACATTTACCATGGGTATCGCGGCACCTAGATTACGCCTTGTCGCGCCAAGCCGAACATGCTGTGAGGCCTGAGTGACTTCCCAGTGTGAACCAGCGCCGTGTATCGGGAACTGGGATTGTCACACGTCACACAAAAGGTGCGAAGCGGAGTTGGTGGCATTGCGCCGACTTACGTTGACATGGTTATGGCTACAGTAACGCGTGACATGATGTTGTCGGACGGGACATTCTGGAAAGATGTGACCTGTGCCTGATTTTAAAGGATGCGTTTGTGACGCCAGGATGCGTTTCAGGTGGCTGTCAGCCGCAGCAAAACCTGGATGAAAAAGGCCTGTATGTCCTTCGTCTGGGATATTCTTCAGCTGCGAAGCGAAGTTCGTGGCATTGCTCCGACTTAGGTTGACGCTCTTATGGCTGCCGTAACTGGTAACATGGCGTTGACGGGCGCATACATCTTGGAGAGATGTGGCCTGTCGTTCATTTTAAACGCGACATATGCGACACAAAGGAGGCATTTAAGGTGGCTGCCAGCCACAACAAAAACTGGATGAAAAAGGAGCTGCGTGTCCTCTGTCTGAGGATGCAATCGGAACGAAAACGAAAACAAACAGACTTAAGGCATTATCTGCCTCTACTTAGACATCGACGTATGGTAGGTGCAACATCTGTCCCTGGTCAGGTCAGGGAGCCACGAAATCGGTATTGTCAGGTCACTCGCAAGTTACAGTTCTCGCGAACATCTCAAACCATGCCTGCCTTTCTGGATAGCATATATTGGCGCATTGATCTCGCACGACACACGCGGTAAATATACAACGGAAAACAAACTGGCTCAGGTGAAGACTACGGTCGCTTGGCTACGCCATATCACAGCGCTACACAATGTCCGTGCCCGTGGTCATCGGGCAGTCGTTGGGTTTGATTCACAACGAGCGGCCGGGGCAGGGCGGACGCACTCCGGTGGCACAGGTCGGTGGGGAACACAGCAGCTGGCGAACAGCGCTGACACAGCTTCGGCCCAGTCACAGCACGCAGCGGGCCGCTGGCTCGGGGCTGGCCGTGCGCTTGTGTGGAAGCCTGGCCGCTGTCCACGCCGGCTTCATGTCCTCGGTAGAGGTGAGGACGGTGACCGGTGACTCCGTCCCCGGTGCCGACGCCTGGCCGCTGTCCACCGCCGGCTTCATGTCCTCGGTAGAGGTGAGGACGGTGACCGGTGACCGCTGGCCCGTCCCCCCGGTGCCGACGCCTGGCCGCTGTCCACCGCCGGCTTCATGTCCTCGGTAGAGGTGAGGACGGTGACCGGTGACCGCTGGTCCGTCCCCCGGTGCCGACGCCTGGCCGCTGTCCACCGCCGGCTTCATGTCCTCGAGAGGTGAGGGGACCGGTGACGCGTGAACTCTGATCGTCCCCCCGTACCCGCCTGGCCGCTGTCCACCGCCGGCTTCATGTCCTCGGTAGAGGTGAGGACGGTGACCGGTGACCGCTGGCCCGTCCCCCCGGTGCCGGCGCCTGGCCACTGTCCACCGCCGGCTTCATGATCTCAGCGATGGTGAAGTTGGTGGCGCGGGGTCTGGCCAGGTTGAGAGCCGTGGCCGGCGGAGTGTGGTCGTCTGGCGTTCGCGGTGCGTGTTGGGTCTGCAACCGCTGCCCTCCCTGCAGTGCCTGCAGAGCCTGCGGCGGCGACGGAGGGGCCGCCAGCCGAGCCAGCCGCGGCTCGTCGTGCTGGCTTCTGTGCACGGCCAGCGTGCGGGCTTGGCAGAAGCCCTTGCCACACTCCTCACACTTGAACGGCTTCTCCTTGTTGTGAGTGTATCTGAAATGAAGTAGGCGAAATAAGAAAGTGTTGGCTACATGCGAACTGATAATTACCGTAAACAAACCGTCACAGAACGCTACAACACATTGAGCTTAAAACAACAGCGTTTCTACATCAGCAACAGCTAACATTTCAGCGTCGGCGCACACAACATATCACTCGTGGCTATTGTCACTGCGATGAAGGGCCGCACTTACTTGTGGTCGCGCAGGTGGTCCTGGCGCCGGAACGCCTTGCCGCACACGTCACACGGGAACGGCCGCTCGTCCGTGTGCGTGCGCTCGTGGATCAGCAGGTTGTAGCTCTTGCTGAACTCGCGCTGGCAGTACTTGCAGATGTAGCGTTTCTTGGGGCGTGCGGCGCGGCCGGCCGGAGGCAGCAGGAGGCCCGGGTGGGTGGCGGACAGTGGTAGGCCCGGGTAGTACGGCCAGAATAGCGGCGGCACCTTGGCCTCGTCCGAGCAGTAGCGGTGCAGCAGCTGCTGCTGTAGCTGCTGTTGCAGCTGCGCGGCCTGCAGCAGCGGGCTGGCCTGCAGCAGGTGCGGGTACAGCAGCGGCAGCCGGTGCGCGGCCATGCTGGCGGCAGCGGCCGCCGCCGCCGCGCCCTGCCGGGGCTTGGCTGCCTCGAAGGCCGTCCCGGTCGACGGCAGGCCGGCGTCGGTGGCGCCCGGGGAGCCCATGGCCGGCGAGGTGGGCGTCGGAGGCGGGGTCAGGCAGCCGAGTGGCTCCATACCGGCCCGGTCGGCGGCGGCGGCGCGGCGGCTGTGCGGCGGCGGCGGCAGCGGCCCGGCGCCGCCGCCGCCGCCCCGCCACCGGCGCTGATTGGCCGGCGTCGGCCGGCAGCCGGCGGCCGCCGCCAGCCGCCGCGGAGGCCGGCTGCCGCTGCCGCCGCCGCCGATACTCGCGCCGGCCGCGACGCCGCCGCCGCCGACGGCGCCGCCATGCGAGGCGTGATTGGCTGCAGCCGGCGCGATTATAAAAGAGGGAGAATGAAATATGGCAGCGTTTCAATTTGCAGACGGCGGTTGTCCGCTGCGGGCATACTGATCCATGCAGTGCCTACCAGCATATAGCCCAGATGGGAGGAAGATAAACGTCGCCTTCCGACATTCGATGACACTGATGAGCTGCAAGCTTTTGTCAAGGTGTAAATCTGATGATGATTACGCAGCATGCAATTATCTTGTTTGGGTGCATCAATACATACGCACATACTCCCGGCACTATTTGCTCTATTTTCAGGCTCCCGATAAATTCCCTAAAACGGTAACGCGGGACCAACAATGGAATGTAAGTTTTTCATGCTAACGCTATGAAGAAGATTGATGCGCCACACCTGCCACATTTGATGAGTACCTAGAACCGACCAGTGCAGAAACCTACCGACGCTGGTACATTGTGATCTAATGTACAACATAACTTTGCATAAGCATTCACGTTTAAATTTGATGGCAGCAAAATATGACACCTGCACTCGGTCTTCTAAGAACTGATATTTCATTTATCGTGTCGATTTGCCATAAGATGAGTTACACCAATCAGTTCACTCATTTACCTATTGAGCCACTCATTTATATCATCTCCTCCTCAAGCTGTTCCTCGAAACACGTGGAAGAAGCACTATATCAGCCCACGGCTGGACCCGACACCAATCGCGGTCTGACGCCAAGATGGCTCATCCGCTACAGAGGCTCGGCTCGCCGACAAATACTTTTCATGCAGTGCTCACCGATCACTTCATGTTTTCCCGTTTCCCGTTGCATCTTTCTCCTCACCAGCCGTTTGCTCCTCGCGCTGTCAGAGTTCTGCAACTTTGCCATTAGGATATGGTCTGTAGGAAGCCGATGCCGCCATCACGCACAGGCAGTGCGACGGCTCTTCAGGCGCTGTGGCATGGCGCCGCAGACAGAAGACACAACAGCAAGGCTTGCAGTATTCTGTCGTCAAGCGTTTGTTGGTACAGAAAAAACTTGGGCGGCCAGGTCTGTCCCGGTCGTCTGGATTTCTTGAACCAAATATATGTTAAACCACTCATCACGTAACCATGCGGGCTGTGGCAATGAGAGGCCCATTCCCTGAAAATTGTCCCACAGATTATCAGGTATTTGTATCGAATCTGTTAAAACAGGTGGGGTTTACCTGCAAAATTTAAAAATCGTCACGATTTCGTTTCACCGTTCCGAGAACATAAAAGGCGTGACTTTCGAATTGCAAAACAGCTCAAGAACATGGGTGAAAACTGGACCCGAATTTCATTGACCCGGTGTTGCCACGGCTCGATAGCAGCATATCCTGGCTGGAGAACTGCGGACAATTGTCTTAACAAAAGTGTGCATTGATGTATGCAGACAGTCATGTGCTCTTAAGTGCAAGTCATGTCCCGGCCATTTTGGGACTGTTTGTAGGGATGGATGTCAGATTTCAGCAACCAAACCAGATGACGGTCTTAACCGAACTGCGCGGCGTAGGAGAATATACCGGCTATAACTTAGACATCTCAAAGCTGTCCGACTCCACGTGTGCACCAGAAATCAGCCGGAGAGCGACGAATGCCACCGCCTCCGAAACCGGCCGAGTATGCCAGACATTTGCGCCTAATTTGAGAAAAGTCAGGCCTTTTAAACTACAAAGGCGTTTTACACGATTTCTTCCGACCAACACCCACCCAAAATGTAGGCGTATTTTGTAACATTCTGGTCGTAGTTATCGGACCATAAGTCACTGCAAGCTCATCAATGTCGTCGATTAAGATCCTGAACCTCATTTCGCTCATATGGTTTGAGGCTTAACTTACGAGCTTTGCGCCGCTGAACTGTTAAATTTTCCATTAAAGAGAATGTTACGCATCTACTATGTTTTAAAAGAATGTTATACCGATTCTCATAACCTCACCTGAGCCTGTCATATTGTTACGGAAGTTAGCTGTCCGACGCATGGAGAACACCCAATCCTATCGGTTTCCAAAGACGTCCGACTCCATCAAACTCCGTTTTGGCGCCATCTCCGTGAAACGGTTGGCAACTCTGACACACACATTACCGTCTCGCTCGCCTGCGCCGTTAAAGGTGCATTACTGGTAATTGCCACGAGGCCTTTTTAGATGCACTCAACAATGTGCAATGAACGTCAGTCGGTGGTTTAATGTAAGCATTATCTTGATTGAGATCGTCAATCATTTCTCCGTCGTTCCATTTCCAACTTCTCCGAAACATAGGCACGACTTTTCGGTTATGTAACACTGCAAGCCGACTTTATGATCGCAACTTGTGCTTTGCGAAGCTGCAGCCTAAAACGAAATCGAGAGCGACATGCGACAGATATAACACAAACAGCTGCCACGCCCCCTTGGGAGAGGTGACTTCTCCCTCGCTCCATCTTCTGCTGCTCATGCCGCCTGCCTCGCGTCAGGTCCGAAGCCAGGCCACTCGCTCCCCGACAGTGCCCCGCCGCCAGCGATCGCGGCGACCTGTCGCCCGCTTCCCTCGGACCGCTGTTCAAACGGCAGCTCCCCGCCAGCGGACGTGAAGCGGGTCTCTTGAGCGCCCGGCGGCGGCGGCGGCGGCGGCGGCGGCGGCGGCGGCGACGGCAGTCCGCGCGTGCCGCCGCTCACACTTCCGCCGGCGCTGCCCGGCCGGGCCGCTTTCATCAGCGGCGGGCCGCGCACAGATTAGCGGCTGTGGACACAGCGTGATTGTATGTGGAGCCGCTTTGTGGCGGCCGGCCGCCGCGGCCGCGTGTCAACAGCGGAATACGGCGGCGTCGCCTCCGCACTCGCCGCGGGCCTCCCACTCGGCAGAGTCTACAACCGGGGCTACGCCGGGGTCCGCGCGGACATGGTGCCGGCCGGGTCCGGGTCTGGCGTCTGGTGGTCCGCGCGCTGCTGGAGCGCTGCGGTGTGCCTGGGTCTGCCACCTTGCGAACTCCACCAATGAGGCGCAGAGGCGGGTCTGGGCTGGCCTGGTACTGCAGCGGGTGTACGTACGTCTGGGAAGGTGTCTGGAGAACGGTAAGCGGTAAGCAGCTGGAGTGATTCTGCGCTGCGCGGGTGCTCAGGCGAGGTGGCCTGAGAAGGCCCAGAGATCACAAACACGGATAGAGAACAAGATGGGCAGGGATTTGCTATCCCCATGGCCACTGAATTTAAACATTAAGCATATTCATGGGCGTAATTCATCTACACATAGGATTCACTCCATTCTTCAGAATCGTCTCTGATCGCACTCACACATACGCACACAAATGGAAGCGAGAGTGTCACATTTGGAGACTATCGCTAGAAGGTTTGGCACTGGTTCTGCAGAGATAGCGCCATGTAGAGAATAGATAGCGCACCCGGGCTGTCCAGTTCCCTTCAGGACGCTAATCGACTCCATGTATGGTATGGTATAGGTATAAGTTTTCTGGTGGCTAACAAAGTAGTGCTAACGGCCGAATAATACGTCTCAAATCTAGCGCACACGTTTCGCCCCTGCTGACGGCCACCGGCCTTAATCTGGTGCGTTGTAACCTAATTTGCTCGGTGTCCGCTGGATCGGGATGTTTCAAGGGAAAAGATTGTCGAAAGAAAACAGAAAAAAAAACTCTCACAGCAATTCTGACAAAAACGACTGAGCCCAAAATGTGCCAATGAACAACTGATTCCGCTGCGGGCGAATTCAACCACAGCGAATTTCGTTAAAGTCGTTTTGTTTTGGGTTTTGTAGGTGGCAAGCAAATGTCCACATCTAAATGGATGAGATGAAGCTTTATAGTCCGATTCGAGCACTCATAATCTGAATATGCACCATGAAAATATATTTCGGGCTGAAAGGCGCGCTTTCCCCGAGCATTGTGCAGCAACTACCCCGTCATCGACAGATTTCGCGCGCGCCCCAGCGGCCAACAACCATCCATCTCTTTCCCTTCCAGTCAAATCGGCACTACGCACGCTTCCTCTCCCCCCCCCCTCCCCCCTCCCCCCTCGACGTTGCCCCGCTCCATCGCCCGGTCGGAGCCGCGCTTTTTACGGGCGTCGACACCTGTGGGCCGGCGTGCGGCGGCGTGTTTTTGAGCGGCGGGCGGGGCGCGCGCCGCCACCCGGCCGGTGTCGCCGTGTCACCGGCGCGGGTCGGAGGTCGCCGACTGGGTGGCCGGCCCGCCCCGCCGCCCGCCCGCACCGCCGCGCGCCGCACGTCGCCGGGAGACGCCGCGCCATGGGCCCGGCTGCGCACTTCCGCGCGCCAGACGGGTCGGAGCGTTAAGAATGATTAGTCAGCCTTTGGGTTTGAACTTTGGGCTTTCTGGTATCGCTGTGAACGTCGCTGAAAGCGCTTGCTTGGTAGTTGGTGGAACCGACGGCACGTATGGTTCAAACTGATGCGTGACTTTGCATTGCTGAGTGCATGACCTAACTGACGGATCAAGTTCGCCTGCGGATGTGAACACTGTGGAGAATCGAACTGGCCGCGTTCGGGCTGGGCGTTTATTCCTCTTTGCTTCTGCCTTCATAACGCTCTTTTGTAACCAATATATATATATATATATATATATATATATATATATATATATATATATATATATATATATATATATATATATGTGTGTGTGTGTGTGTGTGTGTGTGTGTGTGTGTGTGTGTGTGTGTGTGTGTGTGTGTGTGTTGTGTGTGTGTATATTTCTTCAAGGTGAGTTAATAGTTCGTAACATGCCCTCGTCACTGGTGCTCATTTACACGCATTGGATTGGTCCGTTACCTTCCGGCCGTCGTGAGCTGCTAGGAAACGACCAAAGAAAGCAGCGAAAATGTTTTTGCGCATAGCTTTGCACGCATCCCGGTCCCAAATGTTGTTGGAATCTCTCAGCTGGAAGCCCACACTACACGCCCGCACGCTCGATTATGTGAGAAGAACGAGTGATACCATTTAGAAAATTCGCCGTTTTTCCGTCTGTTGCTGGGCTGTGATAACAAACTGTATCCCCAAAGAGATTGAACCCCATCCAGATAAAGTATTCCAAAGCGTAGTTACGCCTCCTCTCTTTGGTCTACATATTACATGTATAGGCAATATAAAGTTTGAGGCGAAGACAGCCTCACATCACATCCGTTTGCAATGCTTGCAATCTTACTCGTAACTCTTCGTACGTAAAGCTCCGTACGCCAGTTTTCGTACGCAACGCTGTGTTGTGTGCGGAAGAGCGCCTGCCTTCCGATTCACTCCCCGTGGCGGAGTGTGTTTGAGCCGCTTTAGGCGCTCCTATTTGACGCTAATTTGGATGGGCCACCGGCGGCTGACTTGGGAAGCCTGCGGCCGATAGCTAGCAGCAGACGCAGTAAAGGCTAGCTGACGTCAGAAGTCAGAGCTTATCATGCCGAGCATCGCGGCGTAGTAAGCTTAGGCAAAAAATAAAAAAATGAAGGTGCCTACCCGGAATTTTATGATTGGATGGTAAGATCACGGCTAATGCAGCAACTTCTGCTCATCGTAGGGTACTAATCTCAAAAGTCTATTCAATTGAAAAGGATACATTGTCGACACAATTTCACGCAAAATTTTACAGACATACCCAATACCCTTATCGCAGTTCTTTGCACACAAAGCTGTGCGCGTAAGCATTCGCGCGCAATTATGCGCACCGCAAATCTTCGGGCCCAAATATTTGCATGCGCATGCCTTCATATCTGCCGAAAATCACACGAGTACTTCTGTGTATACGCCATACCTTGCGCACGCACGTGCACGCATTGATCGCACACGGTATATTTGTAACGCATATTTTCGTATGCACGCTATTTGTAACACATTTATTCCCGCTGAAAATTATTCGCGTCGCCGTCCTTGGTGTGCCTATGCCTTTACATCGCATGCCTGGTATCGCAACATCTCAACTGTGTAATTCCTTGCATCGTAGATCTTCGCATACTTTTTCTTAATATTACATCTTTCCGCACCATAATTTTTGCATAAGTGGCTCTTCGTACATCCGTTTTTCCTGTACGGATACTCTGCCGTTGCACACCACGCCATGTAACGTGTTTAATAAAAGTAGGTAAGCAAACATCGTAATTATTCGTAAGGCAATTGTTCACCAGTGCACGAATGGAATGCATCGCACTGTGAGCAAAAAAACATTCGTTCCATCAGTCATACTACGGGTGCACTGACCTTCCACCGCCACAGTTGCTGCAGATGACACGTCCTCGACCATTCAACCGATACACAGAGATAAACTGTGTAATCGATCGCCGCCAGACACCGCATTGACTGGCTTTAGCCTGTGCACTGGTTGGTAGAGTGAGAAGTCACGGCAGCACCCTTGACGCGAGATATTTCATGCGAAGAACAACGGCACGTACGAAAAACGAGGTATTGAAAACATTTTTGTTGCAAAACATATCGCGTTGTGCGAAAAATTTCATGCAGGGAAACACGGTAGGCATGAAGGCAAGCGGGCACTAAGATACGACACGAATGATTTTGTATGCAAGAAATTTTACGCAAGAAGTGCGATGCCAGTGATAACGAAAACAATGCAATGCGAAGAGTTACAATGCAAAAACACAGTGGCAAAAATTCACATGAAAAAAGAGTGAAAAAACAGTGTCATAAGCAAATGGTATTTTCGAGGTTTTCCGCATAGAGTATGTGCATTCTTCGCAATTGGTTACATAATGCTCATTTAAAGGAATGTCTACCGCCTATTAACACGCGCCCCGGTGGCCGGCTAGATATCCTTCGCTCTGGTGGGGTCAATTAAGATCTATCTAAGATCTAAGATCTAAGATTCTAATAAATTAAGAATAAGATAATCCCCCTAAGATCTCGGGAACTAAGAAAGCTAGAAACCCCCAATTTACAGGGTGTGTTGACCTAAACGTGATCCCACTTAGGTCAAAGTTTGAGGTTCCCAGGTCATGATCTTCGGGTCAAATAAGGTCAAACAAGTTCGAATTGAAGGTTTGTCTCCAAAGTGCCCACAGAACCTACATAGCTGCTTCTAAGCAAAAGGTCACGTGCTTATTTAACGTCAGTGGTCTTGTTGATCTTTTGAAGGACATGGTGATCAAAATCTACAAGACTGCTCTGAGCATTGCATTTGAATCAGCGACAAAGATTACGCTAGGAAGTACGTTTCTAAAAACAAAATGTTGACGTAGGTCACTTTGGGCTAATGATCTATTCTGATCTCTAAGAAGTCCGTGGCAGATCATAATGCAGTTCCTGCTATCAACAAATTCGAAAAGAGCACCAGAAACTATCCCATACAGCAGGCCTTAGAGTAATAAAACAGGTTGGTCTTGAACTTGGTCTGACCTTCATGCCCAACCTTAGGTCAGCGTAATTTGCTCATTCAGTATTTGCGCTGCCTAAGAAAGTATGTCAGAGATGTATGGCTCCCTCTAACACCCCGTTGTTGCATCAGATTGAAGGATTCTCTAGAAATTGACTTTGCAGAAACCATGGCCTGACTTTGACCTGCCATAGATCAGCGACCGTACAAGGTACGTCTGAATTTGTGATATCAAACGATCCGCTATTTAATTATCTGTAACTACGCAAAATTTGGGACGGCTACACCCCGCCGTTCGGAAGCCATTCTGGAAACACCTTTCGGGGGTGGGGGTCAAGTTGGCCCCCTACCCGAGCGCGTGTTAAATCCCAAATTACGTGTAGAGATTACCTATGAGGAATTGTGCAAGACCTGACTTCATAGCCCTCAGCGGCTTTGAGCACACAAAGCTTTGCGATGCTAAAATTTGCCGGATTTTCTCGCACTGGCATTTGTGCTGGCGGCTGATATGCAGTTCCCTTGGTATTTTAGGAAGGGGGAGGGGCTCGACCCATGCGCCCAGCCTTGAAAAATGGATAAATCAAAGGTAAAGCGCGTTTCGAGTGCATCGTTAGCTAGTTTTAGGCATTTTCCTTCTTAACCCCACCACCCGAATTATTTGCCGAATCTACTGTCCTGGGTTACGGATACTTGCGTACGAACAAATGTTATTCGAAAATATGTGACATGAAACTTATGAAATGAATGACAGAAAAAATGAACGAAGTTTCGTTCTATAATCATCTGGATACAAGTTCGGTACAGCTGCGCAGCCCAGGGGTAGTCCTTCCTGTGAAAGATTAGACCTCTCAACAGGCAGTTCTGACCCCTTAATACTATACGTGTTTAAATTGTTTCAGTGGTTCCGGCTAGAGGCTACCGATGACCTCCCTTACCAAAAAGGACAGCCTTAAGGATACCCTTGAGCCCCTATGGCCCAACTGCCAAACTGCTCCAAGAAGGCAGACATTTAGGAAATGTTCCCTTACCCCCCCCCCCCCCCCTCAAGGCCCTCTGGGGTTCCTGTCACTGGCTCTCGAATGCTAGTTCAAACACACGATATCTGTCTGAATACTTGTCTCTTAACCAGCGATCATGTTAATTCAACCAGTGTGCACTTTGATCATCCCTCAAAATTTGACATAGAAAATGTATAACAGAGGACTAGGTGGGGTCTGCATGCATAATCTGTAACCCTTCCACCCAGCGAGGCACCGGCTAGGCAAAAGCGCCCCTCTTTTACCTCTCAGATGCCTCTGAAAAAATCATGTGTAGCTCGCCGTTACGACCCGCCTGGCTGGGTGCGGGTACACGTCGGGACGGGTCAGGTCGATTGGGGTGCCGTATCGCAGAGTACCGGTTCCGGTGACCCACTGGACGGCCTGAGCGGCCAAGCTGAGGCCCGTCCCCGTCTCGATCTCTGCCTGATCTCTCGATCCCTGGAGCGATGCTGGCCGGTCGGCGAGGACAGCCACGAGCGCGGCGACCGGGAGGCGGGCGGGCGCCGGCCGGCCGGCCCGGCGGGTGGCGTCGCCGCCGATCTCCGCCGCCCCTGGGGCGCGTCACGAGCCGGCCGCACGCGCCCGTCACGGACGCATTGTTCTCAGACGTGACACCGAATCAGAGCCGCGCCCCGCCCCCGCCCTCATTCGTCACGCGCGCCGGTCTGGTCGACAGCTGAATGCGCGCAGTGATTGCTCCGATTGTGGCGCGGACTGTCCTAGTGAAGAATGCGGCCTCTGTTGCCGGACTCGTCCGTTGAATCGCGTAAATCAGCCGGTGACCGATGAACTCATGTCGGCGTCAGGTGCGACCGTCCGCTCCGGCCACCCGTCCAGTTCCCGTGTGAATCGCGGACTGCCGCCGCATTCCCCGCGCCCGATCTCACCTCGGGCGCTGATTGAATCCGAGGCTCGCCGGCCGTGCAGGCGGCGGAATGTTGCGCCGGCGTACGGCGCGGCGCGCGGCGCGCGGCGCGGCCTGCACCCGAGCCTCCCACGCATCTGCAGCAGACCGACCACTTCTGTTTGCGTGGCTGCCGAAACTTGGCCGTATATCATCGACCGCCGCCGCCGCCCCCTGCTCACGATTCCAAATTTACGACGCCGATTCCGCCCCACGGTGATGCGCGAGAAGCGTGAGAATTCGGCGTCGGCGCGGCGGCGGCGGCGGCGCGTCGAGGCCGGAGCCGAGCGGCGGGCCCGCCCCCGCCGAGAATACGGCAGCCGAGCCCGGCGGAGGGGGCGGCCCGGCCCCCGCCGCCCCGAACGGGCAACACCCACCCGGGGTTTATTGGGACACTCCGATAATTGCCAACCCGCCGTGAGACAGAAGGAGATTGCGAGGCGACCGAGAGGCCCGGAGAGAAGAGGGAGAGGAGGGTGAAGAAGGGAGATAGATACAAAGACAGAGAGGATAGGAGGAGAGGAAGGAGAGCAAAATAAAAAGGCGTGGAAGAAAGGAGGAGAGAGGAGGAGAGAACACGATATACATATATATATATATATATATATATATATATATAATATTTAAACACAACGAAGAAGAAATGACGTTATTGGAAATCTTCTTGTCACATGCACTGGAGAGCATCATTACCGTTGTGTTATCAACTAACAACGGGAGCTTCCCACATGCCACCTTTTCTACCATGACATCACAAGGGCTTTATTTTACGCGTGGTCGAGCTGAACTTGCGGTGCATTTGTTTTGTACGGTCATTTAGATACCTACACTTGCGAAGGAGTCCGGAAGGAAATTTGTTAGTTATGCCACTGAAAACGACACCGACCGTTTGGTTGCACGAAGCCCATCCCAAACTTCTTTTCCCGCTGCATTTCCTGCTTAGGGCGGTTTGAAACTGGTTTTTGACTGTCGTATACCCGTTAGATCGTCCAGAATGTTGTCGTCGCCGAATTACCATCTCAAAGTTACAAACATTCGGAGCGCTGCAAAGCTGTGGAATAATGCATTTCTCATATCACAATATTTTGCGCATTATTTCCGTTCCGTATCTTATCATTGTGGCTTACACCATTCAACCATGCTTGGAAACACAAGTTGATATATATATATATATATATATATATATATATATATATATCCTTGCCTGCGTAGAAGTTTAGGTGGAGGGCGGTCACAGCGATGTGGATGGCGAAGTGAGAATAGTGTCCAGAACTTAATCATTTACATTTATCTTCGAATTTATCTGCGCGTGCTTCTATACGTGCCGTTACCTCAATGAGGTTTTATACTGATGACAATTGAATCATGTAAGAAGCATTGTTCTGTGCCTCGAGGGGACCTTCCGGCAGTCCCTGCGAACCCCGTGCCATTGCGAGGGGCGTGTGTTCGCTCCGCGGTCTTGGCCGCGTCTGTCTGGCGGTGCTGACCCCGCTCCCGCCGGCACCGCCGCCGCAGCGTCGGTGCGGCGGAACTGCTACCGCCCAGCAAACAGGCGCCACACATCTGCCGTTCTTACGGCCACCGTGTTTATTGGTGTGTGTAAACAGAGCCGAGCTGCCGACAAAGTGGCCATCAGGCGGCGGACAGCGGGCACACCAGGCTGGCCTAGTTCGGCGCCGGCCGGCGGCTTCCTGAGTCGAGCCAGATGGACAGGCGCGCGGGCAACAGGCCGACGGGCGCTGAGGAACCCGCGGGTGGCGGCTCGTCTGCCAACGCCGCGTCCGGCCCGGCCCGCTGACGCAGGCCGGTACCGCCGTGACCGGCCCGGCCCACTGACGCAGGACAGCACCGCTGCGTTCGGCCCGGCCCGCTGACGCAGACCGGTACGATACCGCTGAGTCCGGCCTGGCCCGATGACGCAGGTCGGTACTGCCGCGTTCGGCCCGGCCCGCTGACTCAAGTCGTTACCGCCGCGTCCGGCCCGGCTCGCTAGCGCGGGCCGGTACGGTACCGCTGCGTCCGGCGCGACCCGCTGACGGAGGTCGGCGCTGCTGCGTCCGGCCTGGCCTGCTGACGCAGACCGGTACGGTGCCGCTGAGTCCGGCCTGGCGAGCTGACTCAGGTCGTTACCGCCGCGTCCGGCCCGGCCGCTAGCGCAGGCCGGTACGGTACCGCTACGGCCGGCCCGGCCTGCTGACGCAGGCCAGTGCTGCGGCCAGCCGCTGACGAGTGCGTCGGTCCGCAGCAGACGTCACACGTGTCTCTGTCGCCTGCTTTTGATCTGTCCTTCGCTCTCCCGCGTTCTGATGACGCCCTCGCTGTCAAACGCCTGCGTGTAGCCAAAGTGACACTGGCGCTCGCTGTGGGGATCGCAACAACCGACACCTGCTTCTCACCTCTCCATCCTCACGCGTGTCTGTCCCGGCAGCGTGCGGCGGCGGCGGCGGCGACGGCGGTGGCGGCGCTCCCGCGTCCCGCCCCGCCCCCGCCTCGGCCGCCGGCGCCGCCCCGCCCGGGGGCCCGCCGGGGTCGCCGCCGCCGGCTGTCCTCTGTCGCCCCGGCCGCGCTATTAATTGGTAAACATTGGTTTTTACACGGTGCGCGGCGCCGCAGCCGCGTCCCCGCCCAGATTACGGTGCGCGGCGGCGCCGGCGGCGCGCTCGCCGGCCGCCAGAGCGACAGCGCCGCCGGCCGCTAGATCCGCATACCCGGCGCGTGGGAACAGGCCGACCGACAGCTCGGATCTGGGCGAATTTTATGAATAATGAAGAGCCGGCGCAGTGGGAGGTGCCGGCTGGTGATGTAGGGTGGCGGCGGCTGGGACGGGACGAGCCGCCGCCGCCGCCGCCGCCGGGCTGACCGCGTGGGTCGGCCGCCGCTGGGCGTGGCGAATGTGGCGTGCCCGCCGGCGCCAACCGGCTCAGCACCGCTGGTGACCAGCCAGTGCTGGCCCCAGCTGGAGGACAGGTGCACCCAACTCCCACACACGAATGGGCAATGGTAATTGGGAACTCAGTGGCAATGAATTGATAGGTGAACTTCTTTCCCTCGCTGTTCGGTGGTCGTCAGCACTTGCGGGCTCTTTTTTCGTCATCGAACAGTTCTTTTGCTTGTTTGGTCTGTCATAGTCTTGGAATTTGTGCATGGTGCTAAATCTAAGTGATGTATGTATGATGCTCAAACTAAAACCATCCTTAACCAACTCGTAGTTATAACCAAAGTCTGTTATCTTCGTCAGAGCTCATTGATCGCGTACATTGTTGCAGGCTTTGTATCTGTACGCCTTCTAATGTTTGTTAACATTTTGAATTATGCAGAAGGCAAATTGTTAAACTGATGATTACCAGCGCTTCTGTGCCATACAGAATAACGTTCGAGTCATTGCTGTCAAATTTAGATAGACTTGTTCACATTGTGGTCGTGCGGACAAACCACCGATGATTGACATCTCAGTGTACGTCACACGCAAATTCCTCCACGTGGTTCGCTTCAGGAAGGAGTCTAAAGCTCGCTTCTCCTTTCGTTCTGAACATAGGGCGACATGACCATTCCCGATACAGTACATGCTCCTTAGCCTGCAAAGTGCTGCGTGTCCACAGTGCAGCGTTCGACCCGTTTCATGTTGTCTATCTGGTGCCACTACGGCTCTGTATCCCCTCTATATTGATGGAATATACCCTGCCGTGAGTGACAACTACCTTTTCCTCAGTAAGCAGAGGCGCCAAACAGCTGAGACATCGCGCTAATGTTTGCGCTTTACTTTTACTTTGCTCAGAGTGCGTGTCCATTGTGCAGCCTGCCGCAAGGCAAAGAACAGTGCTGCAGGTACAGGGGCAATAACGAATGCGACCTTGGAAGTGAGCTTACGATTACGATAAGTACATAGACGAGGAACCGAACTAGCTGAGCCCTTGAGCGAGTCCCCGGGACCTGGACAAACCAGCGGCGCTCATTGCGATGACGTCATAGCCCTGCCACGGCCGACGGCCAGCCCACCCGTTATGGCGCTCGTCCAACACGTTCGTCACAAGCCAGCTGCTCTCGTCTTATCAAAGCCCGTGCGGCCGCCGCTCACGCGCTTACGCTCTGTATCGGGTGGCCGTGGCGGGTCGCGGCGCCGCCCGACGAGCCGCAGCCGACTGTCGCAGCGGCAGGCTGCCCCACTGTCCATGCAGTCCGTGTCGAGGCGTGAGTGGCGGGGCGGCAGGCTACCCCACCGTCCACGCAGCCCGTGTCCTGGCGTGAGTGGCGGGGCGGTAGGCTGCCCCACTGTCCATGCAGTCCGTGTCGTGGCGTGAGTGGCGGAGCAGCGGGCTGCCCCACTGTCCATGCAGTCCGTGTCGAGGCGTGAGTGGCGGGGTGGCAGGCTGCCCCACTGTCCATGCAATCCGTGTCGTGGCGTGAGTGGCGGGGCGGCAGGCCGCCCCACTGTCCATGCAGTCCGTGTCGCGGCGTGAGTCCTTGAGGATTCAGTCAGCGGCTCCTGTCGCCACGTAGATCAGCCGTCAATTACAGCGCACGTCACCGGCCGCGGGTCCGCGGTCCCGGCTTTACGAGCCTGTCCGGACGTTCAGCAGGCTATGACGGGTTGCCCTGCAAATACGACCGGCGACCTGCGGCGCGGCTGCCGTATAGGGAGCAGCTGAGGGCCGGGGTGCGGTGTTTGCGCGGCCGGCCCGGCCAGGGTCGTCAGGTACCGGCCAGCGCCTCCCGCTGCGCCCCCGCGGCCGGCCGGCTCCCCTCCTCCCCTCGCCTGACCCCGGCAGCAGTCGATAATTGCGGCCGCGCGGAATGCCCGTCTGCGGTCTGGGAGCGCTGCTCAGCCGGGCTGCACTGCCGCCTGCTGCCGGGTGCGCTGCAGCGGTTTAAACCGCGGCTGGGGGCGCGGCCGCGGGGCGGTCCTCTGCAGCGGTTTAAACCGCGGCTGGGGGCGCGGCCGCGCTGTGGTTCTCCGCGGCGGTTTAAACCGCGGCTGTGGGCGCGGCCGCGCGGCGGTCCTCTGCGGCGGTTTAAACCGCGGCTGAGGGCACGGCCGCGCGGCGGTCTCGGCCACAGCTGGCTGAGAGGAGAGGGAGGGGGGAGGGGGATGCAGCTAAACGTTCGCGCGCGGCTGCGATGTGATTGGATGTTCGTGATATGCCGGCGCCCCTGCAGCGCATCAGATGCTGTTGCTTGAGCGCTACCCGTTTATTTGTCGAATGATACCCGGTTGATATGGGACCTGAAGTTCCTGATGCACCTCGGCTGCTGAATTGTTGCCAGAAGCCGCGTGCTGATAAACTTGTGGAGTACGTACCCCACGTTCTGCGATGAGGAAAACGGACTGTGTATATATTCATGGCACTAAAGCTTAGTATCCACCAAAGTGGCTCCGTGTAGCCGCGGTGAGCGCGATCGGTATGCTTCATAACGTTCCTATGCGATTATCTTACCATCCTCTTTGGCATATTTCAGATCGATAGGTGTAATATTCGATACATCACGGTTTTTATGGCCGACCCATCACCATTATTGCCATTTTATTTGTACTTTTTGCGACGGACTGGCGCTGTGGCTCCCACTGTGCGCAGATATGGGCGCTATACATAAGCCGACCAGCATCCTCACTTATGAATTAACCCGACGCCGGTTTTTGCCAAAGCGCGGTAACTCGTCATGCTGCGAAGCGTGGAAATATTTGGGAACTTGAATCTGATAAAAATCCGTGGTCTTCCCATGGCAACCGGGAAAGTGTATGCGATTCACGAATGTATCTGTGCCGCTGTAGGTATGTAAAATGCATTCGACAGAATGGTAGGAAGAGTGTGCCATCAATAAGTATTTCATGCAAGGCAACATTGTTTGCTGAAGAAATCGGCATAACAAAGAAGTTTGAGCTCAGAGACGCGAAAAGTCGCAGTGCGCACTGCTCATTAATTTTCTAAAGACCTAATCCGAACCCTTTGAATGGAAAGATTTCTGGGATCAGAGCTTACGCTAAGTAATGCTCGTTGTGTAAGCCCTAACCCCAACCATCCGATCGCGCAATTCCATGTCAACAGCAGACTTTGGTGACGAAAGCTCAACGTGGCGCAATGGTTGGCACGGTCCGTCCTGCCCTCTGACGTCATTTGAACTTCATCGCGGCCGCTGCCACAGACCGCGGGCCATATCTGTCAAGGACAAACAGCGAGCGCCTAAAGCGACTCGAACTCACCCCGCCGCGGGTGGGTGAATCGGGAGACAGGTGCTCTAACCAACTGAGCCACCGGGACGGACAGAAGCAGGTAATTTGATGTATTTCTGTTCACCAAGAGTCTCCTCGGAACGATGCGATGAATATGAAGTGCTTTAGCATCAGGGCGGGGATTATGCAGTCTGGGTACGGGATGCCAGCTCATATGCCAGCGCAGAGCGCACAGAGCTCATATGGCAGCGCTTTAGTCCAAGGCGTTACGGGCGAAAACAAAACACAGGAGTTGCAATATTCAGTTGTTTGAATTTGCTGTGGTTGAAAACTGCTGTTTTGTGTAGCGTTGCAACGGGGTGCGTGCGCCACATGTCCTGGAAAAGTCACATTAGGAAATCGTTTATGTCGGCCCGAACCTTGTAAGTTATTCATCAAACGCTTCTTCTAAAAATGGTTTTTAACCATTTCATTGATAATCACCAGTTCGAGACATTTCGCTAACGTCGTCCTCTCTCATGTTCTCACCTAAGTGAGATAAAGCACAAGGTAACTCATCTACTCAGACCATGCGAGAAGAACAGCTCCACGCCGGGCCGTCTGCCTTACTGGTCGGCTATAACCACTCATGTGGCGCCACAACTTCGAGACGCAGCTCTGCTGTTGAGAAACAGCTCTTGCCGCCTTGCTGTGGGGCAGCAGACGATACTGGCCGCGGTGCCAAGCTATCAAGCAGCGGAGAAATCTCTCTCTGACGTCACTGGTAACGACAATTTTCAGTCGTTACCACTTCGAGCGATAAGGTCAAGGCTTGCTGACAGCAAGTGGAAGGAGACATCTCGTCCATTGAATTTGCATGGACGACTTTTAGCCGTCGCAACCGCACAAACAAGACGTAAATGACCAGCGTAGTTCTAGTGCCTGCACGCGATAGCGGTAACTGAAACCAATCGACGTCAATGTACGCATATCCTTCCAGACCATGAGAGCAGGATTACCATTTCGACCAATAACTGTTTAACAATGATACTCCATCAACTACTGGCTCAAAAACGAAACGGTCGCCCGAGTATTTCTGCTTTGCACTGAGCAGCTACCTTGAACCACAGGCCGTGTTGGATAGTTGGGCAGTTCAACCCAGTAGTCTGGCAGACCGTCGTGCGATGTTTTACGTGCAAAATGTAAAAAAGGCTCTGATCCCTTTTTAACTCAATTCTGTCCACATCATTGTTAACCATAAACATAATTATTCATGCGGGCGTTCCCAAGTGGGGTGGGCGTGGAAAAATATGCATCGCACAGTCGGAGGCAGCAAGCAGTGACCTTCAGTATGTTTGTTTGCCTGCGTAATGAACTGTAGTTACCTGGCAGAGAGGCCTCGCGGAGCCATACGCCGGAATTGCCAGACCCCCCCCCCCCCCCTGCAGTGGTTACAGCTGGCACGCTGTGGGAACCGGCTCCCTCCCCCGCAGAGAGCAGTCAATGCGCTGAGGAAGGAGGGGGAGAGGGGGGGGGGGGGGGGGTGCTCCCGCAGTGGCCAGTCAGCACCAGAGACGCGATGTTTCATATCTAGCATGCCACCTTTTTGTTTCTTGCAGTTTTTAGTAGGTCAAATGTGTCCTATTTAGTGGGCAATGCTAGTTTTCTCGAAATCCTTTTAAGCAGTTCAGAATTTCTGTTTAAAATAGCCGCTCCGGCGGGAGAAACAGCATTGAACTCCCCGTTCACCACAATGAAAGTAGTGTTTTTAGTTTGTGCTACTTTCTTCATGTCTGTTATGTTTTTTTTTTGCAATGCAATGAAGATTAAAAATGCTTATGCGATACGAAGGCTTGGAGCACTGTTTGCAGGGAACATTATATCTAAAATATATACATATATAAGTGGTGCTTCTAGCTGGTATCACGCATATAAGTGGTAAATCTAACTGGTATGAGAATATTATCACGCGAATTTAGCAAAATGTCTTGCAAAAGTTGTTATTCCTTACCATGGTGTTCTGCACAGTGGCTCTTTCAAAGCGCCCTTTGATTCTCGTAAACGGACTAACACATGGCCTAAAGTGACGCACTGGCTCAAACTTCCAACAATGTGCTTCTCAGCAAATGCCTCACGCCATCCGTTGTGCCAATTCAAACGGTCAGTTATGCTTACGTCACTCATACCAGATGGGGAGATACTTTTACGCTCGCAAAGCCGCAATGTACGGGCTAAAAGAGCTCAAAAGTGGCATCTCTGGTCCGGAACAGCTGACGACGGCCCTAAGCAGATTCTGCCGTCGTCAACTGTCACGGACTAGGGCTTAACTCTGGGGCCAGAAAGCAAATAATAGTACAAGGCTGTGACAAAGCTTTGACTGCGTGATTTAGACTCGGGAATAGTTAAAATGTATTTGCCTATTACATCTTGACCGTGCTGCAGTGGCACTCCCCAGAGCTAGTATTGAACATAACTGGTCCTGACGTGTCGCCGGAGTATGTTGTTTTTTTTGTTTACATGTGCCATTAATATGGCACCTTTAAACCACCAAACCGCTACATCTCGCCCGGCAGGAGCATGCGTCTGCTGGCGGATTGTGGGCCATCGTACTTGACGGATTTTTTCCCGGCTAAAGTTCTAGCAAGCAGAATAAGTTCTCGTCAGCCCTAAGTTTCAACACCTTAAAAAAACAGAAGAACTGCATCTTAGCTTTAGGTAAAGTTTTGGTGCCCAACTGAACTTTTTGGCACTGCAAAAGGAAAAATGCCCTCGGGCAAAGGCTCACCCTGGTTTGGCGCTGGTTTTTGACGCCGTTTTAGGACTGAATCTTGGAAATTTGTATAACGTCCAATCGAGCCACTGTTTTCGCCGACAGCAGCCCTCGTTAAAGTGTCATGCTCAACATGACCACTAAAAGACTCAGTTCCTGTCTTTGTCGTAATCGTCTGGCTGATGGGATGACGTCAGTGGGACGTCAGGGAGGAAGTCAGAGGGATGTCAGGACACTGTGCTCTCCCCGAAGAATGTTTGGCTGCGCGCCTGCTACGGTTATGAACAAACTGACTTGCCGTTAAGGTTGTTTGGTTTATTTCTAAAAAAAATGTAAGATGCAACGTCAAGGGGCTGTTAAACCTTCCGGCAACAACTGCATTGGAAAAGATCCAATTACGAGATGAACGGTATGTCCAGTGCCAGGGTACGCCAAACTATGTCACCACATGCGGAATCACAGGAATGTGCCAAAACTTACAGGACCTTCAACTTTAAGTGCCTTTGTACGGTGTGAGGAAAGTTAGGAAATTCTTATTTCGGCATGTATATATATATATATATATATATATATATATATATATATATATATTTATTACATACACTGATTTTTCTGTTAACTTTTATGCACAAACCTTTGCTCAGAATCAACGTCAAAGAATAATGAAATGGCCGGGGGGTGGGCTGACTTCCATTGTCCCAGCTTTGCTAACGAAGGAATGGAGTCCGTAAAGCTTTGGTTCTTCTGATTCTGTTATTGGTTATTGACAGTTGTTATGCACCACAGCTGTCGAAATTCTTAGAATGGGAATGCGTAGTTCTGTCTATTTATGACTGTGATTCTTCATACATACAATAATATACAATTAAGATCTGTCGACTGACGAGAGACGAGATCCCCGACATCCACGAGATCTACAACGAGATCTTACAAACCTACTATACCTTTGACATCTACTATGGCTGCCATTTATTTTCAACGTATAAGTCTCGTAGAATTGTATTTTGTTTCTTTTTGTCATCTCTTCCGATCCCGAAATTTCGATCAGTACCCGTCACCTGTAGATAAGTATGTGTGAATGATTCCAGTTTGACATAGGACGTCAGTTAGTTATTCGATATTGATCCGGAAGTTGCAGTCATCAGGCCACGTCCACGGCTGTTTTATGCGTGTTTTTATCAGTTTTTGTTTCCGTCGAAATTCGCTTTAACGTTTAGCAATGACTTGCCGATTTTGTGACAATGCTTTAAGTGAATAATGCGAATTTAGTGGTACCGACCTTGCACTCCTACACACACATTGTACTGCCATCCTTGCATGTGGTATCACACAAATGGCAAGGTATTGGGCGTCCTAGAAACGAAAAACATGAACCGTGAGAAAAAGTAAGTGAGAACCATTTCAAAGCTGCCATGTAGTTTTTCTTCTGTATTGTGCCATAATGTGTTTTCTTAGGACAGCAATACCATAAAAGAGCTTGAATATCTCTCTTGAATCTGGGTTATGGCCTTGCGGCTATTGCAACGCATTCGCCGTCTGTGGGGAAGGTTGAACATGTCGAACCATTATGGTAGTGTCATGTAAATCATGCCTCTACCCTCATAGGACTTTAAAGTGTTTGCGCTTATGTACCGTGTAATGAACTGAGGACACCTTCCACGGTTTGGGCGTGTCCAGCATATCCGCCATTTCCACATTCAGCACCCTTTGTCGATTCCAAGCAGTCGGTTGATGCAGCCCATTTTATTATACCCAATCCAATGTTTTAATGAGATGATGATGATGACCTATGGGACTGTATCGCAAGAAGACAGCAATAACGCCACGGACAACTCTTAAGGAGACTGAATGGAGACTGCATGCCAAGATTAGAAACGAAACATGTTGATAAATGTACAATGGCTGATAAAGAAATGCTGACAAAGATCGCATCTTATCGCAAACGCTATAAAAAGTAAGAGCCCAGAGTCAAACGGATTAGAGTAAGGTAGAAGGACTGTAAAAAGTGGTTTATATTTGGCAAATACAAATAAAAAGGTCAGAAGCATTTGGTGGTTGAAACAGCTGGTGGTATCGAAAACCTAGCGTAATAGAAAGGCACACAATTAAAAAGGCTCGACGTTATTAAATCAACAGAGTTGCCAACGCGGCGCTACAGAAGCACATTGCAAAAGGCCGGTTTTCCGGGGGTGGGGATCCACTCCTGAAAGATTGAAGCACACACGCCTAAAGACCCAGGGGATGATGCTGGGACTCGGGACGGATTGAAGGGATCGGATCTACTAAGTACATTTCTGGATGGGTCCAAGGTTGTGTCACATTTTCTTGGTCGACGTCATATCTACTTCTCGACAGGAGTTGTCCACCACGCTGTAACAAAACTGCAAAGTGGTGGCCCTAGCAGGGACTTAGGGAGACGAGTCCAGAGGCGGTTCCTTGGTTGTGGCAGGGTTTTAGTCCATAGAGGTTGTGAAGAAAGCAAAGTGCAAAAGGGAAAAATTAGATGGTCGGAAGTTTTTAGGGGGGAGGGCATTTCAATACCAAAATGTTGTGCATGTTTTAGGAAAAACACAAAAGAAAACTTATTTGTAGCCCAGCCCCTTACAGTAAATTAGCAGTTAGTGCACCGCCCATCCTGTACATTTTGGATCCGTAAAGGTCTCTGCACGGGCTGTGCTTTTTACCTACGCATACATCCCTAATCTGGGAGGAGGGCCACGAACAGAGTAGCCTGCTGGGTGGAGGGCAGAACTGGGCAGAACTGTGAAGACGGAGTAGATTGGGTGTAAGTTGCGTGGTTCATTAGAGCACCGCGATTCACCTACACGGTTTGCTGATGCAATGTTGTGGCCACATTCCGCCTACTGTGCTGTTCTGAAGGGGGAGTGTAATTGGGTGCAAGCTGTTTTTAAGTTGTTTAGAGTAGCCAGCCTGTTGAGCCGGACAAGGCTGGCGATCCAGAAGGTTTCGCGGCCGGAGGACACGGTAAGCGCCCACGACAGTCTAAACATCCACTTCCGTGGATCGGCGTGATATAAAGCAGCAAGGGACCGCTCCCGGTGTGTTTATTTGCAGTGTTGGACCTCTGTTTTGGTTTTCGGCCGCCTGTTTCGGGTGTGCCCGGTTTTTGTGCTTGCAGCCGGCGAAATATGATACACGTTCTCGGCACCCCAGGCGCCGCGCCAGATTTGTAATTAAAACGAGCACTAGCCGCGTATTTATGACAAATTAATGTCGTATGGGGCTATGTTTTAGCGCAGGGACGCCGCATGTCTCCCGTGTCTCGGCGATGTTTACACGGTTGGCGGGCTGAACCACGGGTATGGTCGGTTGACATTATAATCAAGCGTCACACACACACTCAGCAGCAGCAGTGGTTCGCCAAAGTGTCGCGCGCCGCCGCTGCAAGCCATCAAATTGACTCGTCAGCATGTCAACAGGCATCCTCCATTTCAGCTAATTGGCCCCTTGCAGGGGTAGACGACACATCACTCCATAACACGAGTTCGTACTGGATGGCGGAGCGAGCCAACGGCCCTACCAGCGACGGCACACACTGAAACACGCGGAGCATTCTGTGCGACCGCTCGCCCCATTCAGCAGCGACCGTTCAGGTGGACAATGACGCGTTATCGCCACGCTTGAACTGGATAGGCCGGCTGACTCCACCGGTTCCCTGCCGCTCCCCGCCCCCTGCTCCCACCCGCCGCCACCCCCCGTCCGGACACGGTCATTTCCACGGTGTTGTCCTGTGATTTGGGAGCATTGTCGGTGCGGAGAGTCATAAGGTAGCCGATTTGGCGCCGCTGAAAAATACGACCGCCCGCCGCCCACCTGTTTTCAGCGTACACATATTTCGCCGTTCACACTTACAGAAGTCTGTGGCCGCCAGAATGCGGGCGATAATGTCCACCGGCCGTGACCGACGCGGACAAAGTGGACACAAAGGACCGCATCAAGTCAGCACTATTTTTCCTGCGGCCCGAGTGGAAAGTAATATGGTTCCCACAATGTCACGAAGAGGTGCGACCCACTCCCAAAGGATGGAACTAGAAGAACACATATCGAGCACGACAAAATGGCTTTCAGAGAGGGTGATGAATACCACGGCGAGGAAGCATATCCCGGCACAATGGTGCACTGTAGCGGCGCCGGCCGATGGCACATTCCGGACCGGCGGTCATCCCGCACAGCGCGCCGGTCCGCGGCGCCTGTGACCGGCGCACAGCGCTCGGCGCTGGCGGCCGTACAGCATGGGGCGGACACGGCTCATTAACCGGGAACTGCAGGTTTCGAAGCGTGAGGGCGTAGTGGTCCGCTGTGTCGGCAGCCAGCCTGTCTGGCCGACCGACGTCTGTCAGTTAGGCTGGCGTCTGTCGTCTATCGTCTGCCGGTCAGCCTGCCTCGACAGACAGAGGACGCCAGTCTGCCCAGTCTGCCCGGGTTGGCAGTCGGATCAGCTTCGCTGAATGCTCGGCGCGGCGTCCAGTGCAGTCCTCCGGGTGCCGGCGCCACCGGCCCGCCCCGCCCCTCGGGCTCTTGGCTGAGCAGGCCGTCTGCCGTGCCCGGCCGCCGGGTCAACAGCCGCTCTGTTTTGGCCGGCCGACCCGCCCGGCCGGCGCGGCACGCCCGCGCGTGCGGTCCCCGTGCCGCGCGCGCGCCCCTGATCGATGACTGCCTGCAACACCCACACACGTGAGCAAACAGCAATTAGGCGCGCGGCGAAGGGCGGCGGCGGCGGCGCGCGGCCGAGCCGCTGTGTCGGCCGGCACTATCTGTTTTATCGGCCGAGACCGGGGGCGGATCCGCGGCATCTGAGGCCGGCGGCGTCGCGTGCCAGACCGGCCTGCCGCCGCTGCACCGGCGCCGGCCGGGAGGCTCTGGACGGACGCCACCCACCAACCGCTGCATCGGCCCCGGTCGAGCGGCGCCAGGTGGAACAAAGCCGGCTGCCACGGCTGCAACGTACCGGGCGACCCTCGGCGAGACGAGGCCTCAGCGCAGCTGCCGCCGCCGGACTGGCTCGGCTCGGGGGCTCCAGACGGGACGAGGCCTCAGACCAGCTGCCGCCGCCGGACTGCTGGCTCGGCTCGGGGCTTCGGGGCTCCAGACGGGACGAGGCCCTCAGACCAGCTGCCGCCGCCGGACTGGCTTCGGCTCGGGGGCCTCCCCAGACGGGACGAGGCCTCAGACCAGCTGCCGCTACCGAACTGGCTCGGCTCGGAGGAATGCAGACGGGACGCAGGGTGCCCTCGTCCCCAGGAACATCAATGAAAGGATTGCCATCCGATCTCTGCGGGTAGATCTTCCCAGCCGTTCGGACGTTCCGTGAGAAACGGACGTCAGCACACTCGGGTTTTTTCCAGTTTATGAATGAGATGAAACGCAACTACTACCCTGCATATCGCCTGATCGAATCGTCTGTTTTTGGGGCTAAAGTCCCAGTTAAAATCGTAGATCACTTATCACTGTGCCCTGCATCCGTTTCTCCGCCGATTAAGGCTCCGTTTCAGGCACGATTTTTTGCTTCGACGCAGCTTGTCGCCAGTAAAGCCCGCCCCGCCAGGCATTGGCCCACTAACAGCGCACTGCGCATTGTGCAAGCAGTAGATCACGAGGCGCCGGCAGCATCCGCGCCGAAAGCCGCAAATGACAGGCTCCCTGCTCCCAAACGGTGGCGTTTATCGCACAACGCGGCCATCACGGCAGCTGTAACCGGCCTGCCGGCTCTGGGCAGCCGGCCGCCCAGGCGCCAGCCCGGCAGCTGCGGAGCCGCGGGGCGCGCTGCCAGAGCAGCGAGTGGCTGCGCAGCACCGGACCGGTCCGCTCAGCTGCGTCTCACGGCAGCAGCAGCGCTGCATGGTAGCATTCCAGGCAGCCGGACGGCAGCGGGCGGCGGGCGCGGCCGCCGCCAGACGGCAGGCGCGGCGGAGGCCGGCGCGCGCCGCCGCTCCGCACCGCCCGCGCTTGCATGCTTGCATGTAATGCCGCCGCGGACGGGTAAGGAGCCGGTGAAATCACTGATGACAGCCGGAGGCGGCGGCGGGCCCGGGCGCCGCCTCGCCGGCCGGCCGCCGGCGGCGGCGGGTGCGACGCGTCGCTCTCTGCATTTCCTGTCGGCTGGAATGCGGATCGCCCGCCGGGCGTCATATGATTCAGTTCAGCTTGGACGCCGGGGGAGGAGAGGCGCGCCGACGGGCCCGGTACGGCACCGCTGCCGCCCGGCGACGCCCGGCTGGGGGCGGCCCGGCCGCTGACCACGGCCGCCCGCGGCCGCTGCGTGGGGTACCGCCGGCCGCGGCGCGCTCGGCGAGAGCGGCGGTGGCGGGCGGCCGCGGGATAGCGGTCCCAAGGAGTCAAACCGGTCGCACATCTAAGTCATTTCGATGTGTCAAACGATGTAGATTATTCCTTCACTACGTAAAGAGCTTGGGTAGCTCTTTATGCACACACTCATCAGCGTCTTACTCCACCATCGGAAGCTAGCAAATTGCTAGGGGGTAAAACAAAAATGTTCACTGGCCACAACAATGTCATGAGCTCCAAAAAGCCAAGCTTGCCACACGCAACTGAAATACGCATTTAGATGGATTTGGTGGGGCCGGCTACTCCACTGCCCCAATCTGACCCGGTGTGCGACCCTTTAACGCATTTCGAAAGCGCGTCAGGGATTGGCTCCACGGGTGCGGCTGCGGCGGCTGCGGCGGCAGCGGCGGCGGCGGCGGCGGCGGGTGCGACTCTCAGGCGACGTAAATTATTGTCTACCAAATAAGCAGCGGTTTAGATATGCATACTTATCAGTGTCTTACTCCACCAGCTGAACCTTACAAGTTGGCAGGGGATAGTAGGACACAGAAATGCTCATTGGTCACATCATCATGAAATCTAAATACTTAAGTTCGTCTCACGCAACTGAAATTCGCATTTAAAGGGACCTGACAGGGCGGCTAGTCCACTCCACCAATTTGGCTCAGTGTGCGACCGCTGCACGCAAGCTCGAAAGCGTTTCAGAGATTTACCCCAGCAACACTTTTCCGTATATTTGATTCACTGAACGAGGGCAACATTGTGATTTCAGAAAGCATCCGCTGAGCCTTAACCCAACGAGTGAAGGGCAGCGAGCCCGTCACCACTGGTGCACTATACTGGTCACCGCTGGTGAACTATACTGGTCACCACTGGTGCACTATCGTCCAAAGTGCCGTTCGCAGCGCAGGCACTTCACAGCCGTCTGCAAGCAAACGATGTCCGATGAGACAACACAAGAATCAGGAGATCCTGCAACTTTTCTGAAAAAAATCATATTTTCAGCGGCATTTGAATGTGTAATGGCCGGGTCCCTTTCAGAGTCCCTTTAAAGAGGATTGCGCTTCTTCATGGGACGTTTTCGGTCGAGATAGCCCCGGCGAAGCGCACAGAGAGATCTACATAACGACGTTCCTAATATAGACTGCAGCAGTCTATTCTTGGGCTTGAACGTTCCAACGGCCGGGTTCCATTTCGTTCCGGCCGTGTGCTTGTTATCATTATGCATGACATCAGCGGACGTGCTGACACACGGAAGCGGCGAACCGTCACTCACAGTCACATATCGTAACGGATTTGCGGCGCGTTGCTTCGATCGAGCATGTCATTGGCCGACGGAGATCGCGCGCAGCACAGTGGCGCTATTGGTTGCAGGATATTCGGGAGGCGGGACGTGATTGGCGAGCAGGGATGTAGCGTGCGACGCGTGGGTCACGCGCGATGGAAGGCTTCGGGGCTGACCCGCTTTTTATTCTTGATTAAAATGTGACAATTTTAGCATTTTGGGCGCCGGCGAATGGCAGAACATCTTTGGTGCAAGCCAGTCACATCCCATCCCTGCCTGTTTATGGCTCAGATGCGGACCATTTCGTTACGGCAGGCGTGAAACGCTTCAGGATTGACGAACGTAAGCAGCTTTCGACGTGCCCTTCTGCCTTCAAATTTACGTCATCTGTTGTGACTATGGGCGTGGGGGTCGGACAACTTTATCATTCAACACCTTTATTGGCCATGGGGCATATACAATACGATCATCAAAGCAATCCTTTTAAGACGTGCAATGCAGCAGAGCCGACTGCAAAGTGCAGTCGCAAATCAGGCGATGACGTGTTGACAGTGATAGGACGCAGACACGTTCTTGTTGTACAGCAAGCTACCTGCTCGCTGCAACAGGCTTGAGCACAGCCATGGCGATTACAGCCAGGCTGGTGTCACGCACATTGTTTTTTTTTTCGAAGAGATCGCTGCATATAGACAGGTGTGGTAAAACATCAAACTGTTTCTCACCGAGATTATCACTGCTTTCGGTAGCTGCTGTCGGTCAGCATCCAACACGCCTTTCCGTCAGACGCAAGTGGGCTGCCTTTATGGAGGAAGCGAGGATCCACCACTCCAATGACCAGACTCAAGGGGCGAAAACAGGGTGCGTCTTAGCAGCATTCTTGCCACGACAGGTTACTGTTCTGCGCCTCACTGTTTATCGAAGACCAAACAACTTCGACGGCGAGCCTGTGCCGTAAAGAAAAGAGACGAACGCTATAACGATCCTCCGACACCGGCCACCAGACGCGGTGATATCCTCGGGAAATAGCCACTGGCCACAGACGATAATGGTGAAGCCGTGCCCAGCTGTGTTTAACCCCATTAAGCTGAGCTGAGCTGAGCTGTGCTGGGCTGGGCCTCACTGGACCGAGCTGAGCTGGACGCGCTGTGCTGAGCTGAGCCTGGGACGAGCTGAGGTGGGATAGGCCGTCGGCAGTATGCTCCCCGGCCACGGACGGAGACGCCGGAGAGTCATTGCAGACGGCTCCTCCATCACTTACCGCTGACGTTATCGGTGATCGGAGCCCAGGTGGTTTGCTATTAAACTCAGCTGATGACATGCTGAGTCATTGGATGCTGGAGCGCTCTCACTCTCCCTCCGACGTCCAGGTGTGGTTAGCAGGTTTTGAGCTCCTCGCTAATGATCTCTTTGAAGACAGCTCTGGAATCGGTACTGTCCTCCAGCCTGATTTCGGCCTTGCTGTAACATTCCTCGGGCCCCGTTTTCCCCGCTGTTTAGTTTACGTCCGCATCCTTTGAGACAACGTCGACTCCCACTGCCGCTGTTCGGTGATTGTTTGGGTCGGACGGTTTTACAGTGTCATCGGACGTCCGACCAAGTGACGGTGATTACGGCGGCCCTGGAAATGGCTTCTGACGCCGTCTACCTGTGAGGTCCACAAATATCTGGACCGAACCGAGGCTGTATAAATTCCTCTGCGCGATCCGCACAAACGACACGCTTGTCAGCTGACTCATGGCCGGTAAAGAAGCTTACCGGCTGCCCGGCGTGAGGACCCGCCCCACCTGCCCCCTCCCTCCCATTCAATTTCCACCTGCCTTCATATCCACCTGTGCGCTATACGCCCGGGCAGCAATGTCGCGGAGCGTTTGATGCTCCCTCGACGCTGAGAGGTCTTCTATTACTTATCATTTGTGAGATATGAGCTGGACACGTGCCGAGAGAAGTGGAGACTCTCCTGTTTTCAATAGTGTTTTTGTTCTCAAGTTAGCTGTGTTTGCTGAGCTGCGATGCCGGTCCGAATCCCCGACATCCGCCGAGCGAAGTGAAGTAGCGTACGCTTATCGCACTGGGTGCGGTCCGGCACTGTCTGTCGACGGTCTTGTGTCGCCGCCACCTCGTGTTTTCCGTCAGTCATCTCACGCCTCCCGGCGCCGCCCGTGCCCCGCGCCGCCCGCCAGCCCGGCGGCCCCAGCGTTGTCCGCCGTCGCGCGGCACCCGGCCGATGTCGGCTCGGCCGGCTGTCGCCCCGTCACCTCGCCGCTGTCCCGGTACCGCCGGCTGGCGCCGCGCGGCCCGCCCGTGTTTTATTGGGCTGTTGCCGTGTTTTACGGTGAGACCGTGTTTTATGGGGGACAGAAAAGTGTCCCTGGCCGGGTCCCGGCGACAGCTACTGACGGACCACCCAGAAACTGGAGCTGGCCGGCGATTTAGTGGCGGCGGCCGGGCGCGCGCCGCTATCACGGCCCGGCATCGGGGGCCGACCGCTCGCGTCCCCTCTCTCACAGCCGCTCCGTCCCTTCCGCCGACATGTAAACGATGCGTCATCCGATCCGAGTATGTATTTGAACACGGTCACGCGGCTAGATTAAACACTTCATACATCATGGTAACGGCGCCTACTACAACGCACTCCGGAATAAATTAGCGCGCTGGGGCGGCGCGGACGAGACATGGCACAACATGACAATCACGGCGCCCGCGCGGCTTGACGATCGCGCCGGCGGACAAATGAACATGACGACACCTGAGACAAGACGGCGGCGGTCGCGCGGCGCGCTCCGCTCACATGGCCAGGATGTCGGCGATGGAGAAGCCGGTACGCTTGCCGACGCCCGGCTCTGGCGACGAGCAGTTGCGCGGCGGCGAGGCCCAACCCAGCGAGTCGGCCGGCGACTTGGGCGGGCTGGCCGAGCGCTCGCTGCCCAGCGAGTCGCGGGGCGAGTGCACCAGCTCGTGGAAGCGCAGCGAGGAGAGCCGATCGAAGCGCTCGCCGCAGAAGCAGCGGTGCACGGCGGCGGCCGCGGCGGCGGCGGGGGAGGCGGCGGTCGTGGCGGGCCGGCCGGCCGGCGGCGTGAGACGGTTCTGAAGCGTGCGCAGCTCGGCCGCTGCCGTCGCCGTCTGCTGCGAGCAAGACGACCGGTGCACGGCCAGCGTGCGCGCCTGGCAGAAGCCCTTCTCGCAGACCTCGCACTTGAACGGCTTCTCCTTCATGTGGATGTACTTGTGGTCGCGCAGGTGGTCCTGGCGCCGGAACGCCTTGCCGCACACGTCACACGGGAACGGCCGCTCGTCCGTGTGCGTGCGCTCGTGGATCAGCAGGTTGTAGCTCTTGCTGAACTCGCGCTGGCAGTACTTGCAGATGTAGCGCTTCTTGGGGCGGCTGGGCTTCTGGCCCAGCAGCTCCGGCCGGAACATCGGGTGACTCAGGTAGCTGAGCAGGGACGGGTGCAGCAGCAGTTCGGGCTTGGCGGCGGCAGCCAGCAGCTGCGGCGCCAGGTAGAAGTTGGGAAGCTGGGCCGGGTGCATGGCGAGGCGCTGGCGGAGCAGAGCGACGTGCGGGCGGCTGCTGCGGGCGCACGGCGACGAGTGGCGCGGCGGAGGCCGCGGCGCGCAGCGGCCGGCCGCCGCCGGACCGCCCCTCGCCGCCGATTGGCTGCCGCGCAGGGCCCGCCCACCGGCAGCGGCCGCCGAGGGGGCGCCGAGGAGCGGCTGCCCGAGCTGCCTCATCATCGGGCGCCGCGCGACCTGCTGACCCCCGCCCCACCCAGCTCTCCCGCTGTCGCCTCTCTCTCTCTCTCTCCTCTCTCTCTCTCTCTCTCTCTCTCCTCTCTCTCTCTCCTCTCTCTCTCTCTCTCTCTCTCTCTCTCTCTCTCTCTCTCTCTCTCTCTCTCTCTCTCTCTCTCTCTCTCTCTCTCTTATTCTCTCTCTCTTATTCCCTCTCTCTTATTCCCTCTCTCCCTTGCGTCCTCTCTTTCTCCGCTTCTGTTGACAGATGACATTTGGACTTACGACCAGTCATTTGTCATTGTTTTTTAACAACATTTTTGAAAATATATCAATATGTTAGCTCTCACGTCCTGTTGCATATCGCTGCTTTCTGGCCTGCCTTTCTGGCCTTTCACGTTTTCCAATATTCTGTCTTTCTGCACACGTCCGATCCTTCTCTGGCTCCGCTGGTTGCTGTCTTCCTCCTTGTCGTGGTTATCATCTTTTTGTCCCTGATTATCATCTAACATTTATCTATATGAGGAATCGATATAGGTAAAGGATGAATATCTTCAGATTAGCCTTGCTCTGTTGCTATTCTCCATATTCTTCCGCCATACAATTTCTCCGTTCCTCGCTTTGCCGAAATCATTCTTGTGTTTATCCTTGTTTGCGACGGCACTTCCCAGCCTCTCTGTCTGCCGGTCCCCTGTCTTCCTGTCCGCCTGCGTCTCCTCTCCTCTCGCCCCCTCCTCTCGGACGGACGGCGCCGGCCGTCTGGAGGCGGCGCGCGGAACCGCCGCGCAGCTCACGCCGATAATCACAGCTCGGCGTCCCAGCTAATTAGAGTGTCGCACGGTCCGCACGCTGACCCGACCGACAAAACAATCGGCGCCGCCCTACCCCAAACGCGGTCGGCCCGGCTAACGAGCGGGTGTGAAGACACGTCGTCTACAAATTGACGGGGGAAGTCGGCTCCTTTCAGCGAACGGGTTGCGGTCGTGTAATCAGGCGCTGGACACGGTCCAGAACACCAGCGCCGCGCGACCGGCCGTCAAATCACAGACCGCCGCATTAGCGCGCGGCGACTACTCGTGCTGGGCAGGGGCCGGCCCGCCGCGGTCGCCGCCGCTGCGTCTGTCATTAGCCGGCCGCGGCCTGTTTGGCGGCGGACCCGCCGGGCCGCTTTGTTCGAGCGACGGCCAGGCGCGCCCCGCCCGCCGCTGACGGCTATTTACACGGGCCAGTCGCGCTTCTTCGGTCGCGCGGGGTTTCTCACACTTTTCAATCGGTGATGAGACTTTGATGACATGATATCGGCTGTGCGGGCCTCCTCGTAGCGCGCTGGGCAGTCATCAATATGGTGGGCTTCATTATACCCGTCCCGAGATAACTGATCTGGCCGTACAGGGACAATGTGATGAGGTTTATTCATACGCCGTGATAGCGGGAAATTTCTGGGTGCGGGGGTGCCGCCACAGAAGACTTCGCCGCATGAGAAACGGCCGTCTCCAAACAGGCATCCATTCGCTTTAGGGAGCACCCGCGCTCTCCAGATGTCTGTCTCGGCGGAAGAGTGCTTCTTTTTGGCCAGGGCTATGCCTGCACTGGCGTGCCGTAAGTTACACCATTCTGCTTTTAAGTAAAAGGAGAGAACCAAACGCCAACCAGGGCACTGAAATCATTCATGCACGTGCTTACGAAAATCCCCAATTTGACAAAGCCACGTTAAATATCGATAGGGCTCATCAGATTCTTAAAACCCCTTCGCGTAGAATCCAAACACGCACAATACAAATGGGAGGACATGCTGTCAGTTTTGGCGCGATAAATTTGCAGAAAAAATCGATCACTGTACAAAAGCGTGGTCACGAAGAACAATTGTACGTGTAATCTAACTGCTCAGGCGGTTATTGTTCCACACTGTTCGTCGCCTTCGGGCAATGGGTGACTTTTCCCAACATTCATGTTCAAAACACAACAAATACCAAACCAACATCACTTCCGCAAACGTAGATGAGCGCCACGAAAATACGCACAGAGTAGCAAATCCTGGTGTACGCCTGAAATGACCAGGCACATACTGGTCCCTGCGAAATCCCACCACACATTTGTCGATGTCGCTTTTTCCTCACGTCTATCGAACCGGCTCCCCAAAACGCGCTGAGCCCAAACTCTCAGCAGGCCGCGGCATGTTCTGCGCGTTCGGCGCGTGGCGGTGCGTCTAGTGCGTCTGAGTGGTGCGGCGGAGCACCGGGCGGGTGACGGGTGATGGATCACCAGCACCACTGCCGGGCACCACTGCCGGTGCCCGCCGCCGCTGACCGCCGGCAGATCACGGCCAGCCCGCTCCGGGGCGATCATCTGACCGACAATCGTGCGCCGGCAATCCGTCGGAATGGAAGTATCAATTAGCTTTCTAATCATGCAATCACGCAGTGCGGCACGACCTATTGCCGACGACTCTGGAGGCGTCGGCGTGAGGGACGGCGCGGGAACGGGCCGTGCGCCGCCTGAAGGTGGAAGGTGTGTGGAATCTCGTGCTCACTGTCACAGTGCAAAGCTTTCACTTTCGGTCGTGCCTTGGTTTGCTCAACGGCTGGATCGGAGAGCTGGGAAAAGAGAGAGCCGGGCCTTCGTTGCATTGGAGTGAAGTAGTGATTATATTGCCTTCCTCGGATGCATGGGGGCGCGTTTACTACTTAATAGGCTTGATTGCGTATGCAAATGTGCTGACCCGTGAAGTTGCGGTCACTGGAGTCTGACAGCATGCCAATACCGTGACCCGTGGTGACCTGATCGGGTCTGGACACTGACCAGTGCCGACCAGATCGAGTCAGGACAATGACCCGCGTCGACCAGATCGGGTCTGGACATTGACCAGTGCTGACCTGATCAGGTACGGACGCTGACCCGTACAATCCCTGGGTAGATCTGGACACAGACCCTTACAAGTCTGGTCAGGTCTGGACACGGACCTATGCCACTCTGGCCAGGTCTGGACACGGACCTATACAACTCTGGCCAGGTCTGGACACGGACCTATACAACTCTGGCCAGGGCCTGAACGCTGATCCATGCTATCCTGGACACAGGGATGTGGTTTGCTGTTCAACTGTGTAAGAAGACTTCCATCAACTTAGAGAGGCAAGTGAGTCAAATGCTGGGAGAAACCTGGTTTTGTTTTGTTTTTGTTTGTTTTTTTTTTGCAGGGGATTTATGTACCCATTCTCCTAATTTTAGCTCACGGAACTACACAGTGCGTGAAAACTGAGGCACCAGTTGTGGTATGATGATGACTGGACACGAGAGTTGGGGCACTCCCCTTGAAGCAGTTGTGCCATCGGTCGACCTGACGGTCGCGGCACCGGTCTGTGTAAGTTGTGTACTGTCTGAACTGCAAACCGTTGAGTGGCATTTTTGATCCGGTATGAACTGACCAGTTTGGATATCCGTCTGGACACTGACCAGTTGTGGCATGATCCGGTCTGGACACTGGCCAGTCGTGGTATGACCACGTCTGGACACTGACCATTTGTGGCATGATCCGGTCTGAATACTGACCAGTTTTGGCATCATTCGGTCTAAACACTGACCAGTTGTGGCATGATCCGGTCTGGACACTGGCCAGTCATGGTATGACCACGTCTGGACACTGACCATTTGTGGCATGATCCGGTCTGAGGCACCAGTTGTGGTATGATGATGACTGGACACTGAGTAGTTGGGGCCAGCTCCCCTCTGGCAAGTGTCCAAGTTGTGTCCCGTCCGGTCTGGACACTGACCATTTGTGGCATGATCCGGTCTGAATACTGACCAGTTTTGGCATCATCCGGTCTGGACACTGACCAGTTGTGGCATGATCCGGTCTGGACACTGGCCAGTTGTGGCATGACCAGGTCTGGACACCGACCTTTGGAATCCTGGTGAGGTCCGGAGCCTGGCTCCCTCCTCTCGAGGCCTTGACCAGATCTAGCCCCGTTCCGGACCACATCCCGGCCGCGGACCTGAGTCGCGGGCGCTGGTCAATCCTGACCGCCGGCCTACGGCTAACGGTTAGGACTGACCAGCGCCCGGTCGGAGCCGTGCGCGGCGCCGGCCGGGCATGGACGCTGACCTGTGCTGACCTAGTGCAGACAGTACGCCACGGCCGGTCTCGGCGCCGCCCGCTCGCTGCAGCCCTCTGCAGCGTGACCACCGGCGCCTGTAGTTGCTGCAGCCGGGCTGCACGGTGACGTACGGGTTGTACCGCCAGCCGGCGCGGGACGCAGCGCCGATGTCGGCCCGCTCACTGTGCAATTAGGCGCCATCAGAGAGCTCGCCAGCGTGCGGCACAGTCGGCGGGCATGCCCGGCCGTGAGCCGGAACGCTTCGTGCTGCAACACGTGGTAGCTCTCCCCAAATGGCGTTTTGGCAGCGCTGTGGCGCGACGTCCGTGACATTTCAAGGGCGTTGGCTGCTATGTATGGGAAATGAGAAATAGGGATGATGTTAAATAGACGTTTAACAGGATGCGAAGCACGGCTTTGGTTTCAATTACATCTTAAGTTTCAATTAAATGTTGGTTTCAATAACATTTGTTTTCTAATTATATCTTTAGTTTCAATAACATATTCGGTTTCAATTTCATCTTTAGCTACAATTACATCCTAAGCTTCAGTTATATCTTCGATTTCAATTACATCTTTGGTTACCAATGCATTTTTGGTTTCAATTATATCTTTATGTTCTAAGATTTTTTTGTCTCGATCACATCTTAAGTTTCGATGACATTCACACCTCAAATTTGTATTGCATTTTACGCTGCAATCACATCTTTAATCGAGGCTTTCCCAAATTATAAGAAGCACAATTACAGCTACAATCGGGGCTTATTCGAACGCAATTCATTTCTCCTCACTCTGAGAACAAATCCACACCGCCCATCGTCAGAGGTTTCCGTCAATAAAATCAGAAGATTCGGTAATAGTAGTCTAACTCTTATGTCGAGGATCATTTGCTTCCGTCGCGCCAACATATAGTGTAGGTTGACTCTGACAACGCCATTCCGAGTGCATGCCATTTAAAACGTGCGTGAACGACCACGAAACGTGGGATCAGCGGTTGGGAATCACGATTCTCAGCAGAAAGAGCATCAAGGCACCCTGGAGAGCCGTCGTGCTCTTTTCTAATGCACGCATTGGGTGTCTATTTTTAGTACCAAAGGTGCCCGGCGCATGGCAATTGTTTGCAACATTCCATTTATAGCACCTTGACACTGTGCATACGGACTCATGTAGTACGGATGACCTCTTTCTAAGCACCATTAGCACCAAGTCCCCTTGATATATGAGATGTCAATGGTGCAACAAATGTGACGATATCATCACAGTTGCATGAATGCCGTAACAAAGCACGCTGTTTTGATGTTCGTCCCCCGCACGTTTTGGCCAAAGTTGAAAGTGTAGTATGTACTTGGGCAAGTACTTGGGTAGTATGTACTTGGGTTCGCACTGCAAGCAAGTCATTATTGTAACGAGCTTAATGCATACCATAATTTCAACTGCACGATTTAATTACATTCACAGTCATCACGTCGATGGTCAAGAATATGGCCCTGTGCCGAATTCTGAAGAAGCAGAGACGAGTGCGTCATCATCATCAGTGCATCATCTTGCAAGGGTGAGGTCAGTAAAATCGTACTAGCACATATCGTCTTCTCAACTTGGGCTTCAGCCCCCTCCTCCTCCCTGTGCAGCCTAGGGATGAAAGTGTGCCACATCCGGGAAAAATCCGCTTGTTGGCATGCTTAGGGAAAGTTTCGTCATTCTTACTGCCCCCCCCCCCCCTTTACTCATTTTGTGAAACTACGCCCATGCTTCGGAAGGGGCTTCTGCGGACAACTGACAGACCTCAGGCTCCCTTTTTTGTATTTTGCACAGTACTTTTAGTGGTCTCAAACTCTGCCGATTGGAATAGAAAGCAGCTTCCCTTATTTTTAACATTGACATTAATTTTCATAAGGCATGCTGCACTAGGTGTAAAACCGGCGAACAAGCAAACAAGATCACCTCGGATTTGCTCTCCTTTTGGTCTCACTGACAGCTGACAAGGGCAGCGTCACAGTAGCCATTAAGAGGAGAACACGCGTAAGCTGAACAGCCTGATGACTGATGGCACATATACGGTAAGATGAGGAGGGATCCTACATCAACAGCTGGCCGAAGTCAAGCTCCTAAAGAAGACCGAGACTTAGCTTCTAAGGAATAACGACAAAGAAGACCTGTCAAACGCTTTATGCAGACATATAAATCAACATCGCGGCAAACTGCTACACATGCACGGACTATCAAAGATTCACGAGGCCAGTGTACCCGTAAAACCCATTGCCAGTTGTCGGTGCTCAACTTGCCATTCGCTGAGTCCAGTTCCTGGTTTAGATAGTCAACCCTATTAGTGGGATATTTTCATCACATGTGAAGAACTCGACCCACGCAACTTTGACGCAACTATGAGCAGGTAAATAAACAACCAACCGAGATGTTCCGCGAGAACGGGTACCGGAAAGGCTTCATAGACTAGAAGCCCAAAGGGCATGCTCAACAAGCAGGGCAGCCAACGAATTAACCAACATCAACGGCATCATTACCATGCAATGTAGGCTTGTCAGAGAATATCAGAAGCATCTGTGGACCATGCAACATCAGGACAGCGTTCAGAAGCAGTTTGGCGCATCGGAGAACACTCATGAAAGTTAGACCACCGACACCTCAGAAACGCACGAAGAATCTGCACATGAGACACACCATGCGGCTGTGGCACGTCCTACAAAGGAGAGGCAAGTCGCCCTCTGTCGATCAGGCTGGAAGAGCACAGGGGGGAGCCATCCGGAGACTCCGATGTCTGGCGTGGCAGAGCGTGCACGGTCGGGTAGCGGTCACCGACCGGCATGAGGTGAGGTAGCGCGAGGAACACTGGAAAGCTCGTGAGATCAAGGAGGCACCACACACGACATTGGCTTACTACCCCCAGCGCAGACATCAACCCGTTATGACACCCAATTCTGCGGAAAATCCCCAGAATTCAGGAGCTGAATGACACCTTGATCTGACATCGAAAGTCCGTCCCTCTCGGTTACCGCATTTGCAGAGCATAATTCGAGCACTGGACTCTAAATCAGGAGACGCTGGTTCGAAAATCAGCAATTTCAAGCAAATAATTCGGGTTGTGATCAGCGCATGACTGCAAGACAAAAATATGATGCAGTCCATTACCACAATTCTGCGTGATGGTCAATATCATTCTTCAGTTCAGCACCTCAAGAACTAGGTTGGATTTATGGGCAATGATTATCATGTAGAATCGCGTGCCCAAAATATCCAGCAACGCCTGCTACAAACCAGAAATGTGCTTGATTCTGTTCCGGGCAATCAGATTCGACTGAGAATAGCCAACATGGCTGATTCCAGCTCTGACTCTGAACACTGCAATAATGTTCTGAATCGAATTGAACTCCGGCTCAAGGGAATACGACTCAGTTCTGGCATGGCTTCAGAATAAGCCGATTCCGCCTACAGCGGTTTAAAACACAAACCTTGCTCCGAGATATAACAAAGCTGCGCTTGACATATATCGATGGTGGGATGATGAGTATTTCTGGTGTTCTATTTTCTGCACATGCAGCAGTAATAGAATAAGAATGCCTTTTGGAGCTTAGATTTACTGTTGTCTCAGCTTTAGGGTGCTTCGAAACAGCACATGTGACCCCAGTCCGTACAATGTGAATTCTTAAAGAGATCGATTGTACCTTTACTCGGTTCATTCTCATATTCAGCCTAACCCAGTCTGCAGTAAAAAAACGAGCGCATAGGAAAATTGGTCCTACAGAACGATGCCGCATTTAGCATATCCTTGCCCAAGAATAATCTGAAATTATCTCTATTAGATGAATGGAAGTCTGGACAATATTTCTCCTTTAAGTCTTTTATTTCAGTTTAGTCATAAACAGGAAACATTTCAGCCGCCCTGCATTCCAACTCACCAAACCGCACTGACACAAATGTACTGCATGGTGATCAGTTTTCCGCTTGATTAACGTAGCATTCCAAATGTGCTGACTGCACCCAAATGACGCATGGCGTTCATACGTTCAGAATAAAGAAAAGAAGATTCTTCTGAAAACGCGAACGTCGCGATAACCGGTAACATTCCATTACTGCCAGAGCGGCACAACCGTAAGACGGCGGATCTGCTAGGTGATGGGTCTCTTCAGCCTCCTACTTTTCGTGTAAAATTAACGGTGGTCGTGACGTGATGGGGACAGAATTCAAGTCTAAAAACAAGTTTATTAACACGCGCCCGGGTGGCCGGCTAGATACTCTTCGTTTGGGTAGGGGGGGGGGGCAATTTGACCCCTCTCCCTAAAATCTCTGGAACTAAGAAAGCCAGAAACACCAAATTTACAGGATGTCTTGACCTGCACGTGAACTCGATTAGGTCGAAGTTTGAGCTTTCCAGTTTATGACCCTCGGGTCAAATAAGGTTAAACAAGGTCAAATTGCAGGTTAGTCTCTTAAGTGTCCACAGAACCTAGGCATCTGTTTATGATCAAAAGTTCACAATCCCACTTGAGGTCATTGACCTTTTTTGACCTTTTGAAGGTCATGGTGACCAAAATCATACAAGACTGCCCTGAGTTTTGTATTTAAATAAGCGACAAAGATTATGCTAGACAGTATGTTCCTAAAACAAAATGCCGACCCGGGTTATCTTAGATCAAGGACCTCTTTTGACCTCTAAGAAGTCAATGAAAGATGTATAATGCGGTTCGTGCTGTCAATAAATTCGAAATGAGCATCACAAACTATCCCATACAGCAAGTCCTAGATTAATAAATCAGGTTGTTTTTGGCCTTAGTCTGACCATCACACCTGACATTAGGTCAACGTTATTTGCTCATTCAATATTTGTGGTGCCTAAAAAATATATCAGAGGTGTATGGCTTCGTCAAACACTCCATTGCTTTACCAGTTTGTACGATTCCTTAGAAATTGCCTTCGCTGAAACCATGACCTGACTTTGACCTGCTATAGGTCTGCGACCTTACAAGGTACATCTAAATTTTGTTACGTCAAACGATCCGCTATTCAACTGCCCACAGGTGTGCAAAATTTGGCGCGGCCACGCCGCGCCGTTCGGAAACCATTCTGGAAAAACCTTCGGGGGGAGGGGGTCATTTTGACCCCCACCCGAGCGCGTGCTAACCCACGTTTTGGCGTTTTCCGACCCTTCAATCATAGTGTTGAACCTCCATTAAGTCGAGACCAAACTCCTTGTATCTGTAGATCTTTCCATACATCACTGCCAGTTTGATTTCAAACTGTCGTGATGCGTGCAGGCGGCATTCACCCCACGGTTCTTTAAAGTGAGATACCCGAGCCAGCCTGTTTGAAACTGCTTTAACTTGTACAGCACTGTAACTGTAACCGTGACTGCACTGTAACTGTAACTGTGACTGCACGCGGATGCCAGCTTCCAGTAGTATCAGCGTCGTGCCTTCTGACGACTACCATCCCTTGGGAGAACGCTGCAAGTCAAACGATCTCTGCATTCGCCTTGATTCCCACCCTGAGATCGCTGGAATCCGAAACTTGCGAGTCTGCCATGTCCGGGTTACGCTAACATCCAACCCCGAGGTGCACCGTTCACAAGGCCCCTGGATCGAGCACAGGCACATCTGGTGGCCGAGCCCTGCCCAGATCTCCGCCGAGAGAATCCGTCGTTCGCGCGAGGTCAGGGGGAGTGGGCCGCAGGGAGAGAGCCGAGCCTGGCCCTCGGACCGGAGCTGAGCATCTGACCCCGGACCGGAGCTGAGCGTCTGGCCCCCGGACCGGAGCTGAGCGTCTGACCCCGGACCGGAGCTGGGCGTCTGACCCCCGGACCGGAGCTGAGCGTCTGACCCCGGCACCGGAGCTGAGCGTCTGACCCCGGACCGGAGCTGAGCGTCTGACCCCCGGGCCAGAGCTGAGCATCTGACCCCGGACCGGAGCTGAGTGTCTGACCCCCGGCCGGAGCTGGGCATCTGGCCCCCGGACCGGAGCTGAGCGTCTGACCCACGGACCGGAGCTGAGCGTCTGACCCACGGACCGGAGCTGACCGTCTGACCCCCGGACCTGAGCTGAGCGTCTGACCCGGGCCAGAGCTGAGCGTGTGACCCCGGGCCGGAGCTGAGCGTCTGACCCCGTCTGACCGGAGCTGAGCGTCTCACTCCCGCACCGGAGCTGAGCGTCTGACCCCGGATCGAGCGGAGGGTCTGACCCCCGGACCGGAGCCGAACGTCTTATCCCGGACCGGAGCTGGGCGTCTGACCCCCGGACCGGAGCTGAGCGTCTGACCCCGGACCGGAGCTGAGCGTCTGACCCCCGGACCGGAGCTGAGCGTCTGACCCCGGACCGGAGCTGAGCGTCTCACTCCCGGACCGGAGCTGAGGGTCTGACCCCCGGACCGGAGCTGAGCGTCTGACCCCGGACCGGAGCTGGGCGTCTGACCCCGGACCGGAGCTGAGCGTCTGACCCCGGACCGGAGAGGAGGGTCTGACCCCAAGGACCGGAGCTGGGCGCCTGACCCCGGACCGGAGCTGAGCGTCTGACCCCGGACCGGAGCTGGGCGTCTGACCCCGGACCGGAGCTGAACGTCTGACCCCCGGACCGGAGCTGAACGTCTGACCCCGGACCGGAGAGGAGGGTCTGACCCCAGGGCCGGAGCTGGGCGCCTGAACCCGGACCGGATATGAGCGTCTGACCCCGGACCGGAGCTGGGCGTCTGACCCCGGACCGGAGCTGAACGTCTGACCCCCGGACCGGAGCTGCCTCGGCAGCTCCGGTTCGCTCGCTCAGCAGCTCAGCTCCGCGCCCACCGCCGCTCCGGCCGGCGCATCGCCGCCGGATAAATCAGGAGGCAACGCGGCGGCAGCGGCGGCGGCGGCCGGATTTCTCACGGTGCCGACGCCGGGGAAGCGCGCGCGCCGCCCGCGCCGGACCGCGCCGACGATTAAGACGGCGCCGAGGTCAGATGTCACGCGCCGACCAATGGCAGCCCGCCGCGGCCGACACACTGCGTTACGCCGCGTCTGCCGCCGCCAGCAAAAACACGCCGAATAAAAAGCCACTAAATCAGAACGGCATAACGGACGCGGAGCGTTGTTTCTGTCGGCCTGGTAAATGTAACACGTATCGTGACCGGCTCGGCCATAACACGCCCTGTGATGGGTGTAATGGGTATTTGTCCCGAAGCGGGCGCCAGAAACGGGACGCAGGCGGGTGGATTTATGTGACTGATGTGGACTAGCTCGTTATGTTCGCCACACTTGTACGTACGCAGCTGCCTTTTAAAGCGGTGTGTGCGAAATATGTGGATGGTGTGGTTCGCCTGGTCGTGATGATCGGACGCATAAGCCAGATAAACCTGGTGAAGAAATGGACGAAATCCCGCGTTGTCTCCGGCTCCCCGGAATAAGAACAAGGAATCGTGTTCCACTGGGCCGTCTGCCTCACATGTAGGACTGGGCGGGCTCACACAACTTCCACCGACATACCTCGCGATCGGCGAATGCCTGGAGTACACGCGGAACACCGATCTATGGCATGGCGGGCTCAACCGTCTTCAGCACCTGGTCAGCACCCGTAGCGGACGTGGTGTGCATTTGGATTGCAGGTTTATCACAGTGCACGATGGTTTGCATTTGTATTACACGTGGAACAAGGAATTTCTTAAATGAGCCACGCGCACTCGAGTCAGATCCCGCGGATCCGTACGTTTGAGTCAGATCCCGCAGATCCGCGCGTTTGAGACAGATCCCGTAGATTCGCGCGTTTGAGTCAGATCACGCAGATCCGCGCGTTTGAGTCAGATCCTGCTCTGTCCCTCCATGATCATCCCTCAAACCTGCAGTTCCACGCTTCAGTTGACTTCATCAATCTTGCACCCATTCCGCCTACGATTTCATTTTTGAGTATTTCAAATAATACGTTGAAACAGATGTTTGTTGTTATCAACACCCACCTCATTCATATCTAACTTAAAATGTATTGTGGTCCGATCAGTTTAAAGTTAAGCAGCGAATAGTTTTCCAGGAAAGATGATATCCTTTCATTACTTTTAAGTCCAAGTCCGAATGAAATGTGAATTTGAGCTTGCGTGAGATCAGTCACGTACGCTACTTCACAACATAGCATGAAGTGCTGCGCCCATTCCAATTCCTTTGGTCCGGCCAGCTTTCGAATCCAGTGTAATTCAATCTGAGATGCGTGGATAATTATTTGGTCCCGTTAAACTCAATGCATGAATTAGTCACAAACCATGGACTCATATAATTCATGCAGAACCCTAGACATTGTCCATTTACATATGTGTCATTTGTGTATATGGGCAATGAGAGCAAATGGAACACGGTTTTGATTCAAACGGAAAAATGTCGCAAATTTCTGCACGAAATGCTGCGACCTATGTTTTCCACACTTTTCACTTGTCTTTTGGCACACTTTTCAGTGGCCCATGTGAAGCACAGAATCATGTTACCCTAGGCGTGTACAAGATTTTGTGCGCCAAACGCTTACATAAATGAATTCTGCATGCAAACATTGGATACATCGAGCTCCATTGGGTCCACATGTGCCGTTTAAGTGATCTGAAGAAAAAACGTATCTGGATGTCCGAAGACAAATGCTTCAATGTGACCGCTAGCATAGCGGTCTCTCACGCCGATTGTATCGGGGAAAAACAGAAAGCAGCTCCCAGTGAGCCTCGAAAGCGTCACCCGTACGGTTGTAAGTCAAGCGTGCTGCCCCCGCACTACATTCCACGTTTGCTTGACCTTTCCCAGTTAAAGAGCGTTTACTGAGTTGTAGCTTGAACATTTGGTACACTCAAAGTCAAAGAGCTGGAGCTGTAATCGCAGGCCTGAAGAAAAACCTGTGTTCCATGGCACCAAACTAATGATTAGTGCGCAAGCTTTTTAGATGACCATCAACCCAAATCGTAATGATGAATGCACAACAGCAGTCATCAATCAACAAAAAAACCTGATCATCGTAGGCCAATGAGCTGATAAGGTAACGCCCTGTATCTAAACGGCTAGAACGATACATGATTTGCCCACGAAGTCCCTGCCTAATGAACCATACACAGAAAAAAGAAATGCAAAAAATAGCACAGGATCAAAATACCACATAGATCGTCATATATCCTGCTTTTAGTGCTTGAGCATCCACTGATACGAGACTGAGGGCTGTGGCGAGGGGTCGATGAGATCGGTGTGCACTGACGGACCAGACTGGACCACCCCGGTCAGGTCCGGGCGGTCCGCATCGACGGACTAGTCTGGACCACATCCCGCTCAGGTCCGATCGGTCTGCACCGACGAGTCTGACTGGACCGCTCCCAGGTCAGCCGAGGCCGCCGGAGGCTGGGGAGGCCAGCTGGAGGCGCCCAGCGCTCCAGTCAGGCTTCGGCAGCAGCCTCCGCCCAGCGCTCCAGCCAAGTCTCGGCAGCAGCCTCCGCCCAGCGCTCCAGTCAGGCTTCGGCAGCAGCCTCCGCCCAGCGCTCCAGCCAGGCCTCGGCAGCAGTCTCGCCCAGCGCTCCAGCCAGGCAGAGGCAGCAGCCTCTACCCAGCGCTCCAGCCAGGCCTCGGCAGCAGCCTCCGCCCAGCGCTCCAGCCAAGTCTCGGCAGCAGCCTCCGCCCAGCGCTCCAGCCAGGCCTCGGCAGCAGCCTCCGCCCAGCGCTCCAGCCAGGCCTCGGCAGCAGCCTCCGCCCAGCGCTCCAGCCAGGCCTCGGCAGCAGCCTCCGCCCAGCGCTCCAGCCAAGTCTCGGTAGCAGTCTCTGCCCAGCGCTCCAGCCAGGCTTCGGCAGCAGCCTCCGCCGAGCGCTCCAGCCAGGCTTCGGCAGCAGCCTCCGCACAGCGCTCCAGCCAAGTCTCGGCAGCAGCCTCCCAGCGCTCCAGCCAGGTTCGCAGCAGCCTCTGCCCAGCGCTAGCGTTCCAGCCAAGTCTCGGCAGCAGCCTCCGCCCAGCGCTTCAGCCAAGTCCCCGTAGCAGCCTCCGCCCAGCGCTCCAGCCAAGTCTCGGCAGCAGCCTCCGCCCAGCGCTCCAGCCAAGTCCCCGTAGCAGCCTCCGCCCAGCGCTCCAGCCAAGTCTCGGCAGCAGCCTCCGCCCAGCGCTCCAGCCAGGCCTCGGCAGCAGCCTCCGCCCAGCGCTCCAGCCAGGCTTCGGCAGCAGCCTCTGCCCAGCGCTCCAGCCAGGCAGAGGCAGCAGCCTCCGCCCAGCGCTCCAGCCAGATCTCGGCAGCAGCCTCCGCCTCTCGCAGCTGCGGGCCGGATCGGGCGGCGGGGTCAAGCTCCGGACGGCGCGGCGGCGGCGGCATCTCATCAGGGCGGCCCCGCCTCCCGGGCTGCGCGGTGGCTTTCTCCGCTGCCTGCCCCCGACACAGGTCATGGGCCAGCCGGGTCAGCCGCCGCCGCCGCCCGTCGTAACGGATGCCCGCCGCGGCGAGCCATTAGCCGGTGTCGGAAACCGGCTGGGAAAGAGAAAGTACGACCGGCTGGGGATGAGACCCGCGTCACCATCCATGGCCGGGCGATTGGTGCAACTGGTGTCCTCGTTCACGTTTTTGTGAGGATGAGGAGGAAGTACTTGTGCGCTTCTCAGCTCGGGTGCAGAATGAGAGAGCGTTGCATTTCTTGATGCAAAACAGGTTGTCGTCATGGTTGCCGGCCTGTATGCCGTGTTAGGTGGTCGGTAGTTCGAACAGGAGCAGGGCAGGGGTATCACTCAGTGGTCTTTTGTGAGTACCCTGCCCTTCTCGTCAATGCTGTGTTGTCCCCACCCCCGGCTCCCACACACACCACTGCCACAAATTTGGTCAGATTAGTGGTGGCTGTATTCCAGTCAAAAATCTTGGGCTTGCACCCTATTATGTTTGGGTGGAATATTATAAAACGTAGAAAAGGTCAACTACTACACACATCTCATTCCCTGGACATTATTTGTTGGTCATGGCCACTCCGCTGTTCAGCTTATGGACGATTTAGTAGACGGTGTAAGCGCCAAACATAAAAGTCGGGAACATGACTTAGGCTTAATTCGCTGAGAAACGCAAACTTGTGGCGTGGGAGAGGGTAGGTCGTCAGGTCCTCGGCTCGACCTCTTCCTCTCCTCCATCCACTCCCCCTCCCAAGCATTTATAAAATTGATACTCAAGGGGGAGTCAACGTACGTTTCGGTCCGGAGCCCACTTCAGCCTGTGTTCCAGCCAACACTGAAGAGGGCTTATAGCCGAAACGTGTGCTGATTTCCCTGCCCTTATTACAGCCCTTACCACTCTATACGGCATACCGGCTAACAAATATCAAGAAGATATCTAAAGAGTGCCGTACACCATCATCCAGCAGGCTGTTCGATAACTCAAAGAGATATTTGCTGTATTTGAGCTGCGGCCTTGCCATGGATATGTAGATGACATACCGAACGCGATGGTAGAGCAGGTGTAAAGAGTTCTTCGAGCTGGTTGCAGTAAGTGGCATTAAATACGTCCGATCATTCCTTCCGACCTGTGACAGCAATCAGCAGTTCAACATCTAAGCTTATCGTCCTGTAAAAAATTGCAAAGGGTGCCGCTATAAATTTAGATTCAGTAAAGTATTTAAAATGCCGTTTCTATTTTCCGTTCTCCGTTACCATAGCATGCAAAGGTGACCGACACTTTTCATGACCATTTTGTCACTCCGTACACGTTGCATAACTCTTCAGAAGTGAATACGATCACTTTTAGCTTTCAGCACCGTTGCTGGAATGATGGCTGCCAATGCCTTGGTGCAAACAAATCCGTACAAGAAGAGCGGGCTCTTATATAAATGACATTCTGGTTGACTCCATCATCATTGTACTGCTGCACGTATACGATGCACTCAGTTTGAAACGCAGTCCAACTTTGCGGGATAACTGCACCGTTAAGATAATATTTTTGTTAAAAAGGAAGAAAGATATACTAAACGAATTCAAAGAGAAAGAAGCAGTGTATGCATATCCTTTCAACAAAAAGGGTGGCATGTGTGCGCTTTTTTGTCAATGCTTTGGAACCGTTTGCTCGCAGATGTCAAGAGCGTGCAGACTTATCCTCATACACCATTTCCAACCTGGAATTTCCGGATTTGACAACAATTCTGAGCGTTTCCGTGGTAACCGAATTCTTCCGTGTGTGTGTTTGTGTGTGTGTGTGTTTTTTTTTTTGCCACGGTCAGTCGGCTTTTGCGAATGTGCTTGCCCTGCCCTGCCTTGCTCATCTTAGTCGATCCCCCGTCAGTAGGCAGAGGACAGACCAAGCAGCTGGTCCTGATTCATAGGATATTTTTTGTCCATCATGCGATGCTTGCGCTGAAATACTAAAAAAAATTAAACAACAAGCATGAACTCTATGGCCGTCCGGTAAAAAGTAAGCTGTACTTCTGCGGTGCAGTATTCATATCGCAGCGTTGCGGTGTAGCATTCATGTTGCAGTATGCAGTGCAGTATTGCACTGCAGTACAGAGTATTGCAGTGTAATACTCAGGTCGCAGTATTGCGGTGCAGTACTCATGTCGCAGCGTTGCAGTACAGTACTTAGGTTGCAGTATTGCGGTGCAGTACTCATGTCGCAGCGTTGCGAGGCAGTACTCAAGTGGCAGTATTGCGGTGCAGTATTTAGGTTGCAGCGTTGCTGTGCCATATTCATGTCGCAGCGTTGCTGTGCAGTATTTAGGTGGCAGTGTTGCTGTGGCGTCAACCGAGCGCCCCAGTGCGCGAATGATGGTCTTTTTACTGTTTGCAGTGGTTGTGATTGATAAGTCGTCTTGGGGTCAACGTTCGCCCTGGTCGTGATACCGTGATACTAAAGGACGGAATTGTGAAGGCTCAACGCCTGCAAGGGCGCACATCATTATATTCGAAATGATAACTGATAATGATGAATTAGGATTAGATAGGATACGGTGCGAAATGTTACCTGGTACAAATCATCTCTGATGTTAAGGTCTCGTATTTCTTCGACGAGTTTGCACTGCCGTGCACCTTCACACAAAATGTGTCCTGCGACGGCAAATGTTCCACATTTCCAGGGGGGCGGAACCTAGTCGGAACTGGGTCTGGCAATCCCACGGTGACGTCACCATGGGAGCGCCCGAGGGCATTTACGCTTTTAAGTGCAAGACGACACTGATTTTTTGACAATCGTTCTCGAGTGTTACTAAGACGTTTTTTTTCAACGAAAGGGGTCTCAAGACGTTTATTGGTATGTCTCCTAGCCATACCCGGAGACAGAACAGCTGTGGCTGGTCACATATTCCAACACAAGCCCGGATCATTATACCATGCCATGCATTTAATAAAGGCGACTTTTACCAGAATGTGGCGTGATTATCATCCTTACTGTCACATATTGTTTCAGACGGGCGGTCTAGATGCGGGCTGTTTCGAAGCGGCGACAGATATAGACGAAGTCAGCTGAGTGCAAATGAGATATTTTAGTGTTCAACCAATACCAAGGCGACAGCAGTTGTCTTCATTGTTAAGACAGGCACCTAGCATTTTCATAACCTGATGACCTGAAGCGTCGGAAGGACAGATGCAATGTAATTTTACCTGGTGTCTGTAATAACAATGTCTAGAACGCTTGTAATCACATGTTTAGGGTCGAAAGCGATGGTTTCCACTTAGTTCATTTTCCGAGATATTGGAGATTATGTCCCTCAAGCTATGGGAAGGTTTACAACAGTCATGTTTGCGCTCCCAGCAGTCATGTTTGCACTCACAGTCTCCAAAACGTCAGCTCTCAACGCCACAACACAACACATGGGTGTACACCAACTCAGCCGAGGAGTCCACCTCCGTCACACCGTTCGGATTTCATTTATACACCGTGCACAAGTTCGCATAATGTTCGTCACGCGTGAGGTAACGTACAGCATGTCCCGCGCACCTGCCAGGAAGGCGCTGAAAGTAACGAACACCGTCGCCTACCTTCTCTAGTGGGCTGCCAGTGCCGCTATGAACCGCCGCAGAACCGCCGCATTGAGAACAGCCAGGTCACGGGAGGCCATCTCAGCTCGGTGACATAATATCGCCACCTGTTGCTCCAACGCAGTCAGGTCCAGAGAAGAAACTTCTGCTCCAGCGTAGTCCGGTCAGATGACGGGCCCCCTCCTCCGGTGCAGCAGATGATGAGCCGCCTCCTTCAGTGTAGTAGATCACGGGTTGCGTCCTCCGGTGCAGCTGGGCCACCGCTCACCTTGCACACTGACGCCACTTCAGCCTCTCGCGGTGCTGCAGAGCTTCCTTTTTGGCGCATTCGTATCAGAAAGCTGAGCCGGATGAGCGTGCGCAGCCGAACAAACCGGCGAACCACCCGGACATCCAGGGGACCTGGCTCCGCGCACAGGGTCGCTACCATCGACTCGATGACTCGGGCAGCGGGAGAGTCGATCCGGTTCGAGATGGTGACGTGTGCAGAAGGTCGACTCCGTGATTTTGAGCTTCTCCATCCACTTGGTGGTTGGGACGTTCATCCCGCCCTGGCTGAGCAGCCGGGTCCTCATGGTCGGGACCGGCGCCGTTTCCGCGGCAAACGCCGAAGGAGTCCCGAGGCTGGGGTCGACTTTTCGGCGCTCGGCTGACAGGTAGCCGGCCGCATGGGCCATCCCATACTGCTCGGCCGAGACGCCAGTCTTGGGGTCTGTTGGTGATACAGTGGAAGGCGATAGGGTCGGTCGGCTTTGGTTGGCTTCTTCCAGAAACGACTCAACCTCTCTCATGTCGCCGGTGGTCTGCTGATCCTTGACAAGATGTTCCTCCAGGAAACCAACGAGGGTGGCGTGGCCCATGGGACCATCGTCCTTCTGCTCATGGTAGAGGTGCGGCCGCTGGCAGGCGCTGCGTCAGTGGGTTCAAGCCCAGCCTCACTGCGTACATCAGCGTCAGGCTGCGCACCCGACACTTAGCTTCGCTGGGACTTGGGTGCAGGCTCGAACCTCCTTTCCCACGCACCAATCCGAAGTACGATTCAAGGATGTCTTGGCGTACTCGGCCCGGCATGACGTAGGTATCCGGGCCGAGGACAGACACAAGGTTACCCGCAAGACCCCCGCATGGACTTGATAGTGACTGATGAATCCCTTCTGGAACGGCAGTAACGAAGTTTTCTTGCCAAACGTCAGCAACATGGCCGTCTCCATGTCAGCCAGCGCCTTGTAGTGGGCCGCACTGTCAGGGTTTATGCCACGGCGGAGCTGTTCCAAGTCTGTGGGACACTGCCAGTTAAGGGCGACGAAGCCGTGGTCAAACACGCGTAGGTACTGCGCCTCTTCATGCCGGTTCGTAAAGGTGTCGACAGCTGTCGCTACAGACTCGCTGAGGAGTTGGACGGCTGGACGAACTCTCTGACGCTGCTGTCCAGTCACCTGGAATTAAACAGAACAAAATTGGCTGATCCGTTGTCACAAAACGTTCCGTGGTTACAACATTAACTAATAAGGCCCAAACGAGTCGATATCATTATCATCGCATTACATTATCATCGCAGATAACTATCACATTTTAGACCAGGGAAAATTGTCCGTACCTCCAGATGGCTTTCCACGCCAAGCATGGGCAGAGTCCTAAACTTATTGCCGCCGTCGATGGCCAATACGTCAGCGAACAGCTGTTTATTAATTCGACCGCCGTTGGGAAGGCGCGGGCCGTCGTCAAGCAGGTCGTTGCGGAGCAGCTTGTAAAGGTGGGGCGTATTCGCGAACATCCAGATGTTGCTGAAATGAGTTAATTCGTGTCAAATTTCGGAAAGATGCACTGCTAGGACACCTGAAAAAGTTGACGGGTATGAACATGACACAGTTATGACTGGTTTCAATACGGCAAAACACTTTTTACTGGTTGGGATAAGGCAAATCACATGGATATAATGCAACAATTGAAACAGTCGCGAATTGTGCGCCTCATCTTATGTAAACTCAGGTAAATATACATTCTTCAATATGCATGCAATCTGTAACAACGCACATAAACCACATTGCGTGATGATACATCAATGATTGAAAATATGAGTAATGCTCGAGATTCTTGCCCGCAAGCTTTCATTCGTCACACATATATGCGGTTACCGGCGACACGCGACGAAGTCGAGCAGGTATCAATTCTTTCAAAGGGTGCACATTGCCGAACCATACTTCATCGCAGGACATTATCACACAGCTCATCATAGAACACAACATGGTCCAACATGGCTACGAAACTACAACACTGCTACGTTTGACAGGGCCCTTACGTTCTGCCACCATTTAACGCAACTCAGACCAACTAGCGCAACAAAGCTGGCACCAACTTGTCGACGAGCGGCTATACTTACCGGCTCCTGTCAGCCGGGTTGCGGAAGTGTGTGCTGCCGTCGTGGGAGATCCCGAGAGCCGTCCACAGGCCACGATTAGACCCTCCAAGGTCCGAAATCACCGCGACAACTTGGGCGCTAGGTTCCTCTACCTTCACTACCAGCTCTTCTAGAAGATCTTTTGTCAACGCCGTGTCAAAAGCGAAGAACAAAGGTAACCTCCTGTCGCCGGTGATCGATCGGACCATGACTTGCTGCAGGTAGTTGTGCGGCCCCAGGATCTGGTCGGCAGCTCCGTCATAGTCGATGATGCTGCTAATCTACAAATAGAGCATCTGGTAGCTGTTAATTCATCCAACAGGAAAGGAGGAGACATTTTTAAAAAGTGAAATGAGCACGCGGCGACCAAATACATGGATGTATGCATGATTTCTATGTTGTAAATCCCAGAAGAGCTCTAAACCCTTCAGCCTTCTTTTTCAAAAGCTATGACTGCGCTCAGACGTAACACGGCACAGGGTATTTCGTGACGTGTCCGGTTCGCGGCATTTCCGAATGGCACGTATCATTAAATCTGCTGCATAGCCTACCTTCGTCTCGTCAAACACCAGGATGCAAGGGCGCTCGCGGTCGGTCTTGTTCTGAAGGTAACTCCGCAGCATATCCGGGACAAAATCAGTGTCGCCCTGCTTTACAGAAAAGCTCCGCATCCTCGTCCCCAGCATTGTTAGCGAGGGCAGGGGGAATCCGACGTCCCGCAAAAACTCATATTGGCTGCGCGACAGCCGGGTGCAGTAAAACAGCGCCTTCAGGATTGAGTCGTCGTTCCACGACCGAGGGCGAGCTGAATCCAGCAGCACGTCGATCTGCAATAGCAAGCAAGTACGGGACAAATTACGATACGTTTGCGCCTTTAAGTCGGCAACAGAAGTCAAGAACAACTTCCCTGCAATCAAACGCCGCCATTAGGGAGAAAGAAATCGTTGGATGTGTACTCAAGTGAGAACAGAGGCCAGTTAAAGGCCATTCGTTGCACCAGGCCGCGTGACTTAGCACGTCATATTCGAACAGGATGCGGGCAGGATGTGACTCACATATCGTTAACAAACTCAGGCCATGAGGCGACAGGAATCAAGGCATAGAGAAAAATATAATGGTACCTGCTGGTAAAAAAGACCTTTAGTTTGGCTCGGTAGTGGGCTGCCACCTCCAAGCACTTGGCCTCGACCTACAGTAAAAAGGACCTTTAGTTTGGCTCGGTAGTGGGCTGCCACCTCCAATCACTTGGCCTCGACCTCTTCCGTCTTGCGGTTCAGAGAGTCCGTCAAGTCGGAGATCTTCTGCCGAAGCCTGGCCGATGCGTCGGGATCGGGACAGGATGGACCAGGTAGTGGACTAAACGAGGCATAAAGGACATCATTTGCAGGCTTTTGGATATATTATCATGGACACATGCGCACGGTACTCCTCCTAAATAGGGAAATGCTTGGTCGGCATTACAATTACTTGTACCAGAAGAGCAAAACAAAGACAGTGGACAAGGACGATTGGGAAGAAACAAAATACAATATGAGCATTAGCATTGTCAGCTCAGAAAAATCTAAAGGTATCCTCAGGCTGAGAAATGGACTGATTTACAATCTTCAAAAGGGGCAGGTGCATTCATACAATGCTCTTTACCATACCTTCTTTGTAATTGCTGTTGTCACATACCATTGGTTATGCCAGAGTGGCAAGCGGGAATATTTACCAGGCATCCAACGGCATGACTAGTTTCTTTGAATGGGTTTTTAACATGGTGGCCATCCTGGTCCCATAAATATTTGCCTTGCTAAGTTGGCTATGCTCAGTCCACACCAAGTTTGCTGGTACCTTTCAAGCTTTGTTGCACATTTTGTCATACAGGAATGTTCAAGAATGGCACATCGCTCTTAACATTGCATGTGCCTTACCTTTCCCTGCTCAGCAGTCTGGACCTGTTCAAAAGCAGGCTTGACACCAGAAGCATGCCCTTCCAGGGACTCCAAGACAGTGTCCTGCCTGTCTTTCAGGGTAAACAGGAGACCAGCAAAGCATGGCCTGTAGCATACCATTGTGAACTCTTTTGCTGGTGCCAGACATGGATTAGAACAAGTCAGAACATTATATTATTGCAAAAAGACAGTCAGCAAAAATCATTTGCGAATTAAGCAGACCATGACTTTACATTTTAAACAATTGAAATAGCCTGCATTATTTGATTTGCGAACCAACAAGTTCAACATAGGTAGTTTCAATAATAAATCATGATAATATAACCAGCATGGGAGTTAGAGACATCAAATCACATTCGTCATTTCCATGCAAACCTACCATACACAAATCATGAATGGTATCTTCTTCTTTCTTCTATATCACTAAAGGAACAGTGTGTGTGTGTGTGTGTGTGTGGGTGTGTGTGTGTGTGTGTGTGTGCGTGTGTGTGTGTGTGTGTGTGTGTGTGTGTGTGTGTGTGTGTGTGTGTGTGTGTGTGTGTGTGTGTGTGTGTGTGTGTGTGTGTGTGTGTGTGTGGTGTGTGCGGTGTGTGTGTGTGTGTGGTGTGTGTGTGTGTGTGTGTCTGCTCATTTGAGTTAGATCATCTGCAGGCTAAACGGTCAGGAATTTTTCCATGAAATTTGCACACGACTAAGGCCTGCTTGCGGCGCGTGATAAAGCCGCGTCAAAATTCTGTATTTCGCAAAAAATGAGCGCGTGCTGCGCGAAACGCGAGCGCCAAACCCCCACAGTTTTAATACGGGCGACGCCAATTAAGCGATTCCGGCCGACGACCTGACACGCTTCGCTTTCCGGAGCCGTACCTCGGCAAGCAAGGGTCACAGCGACATGCAGCTTGCACAGTGCATAGAGCACGGAATGGGCATCGTAATCCGGTAAGCTTTTTTTCGCCACGTGACACGTGGCACGTGCACACGTGTTGACAATGTGAAATCGGCCGTTTTTGACGCTGTTTACGTTAACAATTTAAACGTTGTAAACGTTTAACAGTTTTAATGTTAACAAGTTACATTAAAAATTCAAGCGGCCACATTTTCAGTAGCCATGGCGAGTTTGTCGAATGCATCGTTGCGCTGCAAACCGCATTACAAGTTGCAACGGGCCGAGTTTCAAAGCCTAAGCTGAATACAAGCCGCTTACGTCAAAACTATGCGTGATCTAGCGTTGAAAACAACATCGGCGTGTCGACCGATTCGTGTCGGCGGTCGCCGTGGGCGTACAGGCGTGAATTATGTTTCCTGACATTTAAATTTGATGTGGCTACACTTTCAGTCGCATGGCGAATTTGTGCAACGCACCGTTGCGCTGCAAATTGCAGGACAAAGCACCAGATGCCGGCGCATAATATAACAGCCGCTACCGTCAAAAGTATTCATAATCCGGCGTTTAAAACCACATCGGCGTATTGGTCGACTCATTCGTTATGCCACACTTTTGTTGATCGCATTTTCACCCATGTCGCTCGCAAACGAGCCATGATTAGTGGGTTGCACGGCAGCTTTTTGCGCCGCGACGGAACGGCGCCGCCTGGTGTCTCGGCCGACGCCGAGTTTTTTGTTTCCCGACATTCACAATTGATGCGGCTACACTTTCAGTCGCATGGCGAATTTGTGCAACGCACCGCTGCGCTGCAAATTGCAGGACAAATTCCCAGATGCCGGCGCGTAATATAGCAGCCGCTGCTGTCAAAAGTACTCATAATCTGGCGTTGAAAACCACATCGGCGTATTGGTCGACCCATTCTCTATGCCACACTTTTATTGATTGCGTTTTCACACGTGCCGCTCGCAAATGAGCCAAGATTAGTGGGTTGCACGGCAGCTTTTTGCGCCGCGACGGAACGGCGCAGCCTGGTGTCTCGGCTGACGCCGAATGTTGCTCCAAGGTTAGACGGCCGTCTAATCACGTGATTGGCTGTCTTAATTCATTGCCTCCGACCGATTATGCCATCCCGCACCAAAATCTAGACACCGGTGGGGTTTGCAGCGACATAGGAATGGTGGTGTGCCATGCGAAATGGCGCGGTCACACGTATCACGTGGCATGGGCTCACTGGTGGATTTTGCTCTCTTCCACGGGTTTGCGCGTTTTGTGCCACATCTCGGCACCCATGGCACGAATACACGCGGGATTGGCACACTCCGATGATGAATGGAAAGAGTAAGATGGTGTTTCACTCTTCGATACAATGTTATGCTGTATAATACAACGGCAGTGCCATCATCGTTCAAAAGGCTGACAGTTGATGGAAGGGGCAAAAATCACCGGCCACACCCCAGGATCATTCGATCATCCCATGGAATAGGTTTGGCTGTGTTGCAGAGAGCGCGGCGAAATGCGCTCTCTCCTGCCGGCGGCCGTCAGAGACCGCCAGTACCGTGCGCGGCCTGCGGCCGAGTCTAGACACATAACAAAACAGATTGCTGGTGCATGTATTGCAATAAAACCTACAAACAAAAATATTAATCTTACTCCTTCTGTATCTCTCACCCAAGGTTCTGGAAAGGCCTTGCCTCCACTTTGAGTCGTCTTGAGGGGTTTGCCATGGGGTCCTTCCCCGGGTTGAGCAGCTCATACTTCAGATCACGTACATAATCTCCCAGAGAAAAGTAACGGGAGCAAACTCCAGTGCTTTTGTTGGTAATGATTTTATCCCTCTTAGCAGCCTTGACCCAGCCTTCGGCTGCTTTTTTGTCACTTGATAAGGAGTGAACAATGACATTGGGTGGCCTCAAGCTTTTCTCATCTGTCTTGCAATGGGGAACCGAACAGTATCTTCCCATTTTTCCAAGCTTAACACGTTCAAAATCTGTAAACATATAAGGTGGGTAAGCTCACTGGCATGATTGTAGAGAGCTTTTTTAGATTCTTACCAATGTTAAAATTCAAAGTTAAGGTATGGTACTGAGGAGTTCAGCTGGAACCCGAAGTTGTCACCTTTTCTTTGTGTTGCATATAGACATTGCCCAGACCTTAGAGCAGGGATCCAAACATTACAGCAACATAACTAGTTCCGAACAATACCCCTGGAACCTGTCACCAGCAAAGGACAGACTGGCAAGGATCATTTCAAATAATATGCTAAAGGAAATATTCCGTAGTCAGGTCATGGGAGGCGCCCATGCTCCGACACGTAAATAAACATCCCAGTTGTGTTCCTTTCCTATCCGTGCAGCAAATGCGTCTTCACAGACTTCTTCCAGAAAAAGTAAAGAAAGTGTTGGGAGGGTCGTTAAATGAGTTTGTTTCTTTCATAGTTGTTTACGACGCAATTCATTTATTGGCCATACAACATTAGTGAAGCAGCCTCACCAAAACACATCGAGGTGGTTTACCCAAGTTGCGAGTGTTGTTGTTTAACGTCTACTGCGCAAGAACTGTAAAATTGCCTGTTTTTAGCCACTAGTAAAACATTGCTGGGTGGCATTTTACAATTACGTGATATCGCGTCATAATGCTTTGGTAGTGATTCTAACTCATCAGAATTGTGTTAAAATTCCATCACTTGTGCTTTTAATGATTAAAATTGGTATATAGGTGCTCCGAGACCAGCAATTGTCTCAAACCTAGTGTATTTTGGTATATATCCTGCCGCCCAACCTGTTGTTATAGGGCCTTGCACATTTCGGTATTTTTTCGTATTTTGGCATCGCCGCTGCCCCGTGTGTGCCATCAAGCGCTTATGATTCCTGGGGGGCGACATTGGATAAGAAGGCTGTTCGAATTCTTGTATTTGGTACGTCAGTTTCTGATGTATGATCACTTACGAGGACAATTAAGCGTTCACACTGCTCTACGTTACGGATGCACTCAGAAAAGCTGCTACTAGCTACTAGCTAGCTAGCTGCTAGACGTAAATTAAATGTGACTGAAACCTGGTTTCTCAAAGTGGCTGACGGCCATTACAACGCGCCATTCGTTTATCTTTACGAGCCCAGCTCCGTAACCTCTTAAATCCTTAACCTAATCATCACTGTAACGGCCTCGTTGACACGCAGCGAAACCCCAGCTGGACACGACGCACCAGCCGGTTGGAGGCATTGTCGCCATCGCTCTCCAGCGGTGGCGCAGTCTCACATGCGTGCGTCGCGCGCGCCGCCCGAGCGGCGACGCACGGCGCGCGTGTGCGGCGCATGCGCCGGCCCGGTAATGAACGGCTGGCCGGGTGCCGCAGGCAGGCCTCCACTGTGGGAACATTCTTCCGCGCGGTTTTTGTGGCGCGCCGAGCACCGGCGGCACGAGAGCGCGCCGCGCGCACCTGGTCGGCTCGTGGCCCGCAGGTCAGGGGTCAACCGACCGGCCTCCCGCCACTGAGGTCCACAGAGAGCAGCGGCCGACGCCACTGAGGTCTGTAGACGGCAGCGGCCCAAGCCACTGAGGTCTGCAGGAAGCAGCGGCCCAAGCCATAGAGGTCTGCAGGCAGCAGCGGCTCAAGCCACCGAGGTATGCAGGCAGCAGCGGCTCAAGCCACTGAGGTCTGTAGACGGTAGCGGCCCGAGCCACTGAGGTCTGTGGACAGCAGCGTCCCAAGCCACTGAGGTCTGCAGACAGCAGCGTCCCAAGCCACTGAGACTCTCAAACAGCAGCAGCTTAAGCCGTTTACATATGCTGACGGCGGAGGCCGGCGCCGCATGAGTCTACAGACGGTTGCTAACTACAGTCCTAACACGCCAAATATAGCGAGAACCAGCCTAGCTGTACCGCAGAAGCCTACCATGCGCAGCGATGTGCGCCCGTGACAGCACAGAGTCCGCTGCGCCAAACGATACCTCAGTTTCATCAGACTGTGTCTCCTCGGTCACATGGGCGGGTGGGTCACCAGCTCCACGGTGGACAGTTCTCAGCCACATCACGGCTCATCCATCAGTCTTTACCGACGCTTCATCTGCTCCTGCAGTTTGCATAATTGGTCGGTGAGCGGTAAGTTCTTTGGTCCACGTGTGAGCTGCGCATGGTGCTCCACCGAGTAATAACTGGCGCTTGGTCAGCCAGGCTTAAACGCGCTATGGTGTCGACATTCAGGCACAACATTCATTGCCGGGCTATGCTTATTCCGATCAGAGTTACTAAGTAATTTATATCAATGATCAAAGGCGAGCTCATTGTACTGTTAGATTAAGAGATATAAGGCACAGCTTGATTGTGGGTTTCATGCAAGTGTTCTCATGGATGAAAAATGATATGATGCATTAACCCATGACTCTATGCCAGAATGTCTTTCATATCATGCCAGCAGGTTATTGATAAATGCGAGTTGCGCGCACCCAGAACGCATACACAGAAAACTGCCGGCTCTCCGTGTGATTCTTGCGCCTCAGCATCTGTGTTGCCCTCAAATGTTGTCAAAGGCGTGAGCGCGGCTGCCTGTGATCGGACTTTCTAGCAACACTGAAGCCATCAAATCGGCGAGTGTGATGGGCACGTGTCATGCCACGTTTCTCCCCCGCCGAAGCCGTGGTGGGGCGGCTCGCCATGTGCTTCTCACGATCGAGGAGCGTCTCTGGAGATATCAGCACGTGACACCAGCGTCACAGTACTGCAACGCCTGACTTCGAAAGTAAATGGACAGACCTTTGACCTCCACGTCACTCCGGTCCGAACCGTCCCTGCGTTCCCACAACGGCGCTGTGTGTCAGGGACAGGCCTCCGTACAGGGACAGTGCACATCCCGCTGTCTCTCCTCCACAGCGCCAAGACAATACAGGCCCCGCTCCCTCTTCTCCCTCAGTACAAAGACATATCATGTCCCTCTCCCTCTCCTCCCCAGCGCCAGGACAGCGCAGGTCCCGCTTCCTCTCCTTCCCAGCGCTAGGAAGTGCAGGTCAAGCTCCCTCTCCTCCCCAGCGTCAGGACAGCACAAGTCCGGCTCCCTCTCTTCCCCAGCGCCAGGACAGCGTATCTCCCGCTCCCTCTCCTCCCCAGCGTCAGACCAGCGCATCCCTGCAGCGGCGCGTGCCGCCCTCGTCAGCCCGTCAGACCCATCTCGGCAGATCTGGGCCGTGGGAACGGGCGCGCGCCGCGCCGCTGACCCCGCTAAACGTCTCATTTGGCGGGCGGTGCGGTACGGTGCCGGCCGGGTGGGCGGGCGCCGCCGGGGGCGCGCCGGTCCGGCCGGGTCGTCACGGGCGCGGCGACCTCGCGGGGGCGCCGCGCGGCGCCGGCCACCACGCCGCCCGCGCACGCTGGTTGTTTACCATCCGTCACGAGGAAGCGGCCTGGCGGAGAGGGCAGAGTTGAGAGTGTGCAGGTCACTTTGGGGACAAACTGCTCAAGTCGCGGACCTTGTGGTAGGTCGGGCCCTTCGCAGGCGTAAACGACGTTATTGGTTAGGTGTTGAGAGAGATCTCGGACGCAGCTTACGCCGAGTGGTTTGAATGAGTGGCGTTAGATTCGGAGCGCCAGATAAGCAAGGCCTGTTGCATGTACCCCGAGCCCGCCACCCAAGCTGTGCCGTGCAGATCGTTGGATTATTTTGCCTCCGCCCTTTCGCCGGCCGGGACCGCGGAGGGTTTACGTGCCCGCCGCGCACCGCTGCGACACGGCTGCCCCGGGCCCTGATGCTTCGCTGATCGCAATGGCCTGTTGCTGCTGTTGGTTGGGCAATGCATAGAGGCAGGGCGACAGCTGTTGCACACACATCCCCGGGCCACATGTGTTCTGAGGCGTTACCCGAATATGTGCACTTAATCATTTGGCTGCAAAGGGTTGCATGCGGATCTCGATGCATACCAAGGACGTATCCGGCTTTGAACCTCGGGACCAGCTTTTGGGCACCAGCCGAGTGTCCATCACCAAGCCCAAATATAGAGAGCGTGTGTTGTTGTTTTGCTTTTTTGTTCCCTTAGGGCACAACCACGCCGGTCCGTCCTGGCTCCATCCCAATGGTGTAGTTTGCCATTCAGTTGGGGGAGGAGTCCAGCCGCTCGAACTTGGGGAAGAGAGTGTGATAAACCAGGGAAAATATCCCCTTTGTGGCGTATTTTGAGGAGTCGTTTGGCTTTTATCCTGCTCAGCTCCCATATCCGAACTCAATTTACGAAGCTGCACTCCAGTATGGTCCTTGTCCTTGGTAAGGGATCTTCCTCTCTTCAACTCCTTGCAGGCGCTGGAAATGTCCTAGCGTCTTACCCCATTCACTCATGTATTGTTTCTCGGGCCCAAGTGTCTGCATGTAAGGGAAGACCCCCGCGTGACAACCGTACTTGAATCGTTATTTTCGATTATAATAACGATTCCGTACTTGAATCGTTATTTTCGATTATAATAACGATTCCGTACTTGAATCGTTATTTTCGCACACGTTATGGCAGACCTTACTTCACGAACGGATATCATGTGCATGTTTGATGCGGGCACATTAGTCTCTCTCACTGAAGCATACTCTACTTTTTACAGCGAAATCATAAATATATTGTTCTTCGGTTTGACACGAATACAGCGCAGGCTTCGTTTACAACAGGTCGTTTGATTCATGTTCGTTGTTGACACGTGGCCAGCTCACGTTTGAAATCCGCTTCGCGAAGTACGGCACAGCCTACGTGTGCGATATGATAGTGATTGGTATGAGGTGGCCATGGACTTCAAGACCACCGATAACGAAGATCGCCCACGAAAGCCCTCGTAAGTAGCGTTCGTGTTAATGTGGAGAGTCTATGTGGCCTTGTTCGAGTCGATACCCGCTGCACACCACGATCAACCCCTATGAAATGAAAACAATGAAAGGAAGTGAAAAAACGCATTAGTCTTCTGCGTCCTCCTGGCGCTTTGATGCGAGCTCCGACCACTTCGGCGGCAGCTCCGGCAGCAGCCCTGACAGAAACTTTGGAAGCAACTCCATCAGAAGCCATAGCAGCAGCTCCGGCAGCAACCGGTAGCAGCTCTGGTAGTAGCCCAGCCGGCAGTTCCAGGGCCATTTCACCAGCAGCCTCGTCAGCAGCTCCGACAGTAGCTCTGGCAGCAGCCCTGACACCAGCCCTGACAGCAGCTCCGGCAGCAGCCTCAGCAGTAATTCCGTCAGCAGCTCCAGCAGCAGCCCCGGCAGCAGCTCCGGCAGCGGCTCCGGCAGCAGCCCCGGCAGCAGCTCCGGCAGCGGCTCCGGCAGCAGCTCCAGCGGCAGCTCCAGCAGCAGCTCCGTCAGCAGCTCCAGCAGCGGCCCCGGCAGCAGCTCCGGCAGCGGCTCCGGCAGCAGCTCTGGTAGTAGCCCAGCCGGCAGTTCCAGGGCCATTTCACCAGCAGGCTCGTCAGCAGCTCCGACAGTAGCTCTGGCAGCAGCCCTGACACCAGCCCTGACAGCGGCTCCGGCAGCAGCCTCAGCAGTAATTCCGTCAGCAGCTCCAGCAGCAGCTCCGTCAGCAGCTCCGGCAGCAGCCCCGGCAGCAGCTCCGGCAGCGGCTCCGGCAGCAGCTCCAGCGGCGGCTCCGGCAGCAGCTCCGTCAGCAGCTCCGGCAGCAGCTCCGGCAGCAGCTCCGGCAGCAGCTCCGGCAGCGGCTCCGGCAGCGGCTCCGGCAGCGGCTCCGGCAGCAGCTCCAGCGGCGGCTCCGGCAGCAGCTCGGGCAGCGGCTCCGGCAGCGGCTCCGGCAGCGGCTCCGGCAGCAGCTCCAGCGGCGGCTCCGGCAGCAGCCCGGGCCTGTGTGGCCGGCCGGCCGAGTACAACGCCCGGTAACAAGGCGCCGATTGCGGGCGACCGGCGCCGCCGCGAGACCCCCTGCGACTCCCTCCCAGTGCAATTACCCGCTGTCAGCTGGCCGCAAATGGCGCTCCTCTAAACGCAAATAATCCCACGACCAAACCATCGGGTAATCATTACATCATTACTACAATTATTATGATGCGGTCCCGGTTAGACTGGTATCTCGGTCGGGCGGGCGGGTGGGTGGCCGGCCGTTTGTCGTTAGTGGGGGCGTCTCCAATTACCAGGGCGTATGTCTCCAATCAGCCTTCGATACGTTTGTAATGGCCCGCCGAGACGGGCGGGTGCGCTGGAGGGAGCAGGGCTGGCTGGCTGCACCTCGAGGTCGGGCGGAGGTGGCGCAATGTGCCCGCCGGCCTGTTGGCAAGGTATAACTGGCTGACGAAGTACGGGCGGGGCTGGCTGGGCATTCCAGCACCGTGCGTCAGCGTTTGGTGTCTGCTTCGCTCATGTCACCAGCCGTCGGTCGTATGGGTCAACGTTGTAGAGTAGACAAACATCGCTCATATTTGATCTTCATCTTCTCTAAATGTGACTGCATGTGGCATGCAAACACCTGTGACAATTCGTAAACTACGGCCCTCGTTGGTTTGCCTGCATCGTATGAAGTAGGATTGCAAGCTATAATGACGAAACGGTAGCTGGAGTTACGACAGTGAATGCCAATGACTAAATCTCTGGAGACCTCGGTTTCAAGCTGGCACCGGTGCAAAACACCCTCCACCGGCTTCCAGTGTGTCAGCGCCGGCTTTGGAGGAACTCAATCGATCAAAGCACTTGCTGGATGCGTGGAGTGATGAAAGCTGGAGCTTTTGCATATGTGGTAATGAGGCAAAGGGTAGAATTCATGTCCCATGCTACATGACCCAAAGAAACATTACCTAGAAGCACAACAACCAGCCATGGACTGGCATCTCCTCCTCGCCCCCCACCTCCACCCCCCCCCCCCCCCACCCTCCCCTATTTAAATTGCACCTCCGCCACAAACCACGCGCCCCTCAGGTGAGGAGCGTTCTCTCCCAGGTGAGGAGCAGCCCCTCCCCAAGTGAGCGGCGGTTCCAGTCCAGGTGAGGAGCGGCCCCCTCCCCCCCCCCCCCCCCAAGTGAGGAGCGGTCTTCCCTCAGGTGAGGAGCGGTTCCCCCGTACGAAAGAAGCAATTCCTCCCCACGTAAGAAGCCGTCCCTCCTCAGGTGAAGAGCAGCCCCTCCCAGGTGAGGAGCGGTCCCTCCCCGGGCGAGCAGCGGCCCCTCCCTAGGTGAGGAGCGGCCCCTCCCCAGGTGAGGAGCGGTGCCTCCCCAGGTGAGCAGCGGCCCCTCCCTCCACGCGCCGGCGCCCGTCTTCGTTAGGCCACAGTGCCGGCGGGGCAAGTTATGACCTATCGCCGCACCTGTATTACACGCAGTCCAGCCTAATTGACAACACATTCCAGGGGCGGTCAATTATCACACGCGTCCCGATGAGGTATGTAATCGTTACAGCGCGCGCTGCCCGGTAATGGCCGCATGGTGCGGGCCAGCAATCGGAAGCAAAAAGGGGCTGGTATGCAACGTCAGGGGGGTGGGCCCGCAAATTAATTGGGGCATTTTTCACCGTTGATTGTTTGCTCACATCGCCGCATTCCAGTCGGGCGACGGGCAGCCATGGGGCGAGCTGACGCCGCGCACGCAGCCGATGTTCCGACGGCGCCGGCGTCGTCCGCCCGGTGCTCCCATGCTGCACGCCTGACGGCTGGGGAGGCCGCGTGGAGACTCCTGCAGTGTGGATAAGGGCTGGGTCCGGTGGGGTTTTGGGCAGGTTTGCGGGCAGGGGTAACGTGATGGGAGCATGCTGGTCAGTTTCTTCAGGAAGTGTCAGGTAGTATTACAGGCTGTGTTTATTTTAGCCAAGATGTGGTCGCATGTACAGCGGCTTTTCCAAGCACCAACGCACAAACGGTAAACCTTGGAGTCCAGATTTGCCCTCTTTCTGGACACTTTAATGCAGCGAGACCAATGCACACTCCAATTGTGTAAAACTGAAGTCCCACATAACTATAGCGAGTGGATAATGTCGTCAAAAACATAAATCATATCAAAAAGTTTGTAAACATTAATTGATAATCACGCACTACAATATGTGCCTGGAAACAAGAAATGAGTGGCGGTTCAGTGTAGTACGACCGCATAGACTTGGGTAAAAGTCCATGGGTGGGTGGATTGGGTAAAAGAAAGCCTGCTTGTGAAAGTCACTACCTCATACTGTCTGTGCGAGCGTGCAGTGTCTATTGTAATCGGCAAATGTCCATCTAGCATGCGATTTGTGATCGCAGTCAACTCCTTATGTTGGCCCGGCACACCATGGCCTCTGACCAACAGGCCGATTCTCGTGGTCGATCTCGTGGACAATCGTTGAAGATTGGTTTCGGCTGCACGTACGCCACCACTGCAGCACCCAGTGCCATCTTTGAAAAAGGCAAGGATCTTTTTCTGACGTGCTGATTGGACTGATGGTTCTTGCCGGAGGTATCAAATTCGGACAGAAACTCGTGATTTCCCCAAGGACCCGATGCCAGCACACGGCTGCCTCTCACCGGTGCCATGACCGCCAGGTCGTCTTTTCGATGCGGCTCAGGGTCGGCGGCTGCAGCAGCGACGGGGGCTATAACCTGACCAAGCTGTAGCCGTTATCCAGGTCAAATCGGGAAACCGTATTGCGGTATTTTGAGACACACTCCCTCTCTGTCCGATTTTAACCGTGAATTTCCCAAACGCCGGTGGGGTCAATCGTGAAGACACTCAAATTAATTGCAGTTGAGCCCAAACCTGAACGATGCTCCCCCCCCCGCACATACACACATGCGCAGTAAAACGCCGGGACAAGCAGTTTGATGCCAACAGCAATATCCCACTCAACCGACGAGAACTGCCGGGAGTATCACCACGCTGTCCGCCGTGTAACTGAATGCAACGTCCGCACCTTAACCGATCGTTAAATTCGCCACGGGAGGCTGCTGATTGGCTGAATTGTCCCATTAACACGACTGGGGCGCGCGCCAGGCGACCGGACCCCTCGCTGCCCGCGTGGCTCCTGTTGTCCGCTAGTGTGAGCCGTCTGCCGCGTGGCAGCTCCGTCCGTGCACGATCACGCCATCCGGACAGTGGACGGGCACGGCCAGAGAGCTGCTCAGCGGCTGTGGACCTCGGCCACTGTGGACCTCGGTGACCGCAGACCTCGGTGACTGTGGACCTCGGTGACCGTAGACCTCGGCGGCTGCAGTCCTCGGCGACTGCAGTCCTCGGCTACTGTATACCTCGGTGACTGCAGACCTCGGTGATTGTAGACCTCGGCGGCTGCAGTCCTCGGCGACTGCAGTCCTCGGCTACTGTATACCTCGGTGACTGCAGACCTCGGTGATTGTAGACCTCGGCGGCTGCAGACATCGGCGACTGCAGTCCTCGGTTACTGTATACCTCGGTGACTGCAGACCTCGGTAATTGTAGACCTCGGCGGCTGTAGACATCGGCGACTGTAAACCTCGGTGACGGCAGTCCTCGGCTACTTCAGACCTTGGCGACTGTGGACCTCGACGACCGAAGACATCGGCGACTATAGACCTCGGCGACTGTGTAACAGAGCCGTCCAGAGCCAGCCGACAGCTCCTGCGGCGTGCGGCGCAGCGCCAGGCGGTCAACACGCGGCGGGGGCCGACTCAAACAGTTGGCCTTTTGTTACGGCCGCTGTCTGTATCCACGTTTGAGCGGGGACAAAAACCACCAGCAAAAACGCCGGGAGCCCGGTGTGGCCACAAAAGTCACTGGATATGTTCGAATGCATTGCGGCGGCATGGGCGAGAGCTGGGATTTGCCACATCGAGTCCCGCGACTGGGCCAGGCGTTACCAGAAGTCTGGTGGTTGGCTAGGTAAAAACCGGCGCCGTGAAATAGAGCCCGACCACCCGTTTAGCATCGGTGCCCGGTGCGGATCGGTTACAGCGGCGAGGGCAGAGGCCAGGGGCAGGCCGGGGGACCGGGGCGGGGCTGCCTGTTATCCACACCCGCAGCTGCGCCACCGAGCTGGCCACTGTGACGGAGCTCGAGTCGATGGCAAACGCCTCGAGAGCAACGTTCCACTGGCATATCGTGACAGCGGCATGGTGCCAGGAACACTAAATTTGGCGCTTGCAGTGACTTGGTAACGGCAGTGCGGTGACGCGGTGACAGCGTGAAGAAATTCCTGCACACCGTCGCCGTTATTAAAATCTGGCGCTTTGTTTCGCTGATGAATCGAAACGAATGCGCCAGAACAGTCAGGATACACGTTTTTACACACCACTGATGGCATGTCGCGGTTTCCAGTGAGACATTCTTCATCTTCAAGAGCACCGATCCAGTTTTATTAAACGGCAGACCTCCGAAAGTGGTGATCTGGCTCCTCTCAGAGCGCCGGCAAAAACGGCTCTGCGTCCTATCAGCATAATGGCCACTTGGTGAAAAACGGCGCTGTCTACAGGCTGCCGTGTGAGTGATCTGCCGAGGGGCCGGGTCGGCCCGCAGCCGCAGCTGGCTGGAGCCACTGTGGAGTAGCGCGACCGCTGCGCCTGGCACAGCATCTCCTCCGCGTCCACGAGCAGGGCCGCTTCGGCGGGAGAGGGAGTCACCACGGCGTGACGAGGCAGTGTCTGGGGCCGAGGGAGGTCCGCGGGCCACGCGGGCGGCGCTGGCAGCACCAGGCCTGTCCGGCCGCGGACCGGAACTCGCCGGCGGGAGCGGACCCCCACGGCTGGAACATGACCTCGCTGACATGTGCATGGCTGCGCTGATGGGGACCGGCCGCCTCCGGACGGACGCGGCCGACGTCTGCACGTGCTGGTGACAGCAGGTCCCGCGCGGACCCCGGCCCGGCTGGCGGGGTGTAACCCCCCGCCCCGGCCGGCTTGTCACCACGGCTCGGCGGCCACGGCTCTGGCCAGCGTTTGCTGACCGATGACATTGACATTGATTGGGCGCCGGCGCACCGCGCGCCGACGGTTTGTACGTTTATTTGCGTACGGGAGGGGAGGCGGGAAGTATCCGGGGTGACGCTGCCTGCGCCGGTGACTCGCCGTCTGCGCTGTGTGGAATTCGTCAAGTTTGATGGGAGTGGCAAGCGACACGCATGGACTTCGTCGTGCAGCTCATGTTTACGATTGGCTCCCCTCCAAGCACCTTGTTATTGACCAGGTCCGTCGCATTTCTCGGCAGCTGATGTGCTAGTCTTGTGCACAGCTTTGTCTCCTTGGCTGGCTCAATTTTGCGTATTACCCCTATTTTCCTCGAGCATTGGTGGTCTCTTCCCCAGATGTGTCATCTCGGCGCTGACGCCGGTCATAAATTCCATCTCAACCAGCAAACTGAGCGCGCACCCTTTTTGCAGATCCACTTCCAACGGGGAACAATGTTTATTGATACCCTTGGAGCCGAGTAATCACCAATGGAGTGGATGCCTAATTTACTAAGATCCCTCATCATTATTGCCGAGGGAAAATGGCCCGGATAATACACAGTTTGGCGCACAAATCTCATGTCTCCAGTAAATGATACAGTAAAAAGTCCGGCCAGCGCGGCCGTGCGATGACTGTAATTTCGTCCGCCCGGGTCGCTGTATTACAGTATGGTAAAGGGATGACTACAGTGATGATGCTGAAGGCATGAGGTAATACGCAGTGCGCCGGGCGCCGGGCGGCGCCGCAGTGACGATTACCCCGACCGTTCGTACTTCTGTCGGGCCGAGCCCCGCCGACCGGCCGTGGGACGGCGGCACAGCGGCAGCTAGCGGAATTCGGCCCGTAATGACCGCGCCCGGCGCCGCCACAGCCATTCGATTGAGTCATAGTCTCAGCCGTGATGGATGCGTGCCGGTGGCCGGGTGTGGCCGCTGCGACCGGTGACGCCGCGTCCCGCCGCCGGCGTGACCTGGGGAGGAGGCGGCACGCGGCGGCCGACCGGCGTACCCATACCATGGCCGGCAGCCGTTCCAGTGCGTCGCATCATTGTGTGACCTGGGGCGAAGGCGGCACGCGGCGGCCGACCGGCGTACCCATACCATGGCCGGCAGCCGTTCCAGTGGGTCGCACCATAGCGTGACCTGGGGCGGAGGCGGCACGCGGCGGCCGACCGGCGCACCCATATCATGGCTGGCAGCTGTCCCCGTGCGGCGCGCCATAACGTGACCTGGGGAGGTGGTGCCACGCGCCGGCCGACCGATGTACCCACACCATGGCCGGCAGCCGTCCCCGTGTGTCGCACCATTGTAGGACCTGGGGAGGAGGCGACACGCGGCGGCCGACCGGCGTACCATGGCCGGCAGCCGCCCAGTGCGGCGCGCCATAACGTGACCTGGGGAGGAGGCGGCACGCGGCGGCCGACCGATGTACTCACACCATGGCTGGCAGCCGCCCAGTGCGGCGCGCCATAACGTGACCTGGGGAGGAGGTGCCACGCGGCGGCCGACCGCTGTACCCACACCATGGCTGGCAGCCGTCCCAGTGCGGCGCGTCATAACGTGACCTGGGGAGGAGGCGGCACGCCGGCCGGCATTCAGGGCGGCACGGTCCCCGTGCGGCGCCATACCGGGAGGAGGCGGCAAGCGGCGGCCGACCGCTGTACCCATGGCTGGCAGCCGTCACAGTGCGGTGCACCATGACGGCGGGCAGGAAGCGACGAAATTAGACACCAGGCTCACCTACTAAAACTTGGTCAGTACTGACATCAGGCATACCCTCTGTCTTCTGAAGCCACAGCAGCCTGCATGCGAACGCGCAGCATGGGTAGAGCCTTCATTTGTTCACGGCTCCCAAGTCTTGCGAGGAGTACTATCGCTGCCACTTAGCATGCACCATAAATGTATGTTTTCTACTACACCCTGCAGTCTGATTCACTTCACAGTCATTGTTGACATCGTGAATACACGTGAACGAAATAACCAGTCCAACGTATGCAAAGCTAAGTGGTTTCAAAAACATAATCAGCACGGGTTTGAACAGCTGATCAGTGGTTTGCAGCTGGCCTGGCACTAAGCGCGCAAGCCAGCAGCACTCAGCGTCTACCCATTCGTGTGTGGGTAGAGGAGGCAGTGATTTCAGCTGGTAAGTCGTCATATTTTGGGTTGCCTTTTTTGTCGTTGAGTTGGTAACTGGCAGCCATAACCTAGAGGACTTCACAGGTGAAATAATCCTGTATGTACCCATATGAAATGGGTAACGCGTCGGGTAGGGTACATATTTTGGGAAAATTGCAGGCGTGGTTTCGGGTATGGGTGAAACGCTTACGAAATGTTTAGTAGATTCTTCAAGAAATAGTACACATTGCTACTGCATGCACTTTCTTTAGTCATAATCGACTCTGTTCGGACTGCTTTTGCTGTTGTCTACTGGAACAGGGGCCCAGCTGGGCTTTAGGAAGCGAGGTGCACGGAGGTGCCAGAGCATCACTTTCTGTCAGGAGCCCTCCATGGTGAAAAGCAAAACACCTGGGCTTATAGGGGGGGGGGGGCAGGGCGCGGTTCCTCCCACAGCTGCGTCTTTGTTCTGAAATGAGTAAGGTTGGGCGTCAACTCTTACGAAAATCCTCCATGATTTAGAAGTAAAGTGTCACACAAACTTAAAAGGGTGGTTACAGCTGATTACGAATGCGTAGCACGTAGATATGGATACAACTCCATGGATAGCGGATGGATTGGGTGGACGAAATTTTACATGTGAAGACCTCTGCTGTGCTCACGTAGGCATGAACAACGACGGAAAGACGCCAAATTTCAGTCCATGTCTTCAATGAAGTCAAGGTCTGATTCTGCACCTTGTCGCTTTCTTTCTTTACTTTTGGCACAGCACGCCACAAACATGTTGCTAGAGTCACCCAGTTTCAAGGAGTTGTAGCTAATTTTTCGGAAATGACAGGAAATGAAAACATGAGGTGCTAAATCTCCCCCTGCAAGGAATAGGGCTAAATAGGGTAGGGTAAAATAGGGTAAAATTTGTACATCGAAACGGCGATTAGTTCCTGACGCGGGTTTATGCAATCGTTTTTAGATTGTTCGCAGGTGATGTCGCCCCCACCGGGCATTGAATTACTTCAGCGTAAAGATGGTATCATTTTCCAAGGATGATGCTATGTGGTCTTACGAATTTTCCAATGAGTGGATTTTGCCGCACTTTCGAACATATACATTTCAAACACAATGCTTCATGAGGTATGGCATCGATATGTTTCATAAGCCACTCACTTTATACCCGTACAATTTCGAACAGTGTGGACGATGATGGTCAGCGAAACCACGGATTGCACAATAATCTTATTGGTTATGTGACTAATTCATAAAAACAATGGGGTTCCAACGGGGGCATAATGTCACGGATTTGGAAGTTGTTCACGGCAGGATCTACCCTACTGCATGCGAGGTCAATAGCTGGAGCTCTGAGTGTGGGCCTGTCAGTTTCAATTGACAAGAGGCACGAAACGAAGCAGCCCGCTGTTTTCGATAGTTTCCGACGGCTAGTGAAACGCTAGCTTGAGTATGAATTTTGGTCATAATAAACTGGGTACGCGCACATGTAGTTTTCACGACCCGATCTGCCCTGGTTTAGTCACAACGTGATGCATTATCGAAGACTTATGCGAAGATGACATTGATGGCTTACTGATTCATCGCTAGCGCACCCTCCGGTCGGGCAGTGTTGCATCGCTTGACGATTGGTGTTGAGTACTTTCGCCTTCGCCGCACATCTTGTTTCACTTTATCATCTGCTCTGGTGCCCTGCTCTGGAGATCTGACAGTAATCCTTATAGAGCAGTCGAGAGCAAGCGGATGCATGTTTGTGCACAACATGTAAACACTCACCTACACTTTACATCACACTTAAGCCAGTGCAGCGGTCCGCTTCCGCCAGAATAAGTTTGTCTCATCCAGCCACGACGCCTGCTCACCGAGATCGGGACCTTTCCCGGCGTGCGGCGTTCAGGTTTTTTGTGATTTGGAAATTTAAGTTGCAATGACAATTGAGTTTACACCGATGTAGAAATGCGCAGGGTTCAAAAACCTGTAGTTTAAGGCGGTGTTCCAAATTTGAATGGGGTTTTGAACTGAAATCGCCGTTATGAAAATCATTTGGCGCAGTTAACAGCCCTGTTCTTCTTAAGACCTAATCCCCTCTGATTTCTGAACTACACGCCCGCGACGATGTACAGACTAAGTCAGGGAGACCATTTCAAGGTCGCCCTAGCATCCATGACGCCATAATAACGTATTTCATACGACGTCATTCCATCGGCCATGCGTCTATCACGGTGAAGCAAAGTATATTTGTTGAGTCCCTCATATCTGTCGTTCGTGAATACGATTTCCAAATACAACAGCTGTTGATCGGCTCTCAAGCAGCGTTATGCAAGCTATGATGACGTCGTTCCACTTAAAAGTATGCCGATACAATGCAAGTGAGCTCACTTCATCATATCTGATGCTTTGATATCTCCAAATGTGGAACATTCCCTTTAAGTGGTTCACAATCACTACAACACAGCCTCTAGAGAAATGTACTCGGTGACTCCTACAAACGTCATGGTCTTGCGATCGATGGTCGAAAAGACGTCAACACGGCGGAAGCGTGACTAATTGCGCAGGCACGGGCCGCTGAAGCTACACATCCCCTGCAGATTGACGTTAATACCCGTTCAGCCGGCATCCTCGCTCATATAACCGCCCAACTGTAATCCACTTAGCTTATTTAGCGACAATAATGGGTCCTGATTGGGCACATGGGCTGCTCTAGTATAAAGCGAGCTGGTTAGTGGAAACCGCCTTTGATGACTTCACCGAGAACATACACTTTATTACAGAATAACCAGACCGACGATCAGGCAAGCATTTGTTACACAAACCGGCAGTAAAGACAGCGTTTATCTGGCTGCTGGCGGCGCGGGGCCCGGGGCCATATCTGAGCTGTTTACACCGTTTACCCATAACTGGCGCTGGCACCGGTAGCCTAATTATAAGGCGGGGCAGCCCGATTGCGGAGCGGCTAATGAGTCCGCCGCCGCCGGAGCGGCGGCGCGCCGTGGTCGGGCCCGAGGTGACGGGGAGGGGTGCAGCTCCTCGAACGGACGGCGCTGCCGCGGGCGGCAGGCCGGCCGGGCTCGCAGCCGCCGAGAAAACACCTCGCCGCCCGCGGCCGCCGGTGGTTACACCACCTCAGCGCCTGGGGCTGGCGCTGGTGTAACCGCCTCCGCCCCCAGGGCTGACGGTCCAGTGGCCACCTCCGCCCCCAGGGCCGGCGGCCCAGTGGTCACCTCCGCCAGGGATCAGCGACGGTGTGGCGACTCCAATGGCGTGGAGTTTCCGCCGGCCCCTTTGCACGCAAGCATTGTTAGGCAGGGACTTAATCTGCCGCATCTGAAATGTACAAAAAGTAGGATAATTAAGCGCCAAATCGCTTGTCTGCAGGCCATCAAAACAGCAGGTGAACTTCACTGCGGAGGAGCACTTCACAATTATGTAGCAATTTGTCATCTAACTTTGACAGATTTTGTCCCGTGGAACTAAATCCTGAAGTGTCGCAATCGTCGAATGACGAAAAGGTGCATTGGCGATGAAACAAAATCACCTCCAGGATAATACGTTGCAGATATTTGATAGGCTTGCCTGCAAATCGCAGGTTTTGCTCATACTTCTGATACTTTTGTGCATTTCAGTTTGATACTAAATAATACTCCTGTCTAATTACTGTCAGTGTGAAAACTACCGACACCCAGAGCGGGGGTGGGATAACTGCCCCGACTAGGGGAGGTTGTGCTGCCTGTCCCCTCCCCCGTCACCATTGGTGACCGTGCTAGTGCCAATCCGCGTCGGCACGTGATAATGATGACAGGGACCGTCAGTGATCGGCGGTGCGTGACCCTGGCGTGATGTGACCCCACATTGGACCATGATATTGCGGGAGAACATTGACGTCCGTTCTCAGGTTTCCAGAAAGCTGGCTGATAAAGCAATGCTGAGACTGATCGCAAAGTTACAATAGCAGCACGCTGTGCGATGTGATTATGCAGAAAACACAGCGGCGCCAATATCATCACCTGTGGTTACATGTGTGAACATTTAATCACAGATGATGTTCTTGTGGCATTCCTATGAATGAAACTCACTGTCTGATGTGTTGGTCATGTACCACCGCCATTACGGGGACTACCTGACGCGTGGGCCACGGGACGCAGTCATTACGAGGACTTCCCATGCTTTGGCCGTGTGACATTTTCATTAACGATGACTGTCTTATGCGTTTCAGAGATGCTGTAGAAAGACTGTTGGAGTGCGGTTAATGTATTGCAGGAGAGAATCATAAAGTGATATGTCCGTATGCTGTTAAATTTTGTTTTTCCTGTTTCCTTTCTTCTTCTTTTTTCGAATAAGCGCTCAGTTTTAGACCTTCGTGACAATGCATAACAACTTTACTTTTACAGCTTAGACGATACTGATGACTGGCAACCGGGCATGCATGCTTACTGACGTCTTAAATCCGAAAATATAAGGTTCTCTCGTTGAATTGAATGACGGCGATTGGTTGTTCGATAGACCTTATATTATTTTCCGACGTTGAAAGACCGCCTGAACCGCGCAGCAGGCTTGTTATTTTTTTCTCCATTCTCACACTGATTTTCAACAGCCCAGTAACGCAAATCCAGTTAGAAGCTATTTAAGGCTTGGAGCGAGCCAGCCTTACCATGCGGGAGATCCTGAATCCGGCAGCACTACAGGGAGTGCCGTTGTAGGCAGGGTCTGTGCGAGCCCTGGGGCCGGACTGGAGCCGGGGCGGTGGGGCTTAAAACCTGTAGGTAGCAACAATATGTCCACGATTTTGGAGACCATGCAAGGATGTATGACCTTGCTTATAACAATGGAAGCGTGGATGCGTCTAGCCCTACTCGTTGCATGGCTGTGAGCTTGGTTGTGAGATTTTGTGAGCTCTAACCCGACCTCAATCCTGATCTGAAAACCGGCATTTCAGTCTTCGCTCTGGCCGGGCTGTAGTGCTAGCCCACCCCAGCTGTGGCCGGCGTTGTGGTCCCAGTCCAGCCTCGTGTCGGACCGGGCGTAGTGTTAGCCCACCCCACCTGTGACCGGCGCTGTGGTCCCAGTCCAGCCTCGTGTCGGACCGGGCGTAGTGTTAGCCCACCCCACCTGTGACCGGCGCTGTCGTCCCAGTCCAGCCTCGTGTCGGACTGGGCTAGTGTGTCCGGCCTGGGAGTGTGCTCAGGGGAGCTGACTCCGACTCGGGCGGGCCGACGAGTCGCCGGTCGGCCGTGACGGCCGCGAACGGGAGGGCCCTCCCTCCGCGGACCCGCCGACCGGCCGGGGAGTCCGCGGGCTCGCTACCTGTCCGCCACCTCAAAAACGTCCGCGCACCGAGTCGCGTGCTCTGTTATTATCGGCCGACTCCCATACCAGAAACTGACGGCCCATCAGCGACCAACTATCGCAGGCAAATGAGCATGCCGAGCTTTAGCGACTTCCACCGGCTTCATCACACAGGGAGAATGATGAGTTTTGACGGAGAGGTTAGCACGATAATTGCCTTCCCGGAGTAGGTTCCGCGTGACCGACCTCACCTCCACACTGGCACCACAGCAACGCCTGTCAAAATTCCCTCCAAGCCATGTTTTCTTACTGGATGGAATTACGCTGGCACATAGGTCAACTTCAGTGTCCTTATTGTATTAACCTCCAAATGGTCAGACGTAAAGACAACATCTCTGTGTGTGGCATAATGAACTGACCGCCGGCCTGGAGATGTTGGGACAGGGAACGCAAATATTCACCCGTTCGTCACGGTGTCTATCCTCCGGGTACTCATAGGCACCCCGAAGGCGCCAGAAGGTAATGAGCTTTCGCGGACGGCGGCACGAGGTTTTTGTAGTTGAAGTCTTCAGCCCCGCCCACATCCTGAAGGTGCTACCTGAGTTACGCTGGATATGACATTCTGACACACTGCTGATTAAGGCCGAGTGCCGGGGCTTCTAATCCGCGCCAACTCAACCCCTAATTATGTTGAATTTACCCGTCACCTCGCCGGTTTGAAACAGAGCCGGTTGGGCTATTACCGCAACCTTCAAAGCTGGAACAAATCCCATTGTTCTCTCTTTGGCTTGGCGCCGGTGTCTTTGTTCCGTCGATATTTCCAGGATTCTGCGGGAGAAAATGATAAATGGACCGAAAGTTTTCAACTGATACAGCAGTAGAGCGTAACGAACACAACTCATCGAAGACCGTGTCATATGTTAGTGAGTTAAGATGTCATATATAGTACATCATGCATATAGTATATCATATATATATAGCATAGCATATCAGCCGATGTCTCCGCTAATATAGGCAACCGTTCCTAATCAGCCGCGTCCCTAGCTGCTAGATTATATTACTCGTAACACGCTCATGCGAAATCAGGAATCTCTGACGGTCAACAGAAGTGGCCACCAATCCAGCTCATAGCCCTAGCCTGCTCCGGCTGGCGCCGCGCGGCAGTCCTCCAGCGGTGGTGACAGGCCAAACCTCCAGTCCGCCGCCTCGGCCTCGGGGGCAGGCCCCGCCAGCCGGAGCTCGAGCCCTGGCTCCAGCCCTGGCTCCAGCTCCGCCGCCTCGGCCGCTGGGCTCGGCGGCAGGCCTCGCAAGCCGGAGCTCCAGCCCTGACTCCAGCCCTGGCCCCAGTCCGCCGCCTTGGCCGCGGGGGCAGGGTCCCAGCCGCCCGGGGCTCCAGCCATGGCTCCAGCCCTGGCTCCAGCCCGCCGCCTCGGCCGCTGGGCTCGGCGGCAGGCCCCGCCAGCCGGACGTCTCTGTGGCTGATTGAGCGGGGTGCCGGACTGCGTTGGTCAATATTTGGCGCCGGCTCCAATCAGCCCTCGCTTTATGGGCCGGTCCCCAGCCATCGCCGCGCCGCCGTCCGACCCCGGCCACCGCGGCCCGCCTGTTGACCGGGTACCGTTTATTGCAGCGCTGATGACGCCCGCTCCCAGCAAGCCTCGGCAGATCGGCGACACCGGACCGCGGCGCGGCCAGCTGTGGCGGACGACTGTAGTGAGCAGGCTGCTGTTGACAGCGGAGACTGCCGGCAGGCGCCTGAGTCACCCCTAAAGACTCAACATCCAGAAGATCTTTCGACAAAAATTAAAGAAGAATTCCATCATGCAAGAGTTCTCGATAATACCTTTAAAAATCCCAGATCCCAGAAGGTTTTTCGAACAGCAATTTGGTCCTGGTCCTGATTCCCTGAATATCCAACGATAAAATTCTGAAAATCCAGGATTGCAAATGCACAAGATCCTAGATCCCTGAAAAGCCGTTGATGACTCATGTCATTACAAGTTTTAGATTAAGCAAATCATCACATTCCGACACAGCACTTGTATATATATATATATATATATATATATATATATATATATATATATATGATATCATTTGAGAGCTATGGCTGCGACTATATCAACCTTCGGACCAAGAGCATCTGCAGGAATGTGTTAGAAGACAGCTTGTAAGGACTGATGTACACAATGTGTCACCAAAAAAATAGGCTGTCAATACTTTGCGTGGCTGCTGTAGTAAAAAGCAATAAGATTTTACTCTGTAGGAGAAAAACAAGTGGGTTCCAAGCGATGCAACAAAATTCAGGTTTCAGAACTGCGCAAGTTCCAAAAGCCTGCCAGCTTTCGATAATGAAAAGTTGTTTTTAACTTTTGTGACACAGATTCAAGACAGAAAAAACAATGCAGTTTGAGGTGACAAATAATGTGAGGATTTGCATCTTGTGATATCTGTGCTGGACTCGATGACATTTTTGGCAAACAACAAAGAAACCCATTTGAGGTTTGTGTTGATGAAATGGTGGTGCATGGGTATCGCCGGCGTCCGCTTCGCACATCCTACAACGGTATAAATTAGCAAGCTAGTATGATGTCCATACAATATTGGTATGAGCCGATACACCACACATTTTTTAGCGCTCCTAGCCCCTTTATTTAGTCAGGTGTACCACAAAGTAACGATGAATAACGTTTAGCTTATATGCGTCGCCAGTCATCTCATACCACCCGACGCATAATCTGCGGTGCTGCTATCAGTTGACGATGCGGAGAAGTTAGAAACACTTTCAGCTGATTGTGCGATGCCGTCACAAAACCAAAAATCACCGTCAGGCTGTCAAATAATTCCGCACTGAGCCGAGCGGCCCAGGATGGAACCAGACGGAATCAGACAGAACTGGACAAAACCGAACGAAATCGAAGGCGATCGGACGATGGAGCATAATGAGGCTAGACGGTACAGGCAGAGACCGGATGGGTCAGATTGACGGCACGGGACAAGAAGAGCCCGGATGAGACCGAACTAAACCGGACGGGCTTCAGACGATATTGGGTGCCACCGGACGTAGCCGACAGGAACCGGACGGGACGGGAGGTGATCAGACGAGACCAGATGACGCCGTATGGAGCGTGATGAGCCAGACGACTGGGCGTACCGAATAGGACCAGACCAAGCGAGACGAATCGGGGCGGGATCAGACCATGCTGGACGGGACTGGAACCAGACGACGGGACTGGATCGGCCACACTTTACCAGATAAGGTCAGACCGGGCCCATCTGGTCCTGGTTGGTCCCGTCCGGCTTCATCCCATCCAGTCCCATTCCTCGTTGGTCACCTTAACGTTCGATCCCATCTCATCGCGTAAGGTCCTATCTGGCCCCGTCAGGCTCCGCGCAGCCCCGCGCGGTCCCATGTCTCTTCCGCCCGAGCCCATCACGCCCTGAAGTTCCGTGCGATGCCGTCCAGTTCTGTCTAGTTCGGTCTGGTCTCATCCGGTTCCGTCCGACCCCATCACGTTTCATACTTCCATCGGTTCATCGATCAGCCCTGTATTATCTCACCGGGTAAGATGGGCCTGGTCTGAGAGTTGTAATTTTAGCCGCATTTTCCAGTGCATTTTTAACTGCATTTCTTAGTTCCCCGAACCTGCTAGGTCCAGTCGGGTTCTTTCCGTTCCTCCAAAGCTCGTTCGGTGCTTTTCGTCCCACATCGGTTCCATCCGTTCACATCTGTTCCGCTTTGCAGCGTCCCGTTGCTTTGCTCAGAGCTTCCATTCTTCTCCCAGTCGCGGTCTGGTCCGCTCCGGTCCGGGCTGGTTCGCACCGGTGTAGTCTGGTTCGCGCTGGTGTGGTCTGGTCCGCACCGGAGCGGTCTGGTCCACTCCGGAGCGGTCTGGTCCACTCCGGAGCGGTCTGGTCCGCTCCGGTGAGAGCTGGTTCGCACCGGTGTGGTCTGGTTCGCGCCGGTGCGGGCTGGTTCGTACCGATGTGGTACGATTCGTGCCGGTGCGGTCTAGTTCGCGCCGGTGTGGTCTGGTCCGCGCCGGAGCGGTCTGGTCCACTCCGTTGTGGTCTGATCCGCTCCGGTGCGGTCTGGTCCGCTTCGGTGCAGTCTGGTCCACTCCGTTGTGGTCTGATCCGCGTCGATGTGGTGAGGTCCGCTCCGTCGTATTTTGTTGAAGTCCAATCCGAAGTTCAACTGAAAACGACGGAGATCGACCAAACCGCATTTCTTCCAATCTCAGCTCAGCCTCATCCAGTCCGGTTACCTCTGCTTTATTGTCCAGCAATCGACTTACGTCTGCTCCAGCCCGTGCTGCAACTTCTCTCTGTTCAATATGCAGCAAAGTGCAAACGCCAGGATATTTTCCACATCAAAACACAATTATGTTAGGTGTATTTGGTGCCCTAATGGCGTCTTAACATCATACAAAATATAATTTGAATCCAAAATTGGGTTCTTAGTGATGTCACTATCAGTTGGAATTTTGAACGCACCCGCACACCTGGAATAGCTCAGCAGCATTCAGCGACGTTTATTTACATCGCGAGATCTCGATGTCCGGGACGGACGCAAAGGTTACCAGTTTTTTGCTATAATATGTGGAGGCATGCGATGATTATAAGTAATAAATTTTAAAATTATATCCATGAGTTTCAAGTGCTAGCTTTTGAGACACTTGGAAGACTGTCTGCTCCAGCCCGTGCTGCAACTGCTCTCTGTTCAATATGCAGCAAAGTGCAAACGCCAGGATATTTTCCACATCAAAACACAATTATGTTAGGTGTATTTGGTGCCCTAATGGTGTCTTAACATCATACAAAATATAATTTGAATCCAAAATTGGGTTCTTAGTGATGTCACTATCAGCTGGAATTTTGGACGCACCCGCACACCTGGAATAGCTCAGCAGCATTCAGCGCCGTTTATTTACATCGCGAGATCTGGATGTCCGGGACGGACGCAAAGGTTACCAAATTTTTGCTATAATATGTGGAGGCATGCGATGATTATAAGTAATAAATTTTTTTCAAGTGCTAGCTTTTGAGACACTTGGAAGACTGGAACCCAGTTTTTCCAAGACTTAAAGATAGGTAACATCTATGGAGAATAATTCATTTGTGAACCAAGCCTGGTTCACATGCTTTTGATGTTAATAATAACAAGTAGTCATAAATATATATAATATATATATATATATATATATATATATATATATATATATATGTATGTGTGTGTGTGTGTGTGTGTGGTGTGTGTGTGCGTGTGTGTGTGTGTGTGTGTATAAGGTAATAATGATAAACGGTCCACAACGGCATTTAGGCGAAATTGAAGGAGGGAGTGGCAACAGCCAGGTCAAGCAATTAGAGATAAATTGATCACTGACAAAGTGCATTGATATTGTACTGGCTATTTCATACGATCCTGAAAGTTGATCTTGAACATATCCGGACTTAATTATGAGATATGACTCGATTGTCAATAGTATAACAAGCACGGGAAAGGCATGGCATTCACAATGGCTATACCAGTTCTCAACCTTGAAATTCAGGCAGTCCTGGCAACCATTGGTGTGGCTTTCATACCTGTCTGAAATGCTTAGCATTGCTGTACATATGGATCCTGGGACACTCTTTGGAAAAATAAAAAGTTAACTCAAAGATCTAAAAATATCTTTCAGAAAAAACGTCAAAAGTGATAGACCCCATAAGGTACCTATACGAAGCTAAACAACACACTTGGATAGTTATTTTCGACCGCGATTACAGATGAAGTAAGACGTTTAACGCTGGTGACAAAACAGTGTGCTTTGTTACAACTTGACAGCGGAGAGAGGTGTTGTGTCAGATGCTGGCAAGGCAAGAGCTACACATCCTCCGGTGGAGGTATCGCAACGACTGCTGTGTCAGACACTGATGACAAAACGGTCCGCTGAATATATCTTGGCGCCTCGGCCGGCTGACGGTCGAACCAGCTGATCTGTGGTGATGGACGGACTGCTCAGACTCACACTGCGTGCTGACGGAATGGACAGCAGCGTCGGACGGCACCTTCGCCAGGTGACCGAGCTGTCGCGTGAGTCGTGTCCAGCACAGCGCCATTTTGGATGACAGATGTGATGGATGTTGGAGGCGGACGGAGCTTGCTGGGGTTTCAGGCCCTGAAGAGATCGTAACAACGGTCCGCAGGTGAAGCCCAACCGCTTGAAACAAAAAGACTGCGCGCAAATACTTCGGTTTTGTCTTATTAATGCGTCATGGAATGCGTAGCTTTGTTCTCATTAATGACCCACCTAGCTATTGTCCAGTGATGTCGTGTCAAGCTTTCACAATTTGAGTTGTCGCTTATTTTTCACCGAGATGCTTGTCTAAAATTACTCAAGTTGTGCAACTTGGTTTACTGGTGTGCCATGTCTGGTATGGGTTTTGTGTCACTGGTGCTATTCTAAAAGCGAAAATTGGTCTTACGTAACGGTATTTTGTTTGGAAGAACACTCCGGTCTTTGGACGGTATTACAAGTTAAAGCATGGCGCAAAACGCATTTTTGTGCTTGTAACTTTTTTGGCCGTACAGGCCCGCCAAGTCGGGTCAACAACCCGACCGAGAACCCGCGGGTTCTTGCTGGTCAGATGTTGACGGGCTGACGGGTTGAAAAGTTGCATCTCATATCCAGACCTACACCGAGATGTTCCCATATGTGATGCCAAATTGGCAGACTTACCCATTAAAGATGGGAACTCGAAGGCTTGTCCGGCCCATAAACGCTTATGATTTGTACAGAGGACATCACGCCATCTGCGGAGTCACCGATGAAAGAAACAAAGCAAACGACATTGATGTAAAAGAGATGATCTGTCACATGATGTCAAGGTATTGCAAAAACTGCCCAAAACGCCGAAGCGATGAATTTGACTTTTGCTTTCTCGCCTTTCTCTTGGATCGAAAACGCACAGATGGAGCGATTTCTGGCGCTGCTAACGTGGAGGAATTAGCCTCTAACAAAACAGGCGTCCCGTGGTGCGGGTGTTGGTCCGCTCTGCACGCCAGACCAGCTGTATCCGGTCCGCTCCGGATCAGGTCCGGCGGTGCCACCGGCGGCGGCGGCGCAGGACTCGTGAGTCCTCCACGCTGGGAACACCGCCACCGCGAGGAACTAATGTCACTCGAGCGGCGTCAGCGGTCAGCCACCACTGACGTCAGATTCGCGGCCGTGGCGGCGCGACAGAAGGTGTAATCATAATAAAAACGCGGCGCGCGCCGCGACCGGCGATAAATCCGAGCAGGCTGTTGGCCACCTCCCCTAATTGGGCTCCGGCGGCGAGCGCGCGGGCTACAGTAAACACCTCGCCGCGGCCGGCCAGCCGGGGGTCAGCCCCCTCCGCTGCGCCGGCCGCGGCCCCCCTCTGGCCTGGTGCGTGGCGAGTCAGCGGCCCGGCCTGGCCGACGCGCCGGGGCGCCTCCTCTGATCTCACCGCCTGCTGACGGTACACCACAGGCGCCCAGGCGGCTCCAGCCGGCCGGCATCAACAGAAGGCGCCGGCCGCCGACACAGGCTAAAGCAGGCCGGCATCAACAGAAGGCAACGGGCGCCGACACAGGCTGAAGCAGGCCGGCATCAACAGAAGGCACCGGCCGCCGACACAGTGCAACAGGCCGCCTGCGTCGGGGAGGCTCCGAACAGCGGACTGCGTGCACCACACAGACTGCATACACAGCAGACGGGGCTTTAGACAGACTACACGCGGTAGACTACATGAACGACGGACAGGCTACCATGCGCACACTGCAGAGCAGTACATGTCATGGGTTGGGTACGCTGATGAAGACCTGTATAGAATGGGTGGTGTACTGGATATCTGTACTCCGTGAAGCAGAGATTCTGACTTTCGTTACGGCTACCCACCCGTGCCTACACCCGACATTTTCCCAAAATGTTAACCCGACCCTTTCACAGCAGACTATGGGCGCTAGACAGGCTACGCACGACAGACCATGGCCGGTGGTCTTCATATGCTACAGCAGACTATGAGCACTGGACAGACTACACAAACCAGACTGCGAGCAGACCACACAATACATTTGACTTGTTTTCGAATCTGCCACGACAGAATCGATTCAGACTGCCTCGGAACACATCGGCTTTGTTCTGATTACGACTCGGAGCAGAGCAGCACAGCTCTGAGATCACTCATTCCTACTCGAGGAGTATGGCTCAATTCGGAATGGAACCCAGTGTAGCCAGCTCCGCTGGCAGCGGCTGAAGAGATAACCCCTTACATGACCTTAATGAAAGCCTGAACAGGAAATTTATTTTGACAATAATGTCATGTGCGACAATGCTGCTCCATTTAGTTCACATACAGGCTATCAGACTGAGCATGCACCATGCTGCTTACATGTTGTGTACGGGTTGTTTCACAGGCAGCTTGTTATGCTTTTACTTTTACATGACGACAGGCGGGCTGCATACAAGCTAGCAGACTAGAGCCACCGAACAGGCTGTGCACAGCAGGCGAGCGACGGACAGGGATGTAACCGTAGATGGCGTGGATGTCTCTCAGGTTTGGGAGACGAATTAGAGATTGAGCGGCAGAAGGGAAAATTGAACGTAACAACCTGAACTGAACACGACATTTGTAGCGGTAAAACGTGCACAACGTGAATTCTGTGAGCTAATTTGAAGGAGACAAAATGATACTTTGCAAAAATGTTGAGAGATATGTTCTGCCACCGCGCCCTAGTGATTACGCGCATGGCGTCGGACATGCTGAGGACAGGTATAGCAAACTGTGGGCACTGGTCAGGCTACAGGAAAATGATTGAAGCGAATAGACCACTGCGCAGATAAGACCGGTTTGGAAGATAAAATGTGATATTGATATGTATACATATAATGAAAATGGAAGATGATGTGCATGGAAAATGCCGACATCAAAAAGTGGTACGTAAACGGTCGTACGGAAAAGGTTGCGAGCAAAAGATTGCACTGATTCAAGATAACCTTGAAGGAATGTGGTTAATGTCAAAACGTTTGTAATTGTGACATTCATTATCTGTACGTTTCAATCCCTTGCGATCTCTATGCCTATACTCATATTCCACGTGATCTTCTGGCACTGCGAACGGTTGTCCAGTGCGATTTTTTGTGATATAATCTTCGACCTTTTGCCATTCGACATTTCACCCTGATGTCACCCTCTCTCTCTCTCTCTCTCTCTCTCTCTCTCTCTCTCTCTCTCTCTCTCTCTCTCTCTATCCTCTCTCTCTCTCTCTCTCTCTCTCTCTTCTCTCTCTCTCCTCCCTCCCTCCCCCCTCCTTCTCCTCTTCCTCCTCTTTTCCTCTCTCTCTCTCTCCCTTCTCTCTCTCTCGCTCTCTCCCTCTCCCTCCTCTCTCACCCCTTCCTCCTCTCTCTCTCGTTCTCTCTTTCTCCCTTATCTCTCTCCTTTTGTCCCCCCCCCCCCCCTTTCCTCTCTCTTCTTCTTGACTCCTCCTCCTCTCTCTCTCTCTCTCTCCTATTTCTCTCTTTCTCCCCTTCTCTCCTCTCCCTTCTCTCTCCCCCGCCCTCTCTCTCCTCTTCTCCTCCCTCTCCTCCTCTTCCCCTCTCTTCTCTCTCCTCTCTCCTCTCTCCTCCCCCCTGTCTCTCCTCGCCTCCCCCCCCTCTCTTCGTTTGCTTGGAAAGAGAAGAGGAGACAAAAATTTCGCCTTGGCCCCCGCACCTAGCCTCCCTAGGAAATCCGACGAAACTGCCATGAGGACATGCTCCCGTATGTCATGAATGTCATGAACTTGTTTTAACGCCATCGACTGTCGTGCGTCTGTAGACAAGCTGGCAGGCGGTTTGCAGAGCCTGTTGCAAAGAAAATGAACGGTAATATATAGCTAAAATAAGCAGATCAAACCGGGCAATTGTGCTTGTAGCTTTTTAACGCACTGCATGCTCCTCACGCGCAAAATGATTAGAAACATCAAAAACAAAACGAATGATCCACTTCGACACGTTAGCGCACTTGCTGTGGTATGCCCTTCCACGTGACTTGATGCGTGCTACGACTCCTAGGCGCTGACCTACATGTTGTTAACTGATTTCAAGACTCCGATTTGACCACTTGCAAATGACCAGCAGCAACTGCCCCTGAGTCTTGACGCCCTGCCCTCCCCACCAAACATCACACCAAGAGCCGGTCGCGTCTGAACAAAACACAATGGCACCATTAGCGTCACCTGATAGCGCGCCGCAGCGGCGGTGACGCGCGAGCTCCGCCGCATGACATGCACTGTCCTTGTTCCGGTGCGCAGCCGCCGCAGTCGCGTTTGGACAGCCAGCGGAAACCGCTGATAGCTCGATGACGAGAATGTGCTTCCTGGCGGTCGGCGCTCCTTGATCTCCGTTTGATGGCGGCCGACTCAAAGCACACCGCCCCGGCGGGCGCGCGTCTTAAGCAAACCGACTGTTGACCCGCCAATTTGAGATGGCTGGCCGCGCCTCCCACCTGGGACCAATCAGTAGGATCAACAGAGGCGGCCGCCGCGTGCCGCGCCGTCTGATAACGGCAGCCCCCGGGCCCCCGGTCGTCACAGCGGCGCGCACCGGGCCCAGGACAGGGGGCGTGGCGCCCCGGCGGCGTGAGCCCGCAGGCTGGGTGATGATTGTGGCCGATGCTCTGTGGAGGTGACTAGTGTCCTTGGCTGGCAGATTACGGAGATGTTCCGAGACATGTCGATCGAGCGCCGCCGGCCTTATCCCGACACTTTTGGTGCCGGGTTCCTGATTTGGAGAAAGCACTGCCAACAGAATAGGTAGGGCAGGTTTGGCAGGTTGGCAGGCAGCGGATGGGCTTCCTCGAACGTTCTCGACACAAGGGTACATCAGAAGGCACATCCCATCGAGCATATTCGCCTGAAAGGAGTCACGACAGAACACGAGGTGCAGCTGAGTGCGGCTGACGATAATCGCGCTAATTGCGCCGCATTCCGTGGGGAACGCGGACGGGCGGCCGCCGGCTTCCGATGCAGCGGGCACAGTGGCAGCACGCTCTCGACCACGTGGAGAGGACCGGCGCTGTGGTTAGCACGGTACCCACGACCGATAAGGGGCTGACAGCAGCAGCTAAGCACTGCTCTGATATGGCCCAATTTGGACACTTAAATCCCACGCTAGCCGCAGGTAGCCTGAGCGTTCGCAATCCGTGCCGATGAAATGGAGTGCAAAAAGGTGTGGTATCCAAATGGTGGAGTGAAATGATTATTCGGAGACCGGAAATTGAAACATTCCCCGATGATGGGACTCGCAGAAAGATCATCATGTAATAGCAATGGGATTGTCTGGTGAGTCATGTTAGATCGGCATCCCCTTGTGTTCGTTTCTTCCACAAACGCTGTCCGTTGTGCTGAGTGTACACAACTGGTGGGAGGCGAAAGAATGCATGTACATAATGGTCGTCAAGTGTCCAGACGCTGTAGGATGATCTTAGGCGTTTTCAAGTGTCAGATATGCTCAGCAATTCCGAGAACTCTCCTGTCAGCTGTGTCTCATGTGTAACACGGGGCAGGCGTTCTCCCTGTATCGTACAGTCCGCGTCAATGTGTTGTGGTGCCTGCCGAAAGTGGCAAACGTTCTGAAGCAGGTGCTTTTGTTGGCATGCTGTCGTGACCGTTACAACGCGCTCAAGATGCTGTTACATATAGCATGCAGTGGATCCCACTTTTTGTGGATGATGGGCCAAAGGGTGCCATCTTACGCACTGTTGTGACCCATTCCTTCCATGATTTCAAACAGTGGTGCTAGACCTAACTTAACCTAACCTAACTAATAAAAGCCACCAGACCTACTGCAATGCACGGAAAGAATAATCTCCAGTGGGCCGAAATCTGCTCTGATAGAGCCCACCATTGCGTTCGGAGTGTGTCGCCGCTGGTTGGTCTTTCGACGACCGCGTAACTGTTGAGCTCCACTGACGCATGCAAACAGGGTTAGGAGGGACCCACAGGCGTCAGAGCCCCATACCCTTTGTCCCGGTGCGGCCCCTTCTGCACCACCTGTGGGCTCCCAACGCTCAGGGATGTAGTTTTTTTTAGCGTGCAACCTTTAGCTGAAAAAAGGAAAATTGAAAATTCCTGAACTTTGAAAGGAAAATGGACCAAGCCCGGTAGAAGGCTGGTTTGAGGCAGATGTTGGGTGTTAAGGTTTCCAGCCATTATTCCCTGCTTAGTTCCCCCTTATCCCCTCATTTTGCGACAGTACGCTCCTGTCTGGGAATCTTACGAGTGTATCGCGGAGCAGCCCCGGAGTCAGAGGAGGACCAGGTCGAAGGCCTTTCGTCCGACAGAGAAGGGCCAGGTCTGAGGTTTCCCAGCCCTATGCGCGGAGAACCCTCTTCTGAACGGCAAATGAAATGCTGTTGGTCCGGAGGAAGAAATGCTGCCGGCTTGCAGGAAGCCCGCCCGATCCCATGGCGTTACTATGGAAGTAGAAAGCCTCCGCGTGCTTCCCCAAAAAGGTACGCATCTCGACATCAGCTGACTGTGATCGCACTCTCGGTGCCGACCTGGCCGGTGCTGCCAGTGGCCCCGGTCTCCCCGGGCCAGAGCTGAGAGCCAAGGCCCCGTCTCCCAGGGTCAGAGCTGGCAGGCAAGGCCCCGGTCTCCCCGGGCCAGAACTGGCAGACAAGGCCCCGTCTCCCTGGGCCAGAGCTGGGAGCCAAGGCCCCGTCTCCGGGCCCGCCAGCGTCCGCCAGCGCCAGTAACACGCGCATGCGCAATCACCGCTCGCCGTCGTATGGCGATTCGTGCGAGCCCCGTCAGCGGTGGTGATCTAGCAGTCCTGATCATCGACACCTCTAGCCTGGTTGCCGCAAGGAACACGAAACTCCGGAACACTCGGGCTCGAGCTTGCTGTGTCGCGGCTACCAAACAAGCACACGACACACTGCCAGCTCGCTGAGAACGAAAGCCCCTGCGGTCTGGGAGCCGTTGTCCGGGGTCTACCCCCTATCCTAACAATTCCTGGCCTCGCCACGGGCGCGTCTCTGAATTAAGACCGGGCAGACTCAGCAGACACGAACTGTTGGCTCATGCCGCCAGCGGATGGTAGAGCAGATGGCGCTACGTGTAGACGGAGAGATGGCGCTACTACCAGGCTTCTTCTCGATTGAGGTGGGGTGGACACGGTCACGTGCACAACCACGTGCATCGTGCATTTGTGCTCGACTCCAGTGAGATTGAATTAGGCTCTGAAATAAACTTTGTTTTCATCAGGACTAGATGAGGTTTGCTAGTTTGGTCTCTTGGCCGAATAGTACTTATAATGAATCAATGGAAAAGCTTAATTCACCGAGCGTGCGATACAACTAGAATTGGTTATCTGAAAAATTAGCGGTTAAATAAGAACAGCGTTAAAAAATAATGGCTATAGACATAGTTGAAAGCGGCAGCCACATGCAGATTAAGGCACTTAATCTCAGCAAGCTGCACCTCCGAAAAGACTAGCCCATCCGCATCGGCAAATTTTTCTTCGGGTTTGGTCCACTTTATTTTGCTTTCCTTACGAGCTAGATGCCATTTATTAGAAAATTTGACAACTGCCGTCTGTTCCCTGACTTCCGGATCACAGGCTTGACAGGTGCCACTAACAGAGCCAGCAGTCGTTCTGATCGGGGCAAACCGTGCTGGCAGGTGGTGCATAATAAACCGCTAAAAGTATGCTTTCTTCGGATTTGGAATAATTGTTTAACGCCCTAGTAAAATATTACAAGAAAAAATAACACAAATGACAGATTTGCTGCACATAAAGCTGCTGATAAAACAACTAGCTGGAATTCTCTGCGAAGCTCGGCTTCTCAAACAAACACCGTGTTCTACAACGCAACGATCTGACGGTGTTGCATTTTGTTTTATGATCGCAAACTAAGCGGACTTACAGGGGTGCAGCCAGAACTCCCTTAGGCAGAGACGGACCTCGTTAAAAAAGGCTACCGCACCGATTTTTAGCGCGCTGCCAGATGTCATCTAAGGCGAAAAAGAAAACATGCGGGTTTGAGGGGTTGGTCCGCGGTCCATTACCCTAGATGTGCCTCTACTGACTTCGTTGTAAGCTTTCGTCTTTGCACTTGCATTTAAATGTTGGACACCCGCCGGTGAAACTGTCGGCTTATCTGAATGCAAACTGTATGCAGAAACACTACAGGTAACACAATCTCTCAAAAAAGCACCACACCATCGAGTCTTCAACTGTAGATCAACTGAGAGCAAGCAGTGAGACGCAAACGGCAGAACTTACATCAGTCTTATTTTGTTCGTTAAAGGTCACTGACACGAAACAGGTCACCGGGTCCTCCTGCATCGTTGATTGACCAGCTGACCAGTCCGTAGAGTCACGTGTATGAAGTGCAGCACTACGGACTGCTACCCGGCTCAGACGCTCCTGGCAGCGGACGGGTCGGAGTGCAGCACTACGGTCCACTACATGACTCGGACGCTCCTGGCAGCGGACGGGTCGGGGTGCAGCACTACGGTCCACTACCCGACTCGGACGCTCCTGGCAGCGGACGGGTCGGGGTGCCAGCACTACGGTCCACTACCCGACTCGGACGCTCCCGGCAGCGGACGGGTCGGGGTGCAGCACTACGGTGCGCTACACGGCTCGGGCGCTTCCCGGCAGCGGACGGGTCGAGGTGCAACACTACGGTCTGCTACCTGGGCATTCCCGGCAGCGGACGGGTCAAGGTGCAGCACTACAGTCCGCTACCCGACTCGGGCACTCCCAGCAGCGGACGGGTCAAGGTGCAGCACTACGGCCCGCTACCCGACTCGGGCGCTCCCGGCAGCGGACGGGTCAAGGTGCAGCACTACGGTCCGCTACCTGGGCATTCCCGGCAGCGGACGGGTGGAGCGCTGAGTAACCGAGGCCATACACAACGCCGTAGTGAGATGTGCAGGGGCAAGCGGGGTGCAGGAAGCAGCACTGTCGACATTACCGTTATGTTCTGTTGAGATATGCTGAGTTTTAAGGCTGCACACAATCAGGGAGGGGAGGGGGCTGGTTAAAAGACGCTATCGGGCAAGCATTGATAGATCTCATAATAACACATAACAGTTCAGGGACGGTGCCTGTATTCATTATTGGCAATGCTTGCTTAGCAACGTCACGCATATTAACGTAACAGATGACGTTGTTTAGCAGCTATGTCCCGATACAATCAAGGCCAGAAGACTGCAACAAAAAAAACTCACATTGCAAAAAGGAGATAGAGGCGTTTCTTGCTTAAGCTCACATATTTTCGAACAAAATACGATTTTTACTTTATTCGTCCGTTCACAACCCGCAGATTACCAATTAATCGCTCCTAAGCACAAAAAGTAAGTCAGCTTCAAAATTTGTGCTCCCTTAACCGGTCCGCCAGACATGTGCCTGGAGCTCTAAAAGACCTCGGGCTACGTTCCCAGGATCCCACACACATGGAGCCATATGGGGTCCTGGATCCACCCTCGGATCTAGACGCGTGTCTGCGATCTACTCCCTGCCTCGCTATGGGCGGGAGGGAGGGAGATGGAGACGGGAGGTGGAACGAGCCCCGCCCCCCTCCCTCCCCTTTCCCAATACCCCTCGAGCATGGACGTCCCAGTCAGCTCCCCGTCAGCGACCGACCAGCTCGAAGAACCACACGTTTGCTTCGCAGCTATTGACTTGGCGCAAAGAAATGGACTAAACTCAGAGTCGTTATACTTGTGGCAATCTTCTAAATGCGGGTGTTCGCAGAGGGCCGTGTAGTGGCCCGAGAGCGTAACGCCACAATAGTTGGCCACGTCGCACAGGTTGTGCTTGAAAGCTTCTGTGCGACAGAACAAGGCGTGAGGTCCAGTTCCCAGCGGCGAATCCAGGATTTCGTCAAGGGGGACCCACGCAACATTGTAGGCCACCTAGAGTTTGGGCCCCCTCCAAAAAATATCTTTGCATTCCGGTCAGTAAATTTTAAGACAAGCAGTATGCAGCATATATATATATATATATATATATTATAAAGAGAAAGATGAGAGAGGAGAGAATTGGAGCAATATTTCCTGCAGGGCAGGAGCGATCAATCTTCTACTCGCCTCTCTCTCGCTCTCTCTATCTCTCTCTCTCTCTCTCTCTCTCTCTCTCTCTCTCTCTCTCTCTCTCTTCTCTCTCTCTCTCTCTCTCTCTCTCTCTCTCTCTCTCTCTCTCTCTGTCTCTCTCTCTCTCTCTCTCTCTCTCCTTCCTCTCTCTCTCTCTCTCTCTCTCTTCTCTCTAAGTACGGAAACCCATCTTACCGTGCGCAGGCCTATAAGTCTAGGCGTGCTGCGTAGACATATACATAGAGCTCATTCTTGTTCTACAGATGATGTTAAATCCTGCAATTTTGAGGCTAAATATTTCGGAACAACAGGCAAAATTAACTCAAGTTGGTTGCTAACAACCATCAAAACCAAGCACGGGTTCATTTCTAGCTTATTTACGGCTAACCGGCTGGGCGATGTAATCAGCTGATAGCTGATGACCAATGAAGAATTTTGCTTTGTTACAAAGTAGTACAAAATAGCCCAGTGTTCAAAATACGCCAAGAACGTAATGCACTACCATAATAAGTATCACACACTCAATAGCAAATGTCGGCGGTTCGACAATTGCGCGTAGAAATTCATCAGCGCATATCCGACTGCTGCTCTAAGGCGAAGGCACCAAGACCAATAGGGACGGAACCTGAGCGATCATGGGTGCCGCAGGAGGCCAACAAAGTGGCCCTGTCGTCAGCAAGTATAGGGTCCTCATCAAGCAAAAAGAATTGAAGACTAACGCGGTGGCCCTGTCGTCAGCAAGTATAGGGTCCTCATCAAGCAAAAAGAATTGAAGACTAACGCGGTGGCCCTGTCGTCAGCTAGTATAGGGCCCTCATCAAGCAAAAAGAATTGAAGACTAACGCGGTAGGCCCCTAAGCAATCGGTAGTGCCCCGGCAGGCTGACCTGTAAGACCCCTGCCAGAGCACAGCGCCCTCCGAGCAAAGGGAATTATCCGAGACCATGGCTTAATACTCTTGTGCGATCAGGGGTGCACGGGCAGGCTAACAGAAAGAGCCCCGATAGGAGTTAAGAGCCCCCGCAAATGAGATCAAAAGGAAAGAGCCTTCGATCGAAGTAGAGGGCCCAAGAGAATCGAGTGTCTCCGTGTCTCTCCTTATAATCTCTCCAGCAACAGCACAAGGTCTTCTGAGCAAGTCGAAAGAACCCGAGACTAATATGAAGGGCCCCTGAGCAACTGAGTGTATCCTGGCATATGGGACCCCGGAAAAAGCGTATAAAGCCTTTCGGACGAATGGGCCGACCAAAAGTGCCCATGCATGGAAGTAGATAGCACCCCAACGACAGTGTTGGGCCCTACGAGAAATTGCAAAGAGATGAATGGAAACGTGGAAAGCTCCTCGGCGATTAGGCTGAACCGGTAAAGGGACATACAGGCCCAGGGCAATCAACAGCGTAATGCCTGTAGACAGCGTGATGGGCCCCAAAATTTCCCCCATGCAACACCTTCTCATCCAGCGAAGAATTAACTTCGTCCGCTCATGAACTCTTTACTTTTAAGCAATTGTTCTTGGTCGTCTCTAGGCCTAAACGCGTCCAATTTTGTTGTGTTTTTGTTGTTAGAAAACTGCGTCCGTTCGGTCGGTTATGGGATCCTTCGGAGCCTTTAGGTCCCCTCAGCATGGTACATGGGGACATGGTCCCGTGTCTCCAGCCACCCTCTGCATCCGCCACCGGCCCGAGCACCTTAATAGATGGGGTCCGCCAAGAGCACAGGGCCATCCATTCAAATAAGCAATACTCACGATACAATGTGTAGGGGTCCAAACGAACGAGCGTGTCCGAGCAGGCTGACATGTAGGGCCCCCGTCAAGGGCGTAGGGCGCTCCATTCAAATGGGAAGTGCCCAAGAGCCAATGTAGAGGGCCCCCGAATGATCGAGTGTGCCCGAGCAGGTTAACGGATAGAACTCCCAAGAAAAAGGTATAGATCTTTATTCAAATAGGAAGCATCCAGGACCCAATGTAGAGCGCCTTCGAATGATCGAGTGTGCCCGGGCAGCTTATCAGAAGGGTGAGGCGTGAGACAAAAGCGTGAGGCACTCCACTCAGATAAAAGTACCCGGAACCCAGTGTGAAGGGCCCCCGAAAGATAGAGTGTACCCGAGCAGTTTATCATATGACCGTGATAGGAGCGCAGGACCCTAAATTTAAGTACCAAGCCCAATGCGCAGCCTCCTCCCCCGAACAATCCAGCGTGGCCGAGAAAGCGAACTGAGGGTGGCGCCTGCCAAGTGCGTGGGGCCCCCATTCAAATAGGACGCGCCCAAGACCCAATGAAGAGAGCCCCCGAACGATCAAACGTGCCCAGCAGGTTTTCAGATACACTCCCCCCCCCCCCCCACAAGAGCGTAGGTTCCCCCAAATTCAGACAACAAGTACCCAAGAACCAGTGTGGAGGGTCCCCGAACGACCGGGTGTGCCCAAGCAGGCCATCAGATGGGCCCCCGACAAGAGCGTAGGGCCCTAAGCAAGTGACAGAGAACTGGAGGCGCCCGAGACCAATGTGGAGGGCCCCTGAGCATATCGCGAGTGTGTCAGTAGGCTGAGATCCACGTAAAGGGCCCCTGAGCAGCCGAGAGTATTCCGGCAGGTTGAGATATGACCCCACGGCTATAGTCCACAGGGCCTTTCTGGTGAATGGAAATAATACGTGGAAGGGCTCTTGATTGATTTAAGTGTCCTGACACGCTAGCAGGAGGGGTCCAAACAACAGCCCCGGGGGCCGCCGAGCAAATGCAAAGAAATCGGGGGCAACGTGGAAGGCAATCAAAGGAAGGCAAAGGAAGGAAGGCAACGTGGAACAATCGGAATGACCCTGGAAGTGGGCATATAGGTCCCCCAGAAACAGCATAGGGCCCTTCACAGTAAAATGAAGCTTAGAATTCCCAATTAATGACTTTTTCAACCATTGAGTATTGTCTTTACTTCTCGTGGGCCCTTCACTTTCGCTTGCAACTGCTCTTGGTCGCCTGAAAATCCAGAGATGTTCAATTTTGTCGCGTTTTTTTATTTAAAAAACTGCACCTGTTCGGCTGGCTATGAGCCTCTTAGAGCCAATGGGCCTCTTCGGCCTTAAGGGAGGGCCATGGCCCCGTACCCCCCCCCCCCCCCCCCAGCTCCTCTGGATCAGCCCCTGCCGTTTGCTGTCCCAGTGCCCAGTCAACTTAGTGGATTCGTAATCGATTAACACGCGCCCTGGTGGCCGGCTAGATATCTTAGATATCCTAGATATCGTTCGGGTGGCGGTCAATTTGACCCCGCTGAGATGTCGGAAACTAAGCAAGGTAGAGACAACAAATTTACAGGGTGTGTTACTCTGTATGTGAACTTCCTTACGTAAGATTGTAGGGTTCCTAGGTTATGTATGGCCTTCGGTTCAAATAAGGTCAAACAAGGTCAAATTCTCGGTTGGTCTCTGAAGTGCCCCTAGAACCAAGATAGCTGCTTCCAGGCAAAAGTTCACATGCCCATTTAAGGTCAGTTACCTTGCTTGACCTTTTAAAGATCATGGTGACCAAAATCATACAAGACTGCTCCGAGTTTTGCATTTGAATAAGCGACAAAGATTACGCTAGGCAGTATGTTTCCAAAACAAAGTGCTGACTTGGGTTATTTGAGATCAATGACCTATTCTGACCTCTAAGAGATGTATGAAAAATGTATAATATGGTTCTTGCTATCAATAAATTCGAAATGAGCACCAGAAACTATCCCATGTGACAAGCCCTAGAGTAATAAAACAGGCTGGTTTTGACCTTGGTCTGACCTTCTTGCCTGAACTTAGGTCAACTTAACTTGCTCATTCAATATTTGTGCTGCCTAAGAAAGTGCATCAGAGATGTATGGCTTCGTCTAACACTCTGCTGTTGCATCAGATTAAACGATTCCCTAGACATTGACTTTGCTGAAGCTATGGCCTGACATTGACCTGCCATAGGTCAGTGACCTTACAGGTTACATCTAGTTTTTTATGACAAACGATCCGATATTTAATTGCCTACAGCTATGCAAAATTTGGCGCGGCTGCGCAACACCGATTGGGAATCACTCTGGAAAAACCTTCGGGGGGGGGCAATCTGACCCCCACCCGAGCGCGTGTTTACACGCGCCACCGGGTCACCATTATTCGCTGCTATGATGGGATACAATGTCATCTCAAATTGGCGGAACTCTGAAGCTCTGAACCCATGCAGTGACTGTTAACACTCCCAACATTTAAGAGCCCGTTAGAAATGTACTGGTAACTGTTGTGCAGTGCCGGCAAATAGTCATATCATTCATTTGTCATTGTTCAGTCATTGTTCATTCATTCACCCTCCATGGATACACTCACTGTCCATTACCCACCCAATTTAAATGCAAGAGAAACGCTGGCGTGACTTCAGCAAATCTTTACAGCATTCAAGAGACTAGTTCAAACAATGGCCACTCCATCTTACCACCAGTGCAAACTCTCGACCGTGAAAGGGCTAAACAGTCAAAACATGCCGAGAACACTGACAACACAATGTCTCTGCGCACGGATGCGGGTGAGCTATCTGAGCAGAGGGTGGTCCTCTCGCCTCGCAGGGTCCATCCGACGCTTCAGACAGGGAGCATCGGATGCAGCAAACTGGTTGGTCGCGTCACTGGTGGCGGACAACCTCTCCCCGTCAGCCTGGGTTAATGTCAGCGACTCCGTACGATCCTGGGCCATCGGTGATCGGAGCAAGGTGTTCCACGGTGTTGCAGAAGATTTCGGTGTGGATGCAAACGGCCTTAGAGAGAACCCGCTCAGCTTCAGTGGTGGACAACGCAGCGCCCCCCCCCCCCCCCCCCCCCCCCCACCGTAGCGGGCGATCGATGCTGGAAGGATACTGCTTCTTCACACATCGAGCGCCCCGACGTGATAGCTGCCACCGAAATCAGGTGATCACACCTGTTCTTCCACATATCTACCCATGCCCAGACCTTCGACTGCACCTGAGGAGGACCACATTCACCAAGCCGACATCGGTACAGCTGCTGCACCGGCTCCACCTGCTCGCAGGTCCCTGCTGTCTGTTGTCTATCTCTTTGGCGGGAGCTGGCTCAGCGAGACCGCCTGCCTCCGGTGCGCGCCGAAGCGTGCTTCCGTCTGGGAGAGCGCGGCGGCCACCACAGGGTGAAGGCGTTGACCTGGAGGTGTCCTTACTCGGTCAGGTGCTTCCCCGCGCTGATCTGCAGACGGGCGTGCTGGCTGTGTGAGGATTGCGTGCTTTGGCGCTAAGCTGTTGTCCATCGATGTGATCAGGGTATCAGGGGGGGGGGGGGGGGGGGCAGGCTCACCGTCGCGGTTGGTGTGCAGATCGGCCAGTACCAAGGTGGCCGTCTTTACCATGGCTAAGGAGCGACTGGGTCAAGCCTTGTTTCTATATTTAATCCCAACATTTTGATTGATGGTTTTCTGGATCAGGGCTCACGCCAAAGCAGTGCCTATTACACGAAGCCTGATCCCATCATCCGATTGTGAAATTCCGCCACGGTAGGCTGGGAGGCAGGCACTCTAAGCGTTTGAGCAACGGAGAGGCTTTCTCTTGGGAGCCACGGCCAGGCGCAGGAGGACCCCTACCAGCCGTCGGATGCCTGCCGACCCCACGAGGAGCTCGGTCTGTGCGATGATCATCAGCTACGTGGCCATCTGCCAGCTGATGCGCCGGCGTCGGCACCATCCGTCGTCTTCAGCGTCAGGCAGCTGGCGAGCAGCTGCCCCAGAAGCGCTTCACGGCGACCTCTCGCACAGCCCAGCGGGTCCGGTGGAGTCTCAGCAGCTTCGATGCTCGCCCTCTTCCGGTTCTTGCTGATAGCGGTAGCGATGTGGTAGCCCTTTCCCGCTTGGCGCCGTCCGTCGCAGGCACGACTGCTGACTCTATGGCGCCATGGCGCATGACTCCATGACGCCGTCCGTTACAAGCACGGATGCTGACTCTATGGCGTCATGGTGCATGACATCCATGGCGCCGTCCGTCACAGGCGCGACTGCTGACTATATGGCGCCATGGCGCATGACTCCATGGCGCCGTCCATTACGAGCGCGACTGCCTGACTATATGGTGCCATGATGCATGACTCCATGGCGCCGTCCGTTACAAGCACGGCTGCTGACTCCATGGCGCCGTCCGTTACGAGCATGACTGCTGACTCCATGGTGTCATGGCGCGTGACTCCATCGCAGCCATGGCGCGCTAGATGAGGTGCGCGCGGTTATTCTGAGAAGTGGCCGGCCTTACGCCAGCCGATGCGCTCGTTTAAGGTGGCGGCACCAATGGTGAACACTTATTTCTGTCTTGCACTTGGCTGTCGTCCAGCTCCTTTTCACTTCTTAGATTTAGGAACTTGTTAACGATGATGCAGTTCTCCAGCGGTTGCTGCTCAGCACGAGCATAGCCTGAGGCTGTGACTGAATCGTGCGCCAGTGTTTGTCGAGGGCAAAGCGGCGCCGCTCACTACGGCGCCGGGTTTGTGGAAGGCTCCCGTGCGCAGCATTGGTAGACTACCGCCTCTATGTCTGTAGGCTAGCTGCAGCGTTCAGTTCTGAGTTCTAGCCGACGAATCTGGCCTTGTACAGGCCTGACGAATGTTCCACGGGAGGAAAATGACCACCGCAGGCACCACGTTCACCCTATGCCCCTCCCCATGGCCTTGGCGGGCTCGAACTTTGCCGGATGTGCTCCGCGTGCTAAAAGTCAATTGACATTTCTCCATGTCATGCTATCTTCGAGCCACTTCGACATCGGGATGAGAGACATCTGGCCTCACGTACGAGCCGTACTTCGTTTAGCGGCAGATGAATGTAGTGGGGAGTGAGCGGCTGGCATGCATGCAACGGTACGCAGGAGATGAAACTGCCAACCACTAAAATCCCCGGCTGAAATCCGAACCTCCACAACATCCGAGCATTCATAACTTCAGCAATAAACCACCATGCATGCCAGGAGTGAAGTGCACGAATTCCGAGTTTTGAATAGGTTAAAGTGGGGCCCTGGACACGAAATGCAGCCATTCAAGGGTCGAATCTCGAATCCCTGCAGTGGCGTTCACCATTTACATGCCCATAAAATGAACAGCACCATCGACAGCCGAAATGGCAGCGCAATGCTGCTAGCTACAGCCGGGGAGGGGAGATCAGGTACATACACATTAAGCTAATGCTTAAGCGTGCTGGCTTACAAGTGTTATGCATACTTAATTATAAAGATCATGTGGATGCACGAAAATGTTACAGGGGGAATACAAAGTGCGTCAGTAATGAGATCCTACGTAATTCGCTCGCGCTGTGAACGACCGTGGACTTTGCATGCTGTCTGCGTACTTGGTTTGGTCAGCCAGGACGTTTGAGATTAATTGGCCCTTCAGAGCGGTTAGGTAGTGCAGGGCAACTGGCTAGTGTTAACAGCATTTAGGTAATTTGCAAACTGCATCGATAACATGCGAAATAATATACGACTTGTGTCCTGTTGAATGAAGCCGATTTACGATTAGAAGAGCATGCGGCGGGACAGGCGGTAACTGAGACTTTGAAGCCCCGATGTACGTATGTAGCGGGGTGATTTGTCGCAGACGGTAAGTGGTTGGTGACGCAGATAGCCGATGCATGGACAGGCAAACGCACACTCAGAACGAGGACAGATGACATCAGCCCAGCTGGGCCAACAGAAGATGTAACACATAAGACGGCAATATGGACCACTGTGGCGCAATCGAGAGGATCAGAGGGGGTGACAGGGGGGGGGGGGGCAGTCGTGACTCTCCAAAGAGCGTCACGGCTGGCCCTGCATGCCTCAAGACGCTTTAAAACCACCTCGATCGCCTTCCTCGACATCGGGGACGGCCGCCTCTGATCTTGCAACCGCTATCATTATTAGTGACTATCCTTTTCATGATTGTTCTCAATCCGCTCTTTTTTTATTATGTTTCACATTTCCCAAAAATAGATAACTGTCCGCGATAACCCAAATCGTGTGGTTAAGTTTTATGGCGTCAGAGTCGCAGCACGATTAATTCTTGCTCGTCAGAATTACCACAGTAGCGAACGGACTGACTCATTTGTGGTACTTCAACGCGACGCAAGGTGGCGTTGGTGGCATATCCGTGATTTAGGTTTCGAGCGTTATGTGCATATGCTTTGGCTCTTTGTCGTGGTGTTCTTGCATATGTGTCCATGGTTTTATATGTTTTACTTGCATTTGCATCTTCGGCTACGGCGCTATTCTTAAGGTACTCGATTCTCAGTCTCATAACGGTCATAACCGGTAGGACTGCCCGAATGCCTGTATTGTGTATCATAAAGCGTGATTCGTTATCTAACGGTCGCCCTGTTTTCCTCTTCTCGCTTTATCCCGGATCCTAGCGACGCCCCGCTTGTGCGGGGTAGGTTGCATGCACCAGCCAAGTGGGGACCCTCATCTGAGCCCCGAGCACGCATCCCACGCAGGGGTCACTGGTGCGGCTAAGCCTGGGTGGTTGTGTTCCCAGGCGCATGCAGCTCTACCCTATCGCTATCCATTCTCATTTATCCCATAGCCCTCAAATGATCATTACTGGCCGGCTGGGCTCCAATCCAGACAGCCAATAACCGATCGTGATTGAGACTTGTGTTTAACGCGCTCAGCTGCTTAAAAGCCAACTGCTGCCCGTTGATGCGGCGATACATGCTGACGCACTCCTGACACAGATAAGTCAATGGTCATGTTTCATTAACCTTGAACGCAGTGTAGTCGTTCAAGAGGCGGAGTTCGTGTGACGTCTCTGTGACGTCATGCATGTTCGGGTGCTTGTAACATGCGCGGCACGAAAACAGTATTTACAAGTTCGCGTGTTCCTAGCTCAGAAAAAGGGGATTTTAAGTCTTAAATGGGATATAACTGTGAACTGCAGGATATGATTTCCAAACTGGCTATCTCAACTCAAAGCCCAATACAAATGTGGAGTAGTCCCTTGAATCCCTCCGTGCAGCGCTGTCGGGTCCCCGGGCCGGTCAGCGTGGTCTGCCGCGTGGCAAAAGCAGGGCGTCCCTGGCAATTAACCAACCGCGACCAGTACAGGCCACATGTCAGTGCCGGGCTCAAGAGTCATCACAGCATAGCTTGTGAGTAGCGTTGAACGCCTGCGTTTGTCAAAGGCTAGGAAGCCGTTTTGTCACCTGCCATGTCACGGGAGGCCCGCGTACTCGTGACATTGAGCTGTGGTCAAACAGGGCGACTCGCACTGTGCTTGGCAACAGGTCATCGCTTATGGCTTCATGGCTTTCCCCCATCACTAGTCGCCCTTCTTTCCTCATTTACACTCCATCCTGCATCCCTGCAGCGGTCCGTTTGGGCGGGGCAACCTGCATGCATCAGCCATGAGTGGGCTTAAGTGCCCGCTGTTGGAAGCCCGGCCGAGCGCCCAGCACATGCCGCGAAGAGGCTTGGTTCCGGCGTCTGTCAAGGTTCGGTGACCTACAGCCCCAGCTGCATGCAGTCTCACCTCGCTACCGTCCATTTCCCTTCATCTCACAGCTCTGAAAGGTCGTTGCTTTCTGAAAGGCTCCAGTCCAATCTAAACCAAATCAAACCAAACCCGCATCAGTTAATGTGCATTAAAAGTAACTGACAGCGGCGATAAGCCTAAATTTAGAGCCGATACGGTCTCCCGCGCATGCGCTGCGGCCAATCACGTGGTACAGGCACGGAAATGCACCGAGACGCCAGGCGCCGGGGAACGAGCGGGAATATCTCACCAGTCTGCCTGCCTCCGCCCACTGATCGGAAGATAGCCTAATCGCGACGAGCGAAGCGCTTGGGCGGTACGTACCGCATGCATAACGCCGCACCGCAGTAGCCGGCGTTGGTCGGGCTTGGTAGGGACCGGGGGGAGGGGTGGCGCGGGGCAGGGGCGGGGTGGGGGAGGGGGAGGTGAGAGGCGGGGCCCGCCGCCGCCCGCCGGCCCCGGCTACCGGCCGACTCTCAGTCGTCGCCGGACGCCGTTGCGGGCGGGGTCATCCCCTCGGTGTCGGGGTCACGCCGCGTGTGGTGCTGCTGCCGCAGCCGAGTCGCCAGCGGACGGCAGTGGGGCCGCGCCGCAACGGACGCCAGCGGCGGTCACCAGTGGTGCCGCACCACATCAGCAAGCGGACGTCAGCGGTGCCACACCAGAGAAGTGAGGCAAGCATCAGCCACCAGTGGTGCCATACCGTTGGTGTCACACTAGCACATCAGTCGCCAGCCGCGGTCGTCACCAGTGGCGGTCGTCACTAGTGGTGTCTCACCAGCCGCGCCGTACTGCGGCGGAAGCGCCGCCGCCCCGCCGCGCCCCCCGGTAGTCCCGTGCCGGCCAGGCCGCGGCTCGCCAGCGGCCGGCAGCGATGGCCGCGGCTGAGTCGGTGACCCGCCGGGCCGGCTGAGCCGGTGACCAAGTGCCCTGCGCCCCGTCCCCGCCGACCGCGGCAGCACACGGCCGACGTCAGCGGCGGCAGCAGCCAGCCAGGCCCGTCCGGTGAGTAGAGACGCGTGCAGGGCGAGGGCGACTTCGCCCGAGACGTGAGGCACGTGCACTTATTTCACGCCACGAGAACGCTCACTGCCCCTCCCCCGTGATGCGTCATCGCCACCACCCGCTCTCCTGTCGCGCCTTATCGGCGTCAAATGCGCCTCCAAAATCAGCAATACCCACGCCCTTTGATGCATCATCATCGCCACCAACAGTCTCTACGATGGGTGGTAAGTGCCGTCCAGCCCCCAGCGAAATGTCCCAGGCTTTGCCAACGTCCGTTGCAAAGCCTCATGAACGCCGCCAAGCCATTACTTGCAGCTCAACAGCATCAACTACATTGATGAACATCAAACCCGATAACGCTTGCGCCGTCCTGCGGGCGTCGACAACATCACCTCCGTCATCAACTAGAGTCAGCATTGCGTTCTCACCATAGCCCCAACGGCATCATCCACGTCATCGCCTGAGCGTCAACAGTCACCCTCACCATCGCCTGAGCATTAACAAAGTCACCGTCATCATCGCCTGAGTATCAACTGCGGCACCAACATAATAAGTTGAGCATCAACAGTGTCACTCTTGTCATCTGCGACAGCACCACATTCCCCACCATTTTGACATCAACAGCGCCGTCGACTTCCTCTCTCGATTCTCACGAGCATCACAAATCCCACCGTCTGGGCTTCAACAGCACCTCCACCTCGTCACCTCAGCCTTGCCGGTCCCATCTACACCATCGCATGGCCCCAGCAGCATCACCACATCGTTACCTGAGCATCAGCATCATCACCACGTCATCACCTGGGCTTCGGCATCATCACCACGTTGTCACCTAAGCATCAGCGTCATCGCCAGGTCGTTAAAGTGCATGAACATCATCGCCACGTCGTCGCCTTAGCATCAGCACCATCACCACGTCGTCACCTGGGTACCAGCATCATCACTAGGTCGTCGCCTGAGCATCAGCACCATCACCACGTCGTCACCTGGGTACCAGCATCATCACTAGGTCGTCGCCTTAGCATCAGCACCATCACCACGTCGTCACCTGGGTACCAGCATCATCACTAGGTCGTCGCCTGAGCATCAGCACCATCACCACGTCGTCACCTGGGTACCAGCATCATCACTAGGTCGTCGCCTTAGCATCAGCACCGTCACCACGTCGTCACCTGGGTACCAGCATCATCACTACGTCGTCGCCTGAGCATCAGCATCATCACCACGTCGTCACATAAACATCAGGATTATCACCAAGTCGTCACGCGAGCACCACTATCATCATTACGTCGTCACCTAAGCATTAGTATCAATACCATGTCGTCACCTGGGCATCAACATCATCACCACGTCATCACCTGGGTTTCAGCATCATCATCACGTTCACCTGAGCATCAGTATCATCACCACATCGTCACCTAAGCATCAGAATTATCACCACGTCGTCACCGGAACATCAGCATCATCACCACGTCGTCACGTGAGCTTTAGCATAATCGCCACGTCGTCACCGGAGTATCAGCACCATCACCACGTTGTCACCTGAGGATGAGCATCATCGCCACGTCAGCTACTGAGCTTCGTCAGCACGGTTTACGTCGTCTGTTGTGCCTGAAAAATCGTCCATGTGCTGTCGACGCCTGATGAGCCCAACTACGAACTCCGTCAGCTCACGGACATAACTCACGGCGCCGGCGCGGGCGGCGAGAGCACGGTGCAAAGCGGTACTTCACGACCGACTTCTGAACGGCTGCCTTACATGCATGAATCAGTTGAATTACCCGCTGCGACTTATGTTGAGCTTTGTCCTGAGTTCAGCACACGCCCCAGTCCATCCCCCCCCCACCCCCCCCCCCCCCCCCCCCGACACCTGATGGGGCAGGACGCTCCCCTCTGTAGACCATGACCGCGCTCCTCGGCGGCGTGCACCAGGGGCGCTTCGCCTCTTCGGAATCGCGTGCGTTTGTTCACAGCGGGGCGAAAGCTGAGCTTGCCACTCCTCCACACGGAATGTGCCCGGCCAGTCTGCAAGGTGCAGCGGTCGCATGGTGCTTGGCTCGCGCATTGTTATCCCGTTATGCAATGCAGTGTCGACAAGCAGGGCGCGGACGCGGGCCGCTGATCCCACCGTGCGCCCAGTCGCGGGCAGATTGAAACGTTAGGCTGCCGCCAAAAAAATGCAGCAAACTGAAGGCCTATTTTTAAGCGACCAAAATAAAGCTTTGCAAGTACATTTTAGCATACGCCGCTGCTGCTGTTTACATCATTCATGAAGGTCTACAGCGAGGCCAGAGATCAGATCAGCCGGGGACATGTGGGACACATGACGGTATCTCTGACGTCGGCCTCCTGAAGCCGCATAACGCTTCCCTCGTAGTAAGACGGGCAAACGACGTTTATTTTTTTCGGAAACCTGGTCGCCCATAATTCAGGTTCGGTTCGCAAAGTCTGTGATGCACAGCGCTCGCCGCCTCAGAGCTCAAACGCGGAGAGCCAGGACTGCTGTCTGCACGTGCTGGCTCAAATCTGAGTAGACTTATTGGGCTGGCCTGGCAACGATCGGCTCCTTTGAAGTCCTGGCATTCACTCTTAGCCATCACATGCAATATAATTCATACATCGCGGTATGAGAAAAATTGCCGGGTGATGCAGTGCGGCATTGTTTGCCTTTTTCATCAAACCTGTCGTGTCCGACATGTACATCCACAAACGTCGGAGCCGGCTGCTGGAACTGTTCTGAGCAGAGCACGCAAACTTTTTTCGGCGGAGTCCCGCCGCCGCCGCGTCTTTGCTGTGGCCACGGCCGTCGTCTGGTCGTGATGGAGTCCAGGTGGCCACGGGCGTGATTACGACTCCCGGGAACCGGGAAAGCATCACACCTCATTCTGGAGGTTTTTTTACGTCTGTCTGCCGCGGGCAGAGCGGCTAATCACGACACATGCGGGGAAGCGGGTGACCGATATCTCAATGGTGCGTCTGAAGTTACTCGGTTTCTTACACGTCACATACTATTTGCCAGGCTATACGCTGCCACCACAGCTGCAATTCATGGCATAAATCCCATTAACTTCGCAGCTCGCAACGTCACGAGAAGCCACCGACCCGGCCACATTTCCAAGGTAACGACAGCTTAGTGCACGCCTTTTAACGTATCATGAGATGTGAAGATTGTGGTCCAGTGCACAAGACGATGCACGAAGAACATGCATTGTTACGACTGAAAGCCATCCAGTTGACGTCACGGAGTGCAACATTCGAATCGCGCATACGAAAACAACCAGCCTCCTGCAACTTTCACGACATTAACGACGGTGTTCAGGACAACGGTAGCGCGAAACCCTTAGAATAAATCACATGGAAGCGACACCGAAGTGATGCTCCCGATGTGTTGCTGAAAGCCCGGGTACATTCACTGTCTTGTTTTTATGTTCATTGCTCTTTGAGCGATGTTATCAATTCCATCACCAGCGATTGGTAATCACGTTGCCTTACCGTGTCGTGTGACTTCTCCATGGTGTTGCTATTTCCTTATGAGAGGACCCCAGATATCAGCGGTGCGATGCAGCGCGTGGTCCAGGTGTCACGTCTCCTGACTTGCTTTTTCCTCGTCCCCCAAGACCACGTGGGCCGTGTTCTTATTCGTGGCTGCTGCCTTGCAAAACACGCCAGCTGTTCCCTCCATACCCCATGAACATCTGTAGGCGGTCGTGACAGGAGAGAGCTGGAGACGCGAGCTGGCCGCAGCGCCCGACCAAATTTCTACGGTTTTATCTGTAGAGCACCCACTCAGCAGCCGGGGACTGGAGCTATTACGGAGGTAAACACACGCTCAATTTAGACAGGTTTCAATGTCAAGAATTCTCAGGGAACTCTGCCTATCGATGCCTTGTCCAGTGCCGGGTCCGGCAGCTGGCGCCCATATCGACACCAGTCGCTGAAGTGGTGTACGGGCTGGCAATGCTACAACAGGCCGCTGTCGGGACACCAGGGCCGTTCTGACACATTGAAGCGGGCCTCAGCGTCGGTACCAGCCAGACCGTGCCCGATGTATGCTTGTATCCATGTCGGTACCGTGCCGCACCACATTGCGTGACAGCGAACATTGCGTGTCTAGTTTATGCCTCCTCTTCGACAGCAGCCTTAGCAGAACGTCGATGGCCATACATTGGACGTTGAACGACAGCTGCGGTTCGCACGCCACGGTCCGGGAAGCTCAGACGGACTGTGGTCGTCAAAAGAGTCCTGAAGGTTTTTTTCAGCGACGGTACATTTGTGCGGAGGTGAATTGTCTTTCTTCAATTCGGTTACAAAGCTCGGAATTTGAAGCCGAAATAGCGACTCACGATTAATGTCTTTTACAGATGTATTTCTCATCATCATACAAATGTATCGGTTAGCAGCATTTCCTGTGGTTTTGTACGTGGTACTACTTTTCTGTAGCATTGGTCCCACAATTGTTTTTCTCACACACCGTGCATGATTTGACCATTTAACCGTACACATAAAGCCCATAGCCCACATTAAACGGTACCTATATAACATAATATTCAGCGGTACATATATAGCCGCACATAGCCCTATAGCCCATTTGGATGCAGATATACATTCAAATTAAAAACTAGTGAACTCTTCCTAGAATGAGGCATGATATAGATTTCATATTATCGGCGGGGCGAAAGCCTAGCCGTGCTGCGCTGCTGCAAATCGACTTAGGCCTGTTAAACATCTGCCCTGTGATTGAGAACGAGTCAGCACGCAGCTGGTAGCGACTGTATCTATTTGAAGTGGGCTACTGAGCATGTTCCGTTTGATTGAGAGCCCGCCTGCAGGTACTGCTTGACGTCATTAGAGGTGTCGGCGCACCGCTTGAGGCTCGTGTGCCTCCCAGTACAGCGGCTCCGCGGCCCCCGCGGCCCCCGGCTGCACCGCTCGAGGCTCGTGCGACCCCCTGAGCAGCGGCGCCGCGAGACCCGCGACCCCGCGGCCCCCGGCTGCACCGCTCGAGGCTCGTGCGACCCCCTGAGCAGCGGCTCCGCGTGACCCGCGGCCCCCAGCTGCACCGCTCGAGGCTCGTGCGACCCCCTCAGCAGCGGCGCCGCGAGACCCGCGACCCCGCGGCGCTCGGCTGCATCGCTCGAGGCTCGTGCGACCCCCTGAGCAGCGGCGCCGCGAGACCCGCGGCCCCCGGCTGCGCCGCTCGAGGCTCGTGCGCCTCCCGGTGCAGCGGCGCCGCGAGACCCGCGGCCCCCGGCTGCACGGCGGCGAGGTGGGGCCGCGCATGCCGAACGACTTCAAGCCCTCGTGCAGGTCGGCCATGGAGGTTCATGTACTCTCCGACACACTAGGAAACTAGAGGACGCCGAAGCCGTAGGAGGAAAACCACGGAGTCCATCCTGGCTCCCTGGCAGCAGCTGAATCCTGTCGGAACGTCATTCTTCCCCTCGTCTAACTCACCACCAGAATGGCGGAGATGAGGAGCACCGACTGGCCTCGCCTCCCAAGACGCCCAAATCTTCGCCGTCGACTCCCATGTTCAGGTCGCTGAGATGAAGACCAAGCGCCGGGTTTACAGTTATGCTCGCGCCGACGTCGGTCACCTTACTATGCACAGGTTGGGCCAGACGCAATGCTGGAAGACGCCTGAAGCAGTGCCTCGAGCCAAGAGCTGTGTGACCAGCCTCTGCGCGACGGAGGTGACACACTCACTCTGGTCAGTGGTCCGTGTGGGTCAGGCCGACGCGACATCACGTGATCCGCTGGCGCCGAGACGGCTAAGGTCAGCGTTGACCAGCGCTGGCTGGAGCCAGACCAGCGCGGGCTGGAGCCAGACCATCGCCGAGCGCCAGCGTCCGGACCGCGTGAACCATCCGAGCCATCGACAGCTGGCGCGAGACAGGGACGTTTTCGGTGAGGCCGACGAGGCGAGCCGCGGGAAGCACGTGCAGAGGCAGCCGCTGCTTCATCCGGACCGGGGCGTTCGCGGGCTTCGCCGACTGGTGTTCCGTTCTCGCGCCTCGCCGGCAAGGGATTCCGTTCTCACGCTTCGCCGACTGGGGATTCCGTTCTCACGTTCGCCGACTCTGGATTTCGTTCTTGCGCTTCACTGACTGGGGATTTCGCTCAGAGATTCTGCCGACTGGCGAATCGGTTCCCGCGCTTCGGCGACTGGGAATGCCGTTCTCACCCTTCACAATTTTCTTTGCCTACTGGGAATTCCGTCCTCCCGTTTCGCCAACTGGGGATTCCGCTCCCACGCTTCGCCGACTGGGTGTTCCGTTTTCACGCATCACCGACTGGGAATTCCCTTATCACGCCTCGCCGATCGCGGACTTCGCCACGCCCTACTCGACCTGCTCGTAGACGCGGCCACCCGTGGCGGGCTGTGGAAACAATGCCGCCACTGCAACTGAAGCTGTGGCTGTGGCTGTGCGGTCGCTGTAGCTGTCGTCCGGAGAGCCGTCTCGTGTTCAAAATAATTGTACGCGAGTCCCCTGTACCTGCGAGCTGCGGTCAAATGCCATCGTTTGATGCACCACGGAGGCGGACGCCAGGTAGGGATAGGTAACAGCTGAGAACGACAAGGATCATGACCTGTCATCATCTCGCCCAGGACTTCTCCTGACCTCCGAAAACGATCCCTCGTCGTGGATGTCGTGATCTTTGGCAGCCGACTCCGGCACTGCAGACCCCTGTTTCAGGACGGAGGAGAAGCACGCAGAGCTTGCGTAGCAGCTCAGGTGGCTATATCGTTGTGTCCGTGTAGGAGCGCCGATGGCGTCTTTCTGTCCGCAAGACCTACCGCCAACAAAAATTAATTCATCGCTTTACTCGCGAATGATGGAAAAACTGGTAGCGGGCGAGATGGTGCCGTGGTATTGAAACGTGTATGTAAAACATCCTACGAGCTTTGCGCCTGATAGAATTTACGCTTTTTGGTGGACTGAAAGTATTTCTTTTAACACAGGCTTTGGCGTGCACTATATCTGCTTACTGTGGCTGTTTTCGTCGTATTTTCAGCGTTTTTAGCTATTTTCATGGTTTTGGTGGTACATATTTCCTGCACCAAGGATCAAGACTTGAGGGGAATCTGCCGCCCAGAGCATGACAGCTGATACATATCTTGATAAAATGTATCATCTCGCATTTTCATTGCGTGGTCGGTTTTCCAAAATGTGCACCCAGCAGCTCAATGTCGTCATCCAAATTTTGGTTTTATTCCAGGAGTAAACCTTGAAAATTTCATACAACCTTATTTGAAAAAAATGTCTGAACGTAACTGACACAATCCACTGTGAATACGTGTTTCATTTTATTTCTGTTCATTTAGGAAGCTAAATGACCAAATTTTTTACAGCTAACTCATATAATATACTTTTCAGCCAAAGTTCAAACGCTCAGTGCAAGTGTTTGTTTACATCTGAAGAGCTCAAACAGTTCGAAACTTAAACTTTAGGTGAAGTTTGCAGTAAAGCAACAGCTGTAATTTTAATACCGGAACCTATATTTTCCAAAAAATATGTACACTTTTACATCATGCGCCCACTGCGCCAATAAAAAACAGTTTGGTATGCTAAAATTTGACAATAATATATAATAAATTTGACATGCTAAATAAGATTGACAATTATAATAAAATTGACATGCTAAAAAGCATCTCCGTGTAGTAACCTTCCCAGTAATTTTGCACCAAGTCACGGCGAAAGGCACCCCAAAATGAAATCTGCAAGTTTTTGTTTGACTCGCCCCCGAGAGTTCACCAATTTGACTCATGGTGCGCAGATAAGACCGCAACGCTGAATGCGCTTCCACAATGGCGTTTCTCAGCTGGGTATTAACCAATGTTGCTGTCCGAAAACCTTCTGTGTTCAGAAGTGATGCTCCGATCGGTTCCGCATACGGCTCCTGGTAAACACAGGCGTGCTAGTTGTTGGTATTTTCATAATCTAGGAAACGCTTTTATTGCTGAGCAATACACAGGGTGTCCCAGAAGTCTGGATCAGCTGCAACACAGGCCGCACGTGAAAAGGCACGATTAGAATGTATATAGAATGAATTTAAACGAATGTTTAAAAATGGAGATTGGGAAATACACTTTCGCCTTGTTGCGGAAAGCTTTAACACGCGCAAGGGCGGGGTCAGATTAACCCCCCCCCCCCCCGAAGGTTTTTTCCAGAATGGTTTCTGAACGGTGCGGTACAGCCGTGCCCAATTTTGCATAGCTGTGGACAACTGAATAGCAGATCGTTTGACATAAAAAATTAGATATACCTGGTAAGGTCTCTCACCTATGGCAGGTCAAAGTTAGGCCATGGTTTCAGCGAAGGTAATTTATAGGGAATCGGTCAATCTGATGCAACAACGGAGCGTTAGACAGAGCCATACATCTCTGAGAAGCTTTCTTAGCCAACACCACTATTGGATGATCAAATAACGTTGACCTAAGGTAAGGTACAAAAGTCAGACCAAGGTCAAAACCAACCTGGGTTTTTTACTCTAGGGCTTGTAGTCTGGGATAGTTTCTGGTGCTCATTTCGAGCTCATTGGTGGCAAGAACCGCATTATACATCTTCCATGGACCTCTTAGAGGTCAGAAAAGGCCATTTACCTAAGATGACCCGGGTCAACATTTTGTTTTTTGGAATATACTGCGTAACGTAATCTTTTTCGCTTATTCAAATGCAAAACTCAGAGAAGTCTTGTATGACTCTGGTCACCATGATCTTTAAAAGGTCAAAGAAGGTCACTGACCTTAACTGAGCACGTAACCTTTTGCTTAGAAACAGTTATCTAGTTTCTGGGGGCACTCTGGAGACCAACCTGAAAGTTGACCTTTTTTGTCCCTACTCGACCCGGAGGTCATAGCTTAGGAACCTCAAACTTTTACCTAAGTGAGTTCGCGGACAGGTTAATACACCCTGTGAATTTGATGTCTTTAGCTTTCTTAGTTCCCGAGATCTTAGGGGAATTGGGTTAAATTGACCCCCACCTGAGCGAATGGTGTCTAGCCGGTCACCCGGGCGCGTGTCAAAACCATGAATCTCTGCGCGCTTTTTCCAGCCACAGCGGGTCATCGGATTCAGTTTGGGGACAACATTGCTTTGCGAAGATAACGGTGAATACTTACCCCAGAGACTCCTATGCCAACACTCTCAGGGACTTGGAATGCCGAACACAACGGCTCACCGCCTTTTGAAAGAGACCGATTTTACCTCGGTGCAAGCAAACCATGCATTCAGAACGACCTGAGCGAGGATGACAAAGCAGTGAGAATCAAAATGTGCTAGTGGTTTCGAGGACATAACATTCATTCATTCATGACATTTGGGGACGAGGACAGTTCAGATGGGCCATAACAGCGAACGCACCAGCCACGTCTGGTCTGTAGACGAGACTAATTGTTGTGCCTACGTTGCGGTTATCGGTGATTCATGTGAAGGACTAGGTTTACCAGGCGAAATCAAGAACAGTGCAGAACCTGGAGGCAGCTGCAGAGGCGCTGGCTGCATTCGTCTTCCAGGAAACCTCCCGACACGGTTTAAAAGCTCACCAATAGGATCAAGGCATGTCTGCAACACCACGCAGCGCATGTCGAGGAAAAATGATGACGTCCTTGCTTTGCGTCGCCCATAACTCATATCGTTCGTCGGCTCTTGTTTTCATGAGAGAGAATTGATGCGCATATAAATTCCCCCCCCCCCACATTGTCGTGCTCGAAAGGGAGGGGGCAGTCATTCATCGGCGCTGAATGCAAGGCAATTTGTGCAAAAATGAATGCGGAAAATTTGGGCCAGGTAATCTACGCATCCGTTCGATGCAGCTTTAAACATATTGGAGCAGTAGATCACTTGTATGCTGAAACACCCTTGTCACGATGCACTGTGCATCAGCGAAACGACATAATCTTAAGAAACTGGGCAATGCAATTGTACATCACTGGCACATCATCTGCCGACGGGGCTCCCGCATCCAACACATATCACTGGTTACAGCGCGCATCTGCGACCGAGTTTGTTCGCAGTCAAGGTAGCGCCTCCGGTCGGCTTAAGGCCCCTGAAGAAGCTGCTGGCACAGATCATCGTCCTGCGGGAGGTGTGCGGAGCTTGGGCTCGGTCAGATCATGAGGTCAGGTCAGGTCATGAAGTGGCTGTTGTTAGGCATGCCGGTGGATCCCGTCTGCCAGCGGCCTTTCCGCCGTGTCTGGTCTTGTTGCTATTAAGTGTCATGAGGAGCCGCTCCTCCGTCATGCACCGGGTACGCCGTCTAATTGCTTCCATAACTGCACTCGCAGCTATCCTTTTTGTGTTCCGTTGATGGTCAACATCGTGCACGACGTGCTGTCGCTCACCGCTGTATCTTATGTCACCGTGCGGACAAGTCTATTGTAAATGTAAAACAGAAAAAGTATGTGGCAATCCACATCCAGCTTGTGCTCCCCTTCGGAGATGGCAGCCATAGCCAAAAGCGTGATCGGTGCATGAACATCTGGATTCCATCGATGACATGAGCTATCCACCATGCTTTGTAGCAGGCACCAGGCTTAGGCATGTGGCCGCTTATGCCCATTAACGACCCATCAATCATCACAGTGGTCAGAATAGCTGACTCCCTGAGGTCTGTTCGCATTTCCTTCGACGTGGTCACGATTCTTCGCTGAGTAGACAATACTTATAGAGCAGACAATGCCTAGCGTCTTCCACAGATACTGTTTCATAATTGTCCCTCTTTATGTATGGCCACCCTGGCTTGACTTATCTGAAGACCGAAGCCCCCGTGGATTGGTCGCCACCAGACGGGTCCCGGCCACCCTCAGCCGACAGCACATTGACGCATGGTATGCCATGCATCGTAGCCTTTTCCTCAACTTCTCGTGCAGCCTTATGGCCGCTGCTTTTCTGCCAGCCAATGTTGGATATTGTTTCTGTCATAAGCCATCACCAGCGCAGTTTCGTACTGCCATCGTTATTAGATGCACCAAGAACGCCATGAGTTTGTGCTTTGTCATTACTGTCGGCCGTCTGTCGGGCAGATAGGAGCGTCCATTGCACACACATCAGCGTGTCTCCAGCCACGTTGACGGCGAGTCGGTCCGCTTTGCCGTCATCTTCGTTTCATAGCTTACTTCCCTAGTGCATGGTGGTGTCGATGGACATAACCAAATCATTCAAGTTGGTTCAGACTTCGTTCTGCGGCATGAAGATCGGTGACGTTGCGGTGTCGATCTGCACGGTCTGAACTTCTTCAATATGGCACTGCTGGACTGCATCGTATCGGCAAGAACATGTGTGTGGCGCCACCATTGCTGACTTTGAAACGATATAGAGTGCTTATGAAACTGCTGCCGTGATTTTGCTCAGCATTTGTTCCGCTGCACTGCTGTTTCCCATCACAGTTCATGAAGACGGTGTGAAGTCAGGGGCATATTCCCTCCTCTCCGCAGCACCATTACTTTTCGCTCCACCGTTAATGGCTGTTGCATGGTCTTGCGGCACTGGCCTCCTGGCTGGCGCGCTCGTGGTAGCCAAAATCGGCGCTGGCATGTGTGGTTTCAGCTTCAATTTCTTGACATCTCCGTGGCACGAGATGTCAGGTATACCCATGAACATTTTCCGGTCTTGTCTTTAATCGCGTAAGAATGCTATACCGGTCTTATTCCGTGCTGATCTCTATTAGCACAACATTCTCTGACATCTTGCTCTGCCTTTGTTACTGCCATATGCCTCAGTTTGTCGAGGTCTTCTTCATACCGTCTCTTCTTGTCCCCTTCTTTCCCACAGCCTCACTTTCTTTGTGTATCTGGGCTGGTCCCCCTACTACAAAGCTGCAGGTACCTTTGCGTGGCCTTGTAGATATGATTAGAGCAACAGTATATATCGCTGTGACTTAAGTTGTTACTTGTACCGCTACGCGTCTGATGGGACCATTGCACACCTGGACCACTGAAAGAGGGAAAAGTCTTCGGAGACGGTATCGCTTCGTTGAAAGATGGGTGGGCGTGGTCTATCTAAGGTCTTTCCAACAAGCTACACACTCCTGCTTTGAGTTTGTCATGGTCAGACATGCTTTTTGTTCTCATTTTCCATGAGCACGCCCGTGGCACTTGCCATTTCGAGTTAGTGATGTTTTTCTCCTAGGTACCAGCATGTGGTGACTATTCGCAGCACTCAGAAGTAACTGACAGCAATAGTGTGTAAGACGTGACCAGTTTCAAACATGTGTCCAAATCTGTGCCAAGGTGCATGTAAACTTGATGTCCCAAAACTGGTCGATTTACTTATGCTGCTCAGCATATGTATTTTCGAAACCAAAGTCGGCAAATTGTTTTTGTAAAATGAAAAATCGTACCCTGGGAACATCTTGCTTCTACGACACGTCTTATGTCGCAGGAGGAGAACGATCTTTCCCGACCAAATTCTGTATCCCATAAAAAGGGATATGAAAACATTGGGCATTATGGGAACGTGTGTCAAGGCAGATTTTTATTCATATTCACATTCGTATTTACATTTAAATACGGATCACTGAGATTTTGTTCAAATCCATACCAAGAGTAGTGCGTGCCATTTTGAATTTGATGGTGCTCCTCGTGTCCTATCGCATTTAAAACTATCCCTCTGAAGTTTTACAAAACGCCCGCATTTAAATATAAATATGAATTCGGGTACGAATACGAAGCTGTCATGAAAGCCGTGATGTTCGAAAACGAAATCAGAATGCTCAACGCTTTGATGCATCACTTGTCGCCAGATTTACAATTTTTATTGACTGTAAATACCTGTCAATGCTACCCGGTGTACTTCATAAATGCTTTAGGTGTAACCCACAACATTTTCGGATTTTGGTACCAATTCTCCAAAGCTTTACGTTCTATCGGATGCTTCGTCGAAGGAATAACGGCAAACGCTGAATTTGATGCTGACTGGGCTATAACATAGCAATACGGTGGTATGATTGCAAAAGTAGCGGCAAAGAGGCGATATACTACAAGATGCACTACATGTGAGATCGCTGGCAAGTACTGACTTACCGACGCTATGGCGGAACGTCCCATCATGGGATTGTTAATTAACGTTTCTAGAATATTTAATGGAAGCAGACGATAGCTACTCTCAACGCTGCTTATCTTATCAGCGTTATGGCTGAAGGTGGCTGAACGGATAACCCTGTGTTGCTCTAGTGGTTTACGTGTGCATGTTTCGAAAGTAGCGCACTGACGTTTGCGTAAGCGCCTTGGACTAGGCAAGTGCTTATGGCGTTACTTCGCTAAGTGACGGAACTGACTTCTTGAAAACGCATGCGAAGAACTGCTGTGTTCCATGGATAATTTGTGCTTGCTTTTTTTCGGGATGCATTCAATATTATTTACAGCATTTCCTGGCCGATCCTACCTCTGCGTGACGGTATATTTGACTGAAACCGGATGTGGTTTACTGATTACCAGGGGCTTATGTGGGTCAAAGGAAGCAAACTTTGTCTGTAATACAGTTTTTCTGCAGCATTCCTGGGTGATACGCTCACAACCATGCCAGAAAGGGTCGGTGACCGCCCTCCCCCTTCCCCTCCCCCTCTCCACATGCGGCGGCGTGCCGGAAGGTAGTTGTCGCAAGCGCATGAAAAGCTCTGTATATCTGCTTCTGCAAGCAATCGTAAACCCCTGGGATAGTAATAATTATAACCTGAGATAAACGCTGGCATAGCGCGTACTAATGCCATGTTATTTAGTGATGCGTGAAAACTGATGACATGCACAGAATCAGTGACATGGACTATCCGGAAACACCGCTTGCGACATTCTTCCGTAATTAGCCCGTGAGCTGCCTGCTACCACAAAATCAACGATTGCCCAGCTTAACAACAAACGAAACGATAACATACAACATTCAAATATACATACATGCACGCATGCATACATACATGAATGCACACATTCATGCATATGCACATACACACATACATACATGCATACATGCAAACATAATACATACATACGTACATAAACACACACACACACATATATATATATATATATATATATATATATATATATATATGCATGCATATATACATACATGCATACGTGCACACATATATGCACACATACACGCATGTATGTACACACGGGTCCGCGATGTTTTGCCCACCGGCGACGCAGTGGCTCCGTTATGGTGGCTCAACGATGATCGTCAGCGGCAGGCCTGTAAAGACGACCGGCAGCGCTGCAGGGTCAATAATCAACGCCAAGTGCTTTACAGCGAGCTTAAAGTGGCTTGATACTCGCAGCACCATTACCCGATTGTTGGCGTCGGTCCGGAGTCAGGGGGGTGGCCATCACCGTGAGCATGTGGCCACAGGCCCGAGACGGCCGCTTGCATGGACAATGACCGTGACGTGGTGAAAGCAGCTATCAGCTTTTAGCTCGTGGGATTACTCATCGCTCAGGTCATGCGTGAACGCACGAGGGATGGGGCGGCGTTAAAGATTGTAGTAGTCACTTCCTTGAGAACAGGCAAGGTACGGCCTAAAAAGGTGGAGTCCTTTGTTTGGACAATAGACTGGTCAACGCTTAGAGATAGGACTGGTCTGAGTCTGATCAAAATCAGTGTTGGATTTGGACTCACAACCTTTTGGGACTCTGACTGGAGTGAACAGAATTCGTTGCCATGGACGACTCGGACTCGGACTAAGACTAATCAGTTCAGAGGATAGAGGGACTGACACTGGGACTGGGACCCGGACTTGCGCCAGAGTTCCAGCTACAGACACGCTCTCAACTTCTTGGCACCTGGGACCCGGACCAAAGTTTAATCTTAACAGCCATAAGCATTGAGCCATGCATCTACATGTCAATTACATGTTTTGAAGGGAACAGTTTCGAAAAGATTATGGTTGTCTATTGCCACATTTCTTGGGTTCTATTCTGTTGGGTAGGCCAGACTCAACTGAGTTCAGTAGCGGTTGTTTAGATCAGTTTGGGCTAGGTTGGGTAAAACATGGTATGAACTCCTAAGACTTCGTAAAGGCTACTGCCAGGAAGCTAAAAGAGTTCAGCGACTTTCAAGGTAACCCGACAAAACACCAAGCATGGGTGTAGAGCTTCGCAAGGAAGTTGTGTGAGAACGGCCTGTACAGGAAAATGGTTAAAACTACACCCAAACGACAGCGAAAGGCGAGCTTCTCCACGCATTTGACCACTGCTCTCAAAGCTAGTAGATGTGGGGAGATCGCTTAAGTCTAACGGAATAAGAAAGTACTACTCTGACTTTAAGCAGAGCCGTAATTATCACTCGTGATCTGCACCTATAAGCAACCAACATGAAGCTGTTCCTGTCTTGTGTGATGCCGTGGGAAATTATGGACTCGAATTCAAGTCTTGAGGACCTAAGCACGGACTCCGACTCGGACTCAACTCGAAATAGTTTGACTGGGGATCGCATTCAACCCTCCAAAACTGGGACTCGTTAACTGTGACAATGCTTAGTCCTCGTGCAATACGAAAAAGTGCTGCCGGGACTCGAGCTGAGACTCTCGCACTGGGACTCGGCATATGACTCGGGCTCAGGTTCCTGATCGCACACCCATGCCTCCTCAGCGCCGATGTGATTGGTGCTACTCATGACGACCGCCCGTGAACTAGACGCAGCCTTATCACGCCGTTATGCTCCCTTCGGTATGTGGAGTGAGTGTCTCAGTCACAGCAAGACAGCCGGCGTTTCGCCGTAGTTTGCCGTAGTTGAGACCCTGGAGCTGGGGTGTAAGACGAAGGCGTAGGTGAAAGCGAGGGCAAGTACAAGTAATCACTGCTCGTGTGTAGCCGCCGTAGACAGCCGGGCCGATTTTCGACAGGCTCATGGGCCCATCCATCTCTGGGCCGTGACCGAAAAGGAGCTGCAAACACGCCTTGCCAGGCTCAATGAGGTGCCAAACTTCGCCTCCCACGACCATGCAACACGTGGACCGCGAGGGGCCAACAGCCTGCCGTCCCCATGGGCCGTACGTGGTCTTCAGCTGGGGGAATGACTGTATTGTGTGGAGGATGGCTGGCATGGGGCTGGAACTTACGTTTGCTAGCACGAGGTTAGTGAGGCCTCTGATTATATAACAATGTGCGAAACAGCGTGTTGTTTCTTAACTCCAAACCCAACTCATCTAAATCAGCGGAATGAAATCCCTCTCGGCAAGCTCAGGTGGTTCGATCACCTGTATTCCGGTTTGCTCAGCCGTGACAGGGTGTGTTCGAGTCGTTTTAGGCGCTCGCCATTTGCACCTGACTGAAATGACCTGCGGCCGGTGGCAGTGACCGCGTTAAAGGTCAGGTGATGTTAGAGCGCGGGACGGACAGTGCCGGGCATTTCGGAACGTTAAGCTTTTGCCGTAAACTCTCCCATTGACCCGGAATTTTATGATATCACAGCGGGGTCAGGATTCACGCAAAGAGCGCTGCATAAAGCAGGCTTTCATTCCGTTACCTTTTGTGAGATAGACGCAATATTATAAATTTTAATGGTGGACAGATCATCCCAGCATAGACACCAGGCTAGCCTTAATCTTTAGAATCAAAATAATTGATACTATCCATGTCATGCCTTCCTATGCCGCATAAATATCATCGCTGTCAGTGGTGCCGGAGGTTAAAAAAAATGATGCTGTTTGCTGCCTGATTTGGTAACAAAACGAGCAGGATAGCCTTCAACCCATGTTTAATTGCCGTGTGGGCACTCAGCACTAGCAACCTCTATTCAACTAGTTGTTACGCCTTGTTTGATGTGTATTACCTGTATCTGCCTACTTGTGGTAGGCTTTTGATTGCATGCTCTGGTAAGATGATATTATTTCCACAAATAGTTTAGCATGGATCGTGCAGACAGGTGAGTACCGCAGCTCATCGTCGAAGAACTTAGGTCAACAACCCTCATAACTTCTCAGCTATGGAGTGTGATGCATGCAGCTCATTCACATACAAACATAAAACCATCACTCTAGTTTGGCGCTCCCGTGAGAACGTGTTTCAGGTTCCCTCCCGTTCCGTTCAGCACACATGACGGCACGCTTCACGGCTCCTTCGGCCGCGCGGGCACGTGTGCCCGGCAGTACCCGGCGTATAGCAGTGCTGGTCGATTGCCTGAGTTGATCCAGCGTCTGCAGGCTTTTCGTGTACACACCAACCCTTGAGGTACCTCCACATACTCAAGTCTAGAGGCTGACATGAAATGATTGCGCTGTCCAAGTTAGAACGAGAAAAGTTGGGTTCCCGGCGATCGAACCATGACCTGAGCTTTAAGATGAATATAAAAGTATTCTAGATCTTGCACCGGGTTTTTGTATTCGTTTTTTATTTGTACCCGGTATTCTAGGGATTTCATACCAATCAAGAGTTAAACGGGCTACAGCCCTTTGTCCTCCGGCCGTTGACGGGTCGTCAGTATTGTTCGTTCCTTCGAGCACATTTTTTGACTCACGCAAACCGCACTCGCCTCGGCATTAGCTGCCACTGTCATTCCGGTGACAACACTCCACGTCAAATAACTCCATAAATATTCGTAAGAGGCTCTATACTATATGGCAAACAATCTACACAAAACAGCACGGGTAATGAAGACCCTAGGATGAACATCATTACGAATTCTTTGACAAGTGAATACTGCGACGGTCGTAGATCGCATGCAAACTTTACCCGACGAAGGGAACCAGACGCCAGGTATTAGTCACTGTGCTTAGAGTTGGCCTCAAGTTTCTAACGTGGATTGACTTATAGACATTGACCTCGGTGTAATCTCAGTTGGTTGAATTAAGTTCAACCAGACAGGCTGCGTTTAATTCAGAGTTTGGAGCTCTGGCATGTCGTTGAACAATATCTTCCCCTGAAAGCGTGTCATGTCCATTGAAGCGAACGTCTTTAAAATATTAATTGAACCGATACCTGATGAATCTCGCGTTCTTGCCCACCTAAAACTAGACGTGCGCTTGCGTTCTGAAATCTTGTATTCCATTTCATAAAGTATGCTTTTGAGAGTCGTTTACCGATTAGCTATTGGTGTAGGCATGACAGCATTGCCACACCGAGAGGCAGTGTGACCTGGTCGAAACTATCCGGGACAGAAGTTGACGAGGAAGCGGTATCTCCCGAATGGCAGTGACAAGTTGTGTGGAAGCGCAAAGCAAATGAAAAGTGTTACTTTCATGGTCCGGTGCAGGGAGCTCAACGACATTTCTCAGGGCGGAGAGGACATTTCCAGTAGGAATTCTGAGCTTTTCAGAAATACCTTGGGAAAACTGGCGGCACCGACCAGGCCGAGCACGTCTGATCTGATTGTGAATGAAAAAGTGGCATACTTTCTTCAACAGCCCCCCTCCACCGTGCGCGGCCGAAGACGGCGAGACTGGCGTCGTTAGCGGAGACAAAAGAATGAACACACACACACACACACACACACACACACACACACACACACACACACACACCACACACACACACACACACACACACACACACACACACACACACACACACACACACACACACACACACACACACACACACACACACACACACACACACACACACACACACACACACACACCCGCGCGCGCACGCACGCACGCACGCACCCGTTCCCTTAATAAAGCAGATTAAAGAGCATTAAGCTAGGGTTGGTGCATCTCCGCGGGGCTGACACAGGTTCTAAACGGCACGTATGTTCAAGCTTATGTGACTCGTGGCTGTCGAGGTAGGATTTGGTCATGCTCGACCCACATGGTCCACTGTTTAATTGAGGCGCATGAACTTCACCTTGCAGCTTAGAAATGCAGATACGCTTTGGGCACCACAAGAATATTCAACCCACTGAACACCTCGAACCACACGCGGCTACAACAAAGGGATATCGTAGGTGCTGCAGCAATAGGATTACATCTCATTACTTGAATTGGCTTTCAACACTACATCCATTAGTGTCCATGCACTCTACCGTGTAAATGTTGATACAAGCGAAGATTCGCCAACAGGCGGCTTACCTTGTCTAGTCATGAACAAACCTGTGGATGTGCCTTGAAGAAAGCAAAGACAACCGAAGACCTCATGTGATCTGCATATTGCATCTTTGTTGAGCTCTCACAGGGTGTCGTTTCGAAAACGGTTGCAAACAGTTTGGGGCACAGTTTATGCAAATAGCACGCATTGGCAAGCGTGAGACAGCATGCCTTTAATGTAAGCAGATGCAAATGTGACTCCCATGATATCAGTCACAACCGAACCCGAGTTTCGCATCGCGTTGCATCAGCAGATCAAAAGGCCTCCCGGAAGACTTCGACATTCTCGTTTCGCCATGCCGCCGCTGTTTGTGTTTGGCGCGCCGCGCTCGGGGATCGTGGGACTTGGACGCTGCGAGCGGCGGCACGCCGGCCCCCGAGACGACACTCCATGGCCACGGCCGATCCGATCAGGTCGCGGCCATCAATGCGGCCGATCAGAGGCCGACTTGGTATTCATGCCCCGGCGGCGGCGGCGGCTCCCGCCATGCAGATTCGGCCGCGGCCGGGCGGCGCGGCGCGGCCGGCCGGACCGCGCCGACCGACAGCGATGAATGGCGGCTGCCGGCGTCCCGGGCCACCGACGGCCCGCTCGCCTTCTACGGCTATCTCGGCACAGCCAGGCCAGACGGGTCGGCCCGCATACCGCCTGCAGACGGCCGACTGGGCGCCCCGGGCGCGGGGTCTGGGGTCTGAGCGGCGGGACACAGCGGAGCACCGGCCCGGGTGCGCGGTCTGGGGCCTGGGTGGTGGAATACGCTGGAGCTACGGACCTGAGCGAGGGGTCTGTCTGGGGTCTGGGTGGCGGAACACCCTGGAGCTCCGGCCTTGGTGCGCGGTCTGGAGTCTGGGCGCGGATTACACTGGAACACCCTGGAGCTCCAGACCTGGACGTGGCGTCTGGTCTCTGGGTGGTGGAACACTGGAGCCCCGGGCCGGGCGCGGGGTCTGGTCTTTGGGCGGCGGGACACAATGAAGCCACAGACGGGAATGAAGCACGGGATGCGACGGGGGATAATATTTTTCAAGCGAGTTCCAGCCCCGTTGACGGTAGCTGCACACTAAAAACAGACAACAATCCCCACAAACGCTAAAAGGTATTCTGGCAACCGTATAAATAGGTACTAAGGCAAGCGTATGACGGTACTATGGCAACCGCATAAATCAGCTATCGACGTTGATTTGCCCTGTTGCCTTAAGCGATCTTGTCACAATTGTTCCACTGGACCTTACATTCTCATTCGGCAATTAGCTGGACCTGTTTCTACATCGCGGCTCATCGCCTCCATATATCGTGGCCTATGGTAGTGTCTAAGAGATTGACAAACTGTGCTCAAACCCAACCATGGGGGAGGGGAAGCGGGCTAAAGCCCCGTGAGCCACCCAACCCCCTCGCTGCGCTACTGCAGTGCAATGGACCACACATCTGTGTGCTTTTCATAGACCACTCCGTCTCGATCCAGACCACAACGTCGTCTGTTCGTGGTCGGAAAGGCTGATGTTGGTGGCTTCGCACTGGATTATTGGCGCATGTACGAACAGAAGTGTTGTGATAGCCTCTTGATCTGCAGACGTCGCATTCTCCTGAACGATGCAGTAAGCGTTACGCATTCATCTGTTCTTGTTGCACGGATGCGATATCAAACACCCACGATGCACGGCTCCAAGGTTTGCGCTGGAGCCCACGCGACCGGCGGCACACATCGCGCCACACTGCCAGTACGTTCCTCCGCCGCTGGCGCACTTGTGGTGTCACAACGCCATCGTCTCGTCCAGACCTGGGACCGGCTTCTGCCCGTGCCGTGCAGCTCACCCGAAGCTGATTCAACGTTGCACTTTTTCCTACTACGCAGTTGGTGAAGGCTACACTCTGATCATATGGCATTGTCGTAGGGACATCGTTTTACATACCAAGCATGTTGTGTGATGGTGCCGTAGAATAATGCTCTATATATATATATATATATATATATATATATATATATATATGCAAGTGAATATAAGGAGTACGCATCATGAGATCTTACGCTTCTTGCTAAATCCGCGTGAGCCTACGAAAAGCGTTTGCACAACAATCCTCCTAGATGCAACACGATCGGGCCAGTATCAGGGCATCCAAGTCGAAAATTTATTGAAGGGTGAAGCTTTGTGTGCTTCGTTTCGTTGATTATTTTATGAAAGGAAAACATTGTCTAAGAACAGTTGGCCGAATGCTTTACATTTAGCGTCGCTGCTATTATGGTTATCATCTGATGTCGTCCCTCTCAAAAGGGACCCGACAAGCATGTCATCCTCTGGTCTGGCAACATCTCCCACTGCTACCGCCCTTCAGTCATACACTTGATATCAGCAACAGATGGATATAGATATAGATATAGATATAGATATATATATATATATATAAAGAGAGAGAGAGAGAGAAAGAGAGAGAGAGAGATATATATATATATATATATATATATATATATATATATATATATATATATGTATATACCTGCATGAATGCATTCATACGTGCATCCGTCCATACACACTTACATTCATTGGTACGTACATCCATGCGCATACGTGCATGCGTATGAATAAGCATGCATACATACAGATATAAACACATAAAAACGTACATACATGCATCCATACCTAGGTGCATCCACTACAACCACATACGTACATCCATCCATACGAACATACGCAAGTACATCCATCCGTGCATACATGCAAACATATATATATATATATATATATATATATATATATATATATATATATATATATATATATATATATATATATATATATATATGTATATATATATGTTGCTTGCTTGCGAAAACAGTGTTTGCGGACAATCCCAGGGTACCAATTCGTGAGCTGAATGTAATTGAACTTGAAAGCTGCGCCTTGATTGGATGTCCGCCGTTTTCAGCTGATAGTTACCTCATGTGATGCTAGGGTGTCGTATCGCAGTCATGCAACACAATATGGTTATCATAGTGGTCAGGCGGAATAAAGCATAAACAAAACGCAGCGCCAGGTGGCGTTATAGGATGTTCATCCCATGGCCAATGAGCTTAGATTCTCGCACATTTGAAAACAAAACTTGAAACCACTCGTGACTTTGTTGAACATGTACTAGTTGTATATCGGTAGTTTTTCATCGATAAAAAGACAAAAGCCGGATGTTACAAGCCGACTTACAAAAACCTTCGCTGCAAGGATCCAGATATGCGGAAGTCAGGCATCACCGAGATCCTTGTGCGAATCGTGCAGATCGGTGGGAAGGATGCACGCATTTCGTGCCGCAAGATGCACGCGCGGCCCTCCAGATCTGAGACCGGCACGATCTAAGCCAAAAGCCTGACCTGCGATCACCGGCATCTGTCCGACCCAAATTAAACTGGCGGAAGCTTATCAAAACTGTTCTTTTCGTGCCAGAAAAGGTTGGGTGAAGCATCTTGAACAGAAAGGTATCACAGCCGCGCTGCATTGCAGCATGGCAGTGGCTGAAACGCATTGCCAGTGACTGCGAAACTGGACGATCTTTGCTACCAGTGATATATATATATATATATATATATATATATATATATATATATACACATCTCAGCCTGTCGACGGCCTCGTCAGCGATAGTCTGGGCCTGGAGTCTAACGATATAACGCTGAGATGAAGTGAATGAACATGGTTATATCGGAATATGCTGACATCGGAATTTTCAGTCATGTGCAGTTGCAGCATCGCATTTAATCAGTTACAATACGCATTTCAAGACCAGCATGGAATGCCAGATATAATACGATGGGTATATTGCACTGCGTATTCGGTAGCGAGAAAACGTCATGGAACGTTAGGTGATTAGCAAGTCCAACGTGCCTATGCGTCTGCCAGCTTGTCGCAGAATGCGGTATTCGCCTTCTCTAACATCCGCCAAACTGTTTGGCGTCGGCAGGTCGGAGGCGCTGCTGATCACTGAAGGGCCGCTTCCAGAGCTGACTTCTGAGCCACCATGGTACGACCCGAGCCGACCAGTCGCCGCAAACTGAATGATGCAAGAGGTGAGCTACTTTATGCGATGTATTCTTCGGATGCCCTGCGTCTACTTACATTGTCAAGTCCGTTGCGTCAGCCCAATAGATACGCCTTTCTGTACAAGGGGCTGGCGGGAATGGCGTGATGGAACCTATGCATAGAGCATGCTACAAAGAGGCGAGTATATTGAACTCGCGAGTTATATAACATGCCACTTTATGCGCGATCGACTGCGCCCTCCTCTTCCCCCCCCCCCCCCCCCCCAACTATGAAAAGAGGTGGGCCAAATTCGTAGAGAAATGCGTTTGTTGTCGTATTTTCGGGGCAGGCTGTATCATTTTACACTGCTTAACACCCCAAATCATTCAGGGGAACTACGCCCTCAATATGTCATATATTTCATCGACGTTTGTCGATATTTCGCCATTTTGATGTTTCTAGTAGTAAACATAACAACGATAAAGTCAGTTTCACAGCATCTTACTGCCGTAGGGATAAACCGCTTCCATACAAACAAATTTCACCCTTTAGGTGAAAGATGTTTGTTTTTAATCAACTGAGCAATGCAACTTTTCGTCTCGTAACATTTCAGTCCCTTTTCATGCATTTGGATCGGAAAATGCCTTTTGAAAGCGGTCATCGCGACAACGGCAAGTCGGTGACTTGCAGATCGCCACCACTTTCGGTCATCGACTGCGATATCATCCGTATGGCTGCTAGCTCACGTGTCTTGCCTAGTACTTCCGTCAGGAGATCGTTTCGCTGACGCGTTGACGTTGTTTGCACACGGCATGCCTATCGGAAGCGCCTTCCGATGACGCGTGAACCAAACTTTTTTGTTTAGGAAATGAAGCAGGTAATTGATCAAATCTTGGGTAAAGGAGGCAAGTGGTGAAATGGTAAGTGATCAAAGAAGCGTCTACCGTGTAGGGAGAGGTAGAAGGGAAGACAATGGCGAAATCATTGGTAAAGGCGTCGCGTACGTGCGATCCCTGCCTCGCCCTGTAGCTCGCCTCACAACCACGTCTGATTACCATTATCCCGACCATGGCGTGCCGTGAATGGCGGCCAATTAGCCACTCTTTGCCCGGATGTCTGGCCAGCCCAGCCCAAGGCATGAGGCCACAAGGCTGGGCCGCGGCCTGGCCGGCGGCTCCTGCCTCCGTGCCGCCTCCCACGGCTCCGTGACCGCGCGTGCCGCCCCAGACAGCTCCATGACCGCGCGTGTCGACTCAGACAGCTCTATGACTGCTCGTGCCGTATCAGACGGCCCATCACGCGCGTCAGATTTGACGCGCCGTCAGTTGCCGTGCGCTCCTGAAGCATGCAAGGTCCCAGACCGGAGGCAACAAGCTGGCCCGTTCTGAGGATGAATGGAACTTTGAGCTTTATGGCGCACAGCGCAATTGCACTTCGTGACGCCTCTCCTTTGGTCACGTCAACTGTGAGGACGTCTGCTGGACGTAGACTCCGTCGTTAATGAGACAGACTGGTAAAGCCGTGGTACGCGTGTGACGACTTGCATAGCTACATACATTTTTTATATGAGTGTGTAGATATACATGTGTATTAGCACCAGACATCCGTAGGTTGTGCGTACGTCTACGTCTAAGGACTTCCATGGCGGCTAGTGTCGGAAGAAATGGTGACTTGCGCACTTTATCTATTAGCCTGGCAACACACGCAAAGGCTAAGCCCGCTGCAAAAGGCAAAGGGCTAAACACGCTATCTCTGCTGCCTGCGATACCAGTGTCTGTGGTTACGCCCGGATGGTGCTGTCCGGGATATACCCAGCTGTTGCTCTATGAGCCTTAAGACGTGCTCCTGGAAACAACAAAACTATGCTGTCAATCTCAGCTAATATTATTTGCAATAACAACCATGGTGTATTACCTGTCAAACAATTGTTTCGAGATTATTGTGAACTTAAAGACGAACTCTTAGTAAAAAGAGGTACCGTATGCATCAGGAGAACGTGCAGACACCTCTCACGCACCGCCACTAGTGGTGCGTGGTTGGTATCGAGCGGTTTGTACCGCCGTCGAAGACGTATGCTTGGAACAGGCCTCACCGCTCAGCATCACAACGAATCCGGCCGAGACAGCTGCGCCGTCAGAGCAGCAAACACCAGCGGCGCCCGAGCATCATCGGCTGTCGCACAGGCGCCTGATCACAGTGCCTCCTGGTGACCCGCTCCTGCTCAACTGGTGCGCCAGTGCCAACACACACGCGGCGCTGCTCATACCATACGGAGCTGGTATACCATACCATCTGTTGATCATACATACCAGTTGCTCATACCATCTGTCCACCGGAGCCCTGTGCCCGCGCTTCTGAGTAGGTCTGTCCTCCCCGGGAAGGCCCTTCTGAGTAGGTCTGTCCTCCCAGGGAAGGCCTGACCAGGACGACCTTTAGACGACTGTGCACTGTGATGTAATGATGGCTCCTATCGGGGCTCGCGCCCGCTCTGACCACACAGCCGCCACTCACCGTCACCGGCCACCCCGGTGAAGCTGGACCGGCCGGGAGTGCTCCGCGGCCCTGACGGTCAGGCTCCCTCCCCACCCCCCGAGGGGAGGGGCAGGCAGACCAGGCACTCGGAGCCCGCTCGTAACAGTGGCTCAGCCAGGGACGTTTTGGCCGGTCCAATCCATTTGAGCTCGTAGATTTAAGGAAAAATTATGAATTTTTGGCTACCTTTCACCGCCAGATGGGTTCTTTCCTCTCATTAATATGTTTCTATAAATGTCCGCGGAAGCCGAGTCCCCGTCACCCTCGCTGACACGTGGAGGTACGCGAGAGCAACGCTGCGTATGAGCCTGTGACACTGTTCTTTCAGGGCGAACGAAAAATGTGAAGAACTGAAGAGCATGTGGATTTTATTCGTGTGTTCTGTGCCACACCTGATCTTGTCCCAAGTGGTCTGTCATTTCTCGCAGCTATGTGCTTATGAGGTATGGAGGGAAGGAGACATCGCTCGACGACAGAAGATGTGTCTTAAAATGCGGCGTATTTTATTTGCACAAGACTTAAAGGCGAGGGCGAGTTAAACAACTCGCCCTTTGTCGTGCCACACTCTATTTATGGCAACACGTCGGCATGCCCGACCTAACCGCCATCTCGTGCTGCAGATCCCCGCTAACCGTCTGTTATTTTTCAGGACGAGACCCCGAAGTGGTGTCGTGAAGCTGCCAGAGGGACGCGCAGAACACTCTCCTCAATATGCTCCTCGACATCATGACGGTGATAGTGGTGAGTCAGGGCCGGCCAGCGGGCTCAATCGTTGCTGAACTGCAAGGCAGAACGTCACATCGCCACTTTGCACCTGAGCGGGCGCGCACACAGCATTTTCGTACGATAGGACAGGCCTTAAGCAGACACCGAAGCCCTTGGGGGTTTGTCTAACAAGCGCCGACGCAGAACCGCATGTCGTTCTTGCCTCTGTTGTGAGCCTCCTGGTGCCGCATCTGGCGTGTCGTAGCGAGCAACTCGCAATCAGCCGCCTTCTTAGGAGCTCAAAGTTCCTGTTCCCCTGTCATGGCCGGACCACATCGGTGTCGTCGCAGATTGGGACATGTCAGCACGCGGGTCTGCCCTCGTGTGCACCCATGGCCGCGTGCCGCGTGCTGATCAAATGATGGGCACCTAGAACGTCACGACGCTGAATTCAAAGGGGTTGACATGATTTGCTTGGCGCCCACAACTCTGCTAAGATGTGCAGCCAAGAGGAGTGTAACACGACAGTTAACTGTCAAGCGGTGGGCGTTTGCAAATGTTTGGAGGGGTGTCGGCGTCGGTATTCTGCCCCGTATCAGTACACATGGGCTCAGAACACGGCACCAGCGGGGATGCTCGATCCTCAGGGCCAACAATGCGGGCGCACAAATGCACGTGCATCACAGTCGCCAAAGTAAACGTTTGCACACTGGCCGTCTCGATAGGTCAATTGGTTAGAGCATCTGCCTGGCGATCCTTCCGCCCGTGGCGGAATGGGCTCGAGTCGGTCTGGACGCCCGCTTTCTGACCTTGACAGCTATGGCCTGCGGCCGGCGGTAGTCGCCGCGTCAAAGGTCAGGTGACGTCAGAGGGCAGGACGCACCGTGGCCAGCGGCAGGTTGGACCTTTGCCACTAAATTCTGCCGTTGATCTGGAATTGTATCGTTTTATCGTAGGTGTCAGGGCTCACACACCAGGCGCTGCTTAGCGTGGGCTGTAATCCCAGAACTTCATCCATGCAAAAGGCTCGGATTACATCTTCTTTGCTTAACGAACTGTTGATCAGCACCACCTCGAGGTTGTCTGGAGAGGCTGCCTCAACTTCAAGCTTAAGTTCACGAGAGTTGGGGAAAAAGGATCTGGGGACAACAACAAAAACCGTGCTGGGCGTCACGTATGACGGCTAACACTGTCAATTTCGAATAGCCTTTTGGCCACAGCATAGTCTTCAACCAATTTTGCCGACCAAAAATGAATGCCATCCAGACTAATATTAACTCGAAAGGCAGAATATTTAATTTGGCTGCCAGATTACACCGTTCAGGCAGCGAGCACGCAAGCATGCCACCGCCGTTCTTGCCTTCGAGCTTTGGCCCCCGCGTCGTCTATCGAAGCGAGCTAGCCCACCTAAACCGGCAGCAGCCGCCTACCGCTGCCCAGGCTCCCGCAGGTCTGTATGTGACAGGTGTTCCTGATCTGGACGAGCCACCAGTGGGAGCCGGCGGAGCTGTCCGGCTGGAGCCCGACGGCGGGACGCGCCGACTCGGCGTGGTCGGACGGCGCCCGACGCCCGCCACACAGGTACCGGACGGCGCCCGGCGCTCGCCACACAGGTACCGGACGGCGTGTGGCACTCGCCACATGGGTACCCGGACGGCGCTCGCCGCACGGGCACCGGACGGCACCCGGCGCTCGCCACACAGGTACCGGACGGCGTGTGGCACTCGCCACATAGGTACCCGGACGGCGCTCGTCGCACAGGTACCCAGACGGCGCTCGCCACACAGGACCGGACGGCGCCCGGCGCCCGCCACATAGGTACACGGATGGCGCCCAGCACGTTCGAACGACGAGCACAGGCCCGATTTCCGGGGGAAAGAGGGGGAGGCCTACGGTGCTCTTCTGGCTGTTGCTGGCGAATGCTTGTTGGTTTTGCGTTGGTACTGCGCCAGAGCGTGGCTCGTGAGAAGTGTGTGCCAGGAAGGTGCACTGTCAGGGTGTGGGTATGTCCCCATCGGCAGGCAGTCCGGTCTCGCTCCTTAACCGTGCGTTTCTCAGCGCGGCAGCACGAGAGGGAACCCGGTACCTGACCCCACCTGACCGGGGACCTGACCCGGTGCCTGACCTGGCACCTGACCTAGCACCCCACCCGCAGGCCGGCCGGCCGGCGGCGGCGACGGCGCGCCTGGCTGGACGAGCCGGCGCTGGACGAGCCGCTGCCGCTCCCCGACGACGTGCTGCGGCCGCCGCTGCCGGACGAGGCGGCCGAGCTGGCGCGGCTGGCGGCGCAGCGGCGGCACGGCCGCGACGCCGGCTTCTCCGTGTGCTGCCCGGCCGACGAGGAGCGCACCAGCCCCCGCGCCGGCACGCGCCGCGACGGCAGCCTAGCGCTGCTCTACACCGACGACGCCTTCCAGCAGATGTTCTTCGAGCGCTCGTGCACGACGGCGACAGACGGCGAGACGGGCCGCCGCCGCCGCTTCCGCTGCGTGCAGCAGTACTCGCACTCCTACGCCGTCTACAGCATCAACGGCAGCATGGTGCTCGACTACATCCGCATTCGCAGCGGCTGCACCTGCGAGGTCAAGCACAAAGGCAGGCGGAAGAGGAGGCGTGACAGGAAGGGGAAGGGGTCGGAGCACCGTCGCAGTGAAAACAGGGGGTTCGAACAGACAAAGACGGCAATCCCATTCGCGTAACTACGTTAAGCTGCGCTGGTGTTAGTGACTAAGCTGGATTCAGCGGCGTGTGCGTTTGACGACGCATGCTTCGCCTGTCCGTCCCTGTTTTGACATGCTCTGCCACGGTGTACTTGTTAAATGAGTGTTATCTATCTGACAATGTAAGTAACCTCCAGCGTCTTCCGCGCGACATGTGCCATGACCAGACCTGCACGGCGTCAGGTCCTGGATGACGCTAAAAGAATAAATCGCCTTTCTCGCCAGCTTCTTTAACGCCCTTCGCCGACCGTGCACCATGGTTATGGCACCGCCGTGTCACGCGGTGAGTGCTGCAGACCGGTCGCTCATTGCATAGTTCACTTGACCACCGCCTTGAACAAGTTGACAACGTCGTATTCAAACGTAAGTAATGCTCACTTACAACATAACATGTATACATGCTGCATGACACGCAAGTTAGCTGCGCCCGTTCACTGGAACGGGATGACGCATCGGTTTGGCCGAAGCCTGCACCAGTGTAGTTACGAGCACGGCAGACGTCACGGATCAAACACTCCCATCACCGGTGCCTTTCAGCCATCCCCGCCTGCACCGCGGAACAGCCGCTGATCTCTGTGAGTAGCGAACTGACTGCAGCGGGGGAGAGCGGCGGGAGAACACGTGCTGCAGCGGGCGTCGAGCGGGAGAGCGATAGAAGAACACGTGCTGCAGCGGGCGCCGAGCGGGAAAGCGACAGGAGAACGCGTGCTGCAGCGGGCGTCGAGCGGGAGAGCGACAGAAGAAAACGTGCTGCAGCGGGCGCCGAGCGGGAAAGCGTCAGGAGAACGCGTGCTACAGCGGACGCCGAACGAGGGAGCGACAGGAGAACGCGTGCTGCAGCGGGCGCCGAGCGGGAAAGCGTCAGGAGAACGCGTGCTGCAGCGGACGCCGAACGAGGGAGCGACAGGAGAACGCGTGCTGCAGCGGGCGCCGAGCGGGAGAGCGACAGAAGAGCACATGCTGCAGCGGGCGCCGAGCGGGGGGGGAGGGGGGGGGGGGCACGGCGGTGAGCGGGCGCCGAGCGGCGGAACACGGCGGCGAGCGCCAGCTGGTGGCCGTCGCCCGTCACTTCTGCTGTTTCAGCAGGTCATCAGCTCAGGGGGGAAGGGGAGGGGCAATTGTCGATTAAACCAGTTATTGTCACCCTACCAGTATTGCATTTCCCTGGTAAAGGTGAAGGGTGGAGGGTGTTGGAGGAGTCGAGGTAAAGGCTCCACTACCTCTCGCAGTAAAAACGCAGATGGGATTTTCAGTGTGTTATACTTAGGGAGGGGGGGATTAAAGATAAGACGCAAATGAAATTCTAAAGCCAACGTTTGTGAAACAAACAAATAAGGAAATATAAATGTGTTGCACAATCCAAACCCTTTATCTGGAGTTGCGAAGCTGCCAACCAGTAGCCACGAGCGCCGATAACTTCCACCACTCGTCCCATCTACCGCATCGCGTTTTGAATACCCGATCTGCAGATTAGCGAACAGCAAGTTTTGTTTATCGGCATATGCTTGCATACTTTGCATTTCTGAGCATTACGTTACATTATGCAATTCTGACATAGCTCTTAACTACACTTGTGTCTAAACGTAACTCACTGCCAGAACACCATGCCTGGACTGCTTAAATCAGACATGCATCCACCACATCCTTATCAACAACTCTCGAGCTTTGGATCTGCCCAAATACCTTTGATCGAAATCTGATCGTATCGGATTGGTGTGGCACAAACCATGCGGCAGCGGCCGGGCGGAGCAGACGGCCAAACCTCCCGCTAGTTTGCATAGGGCGTTCAACATGCAATCGAACTCCCATTTTCGGAGCATTGAGCACAATGATCAAGGGCGGATCTAGCCTGGAGTTTTTTCGTGGGGGGGGGGGGGGGCAATCGTTCGTCGCCAGCTGGCTGGTGTGGGATCCGAGGTCCAGTCACCGTGCCTCGCGCGAGTACTTAGTAGGGACACCATTCAAAAACGAAAAAAGGACCGAAATGCCTTTGAATCTTACACAGAAGTTAAAACAAAACAGTTAAAACGGTTAAAGTCAAAACAGGCGGTAAGTAGACGAAACTTTTATGAAGTACTGGGAATGTTTTGGAGACCAAAACATACTCTCAGAGGTTTTGGGAGGGGTATGCCCCCCCCCCCCCCCCAGGATCCGCCTATGACAACGATTGATTAAAAGTCGTCTCAGCACAATACCGTGGCCGCAATCCGTTGAGAATTTTAATATTTGAGGTAGGTTGGGCTGTTCTCTTGGCCTCAAGCGCCTCCACCTTAGCGTAGCTCTCACGGCCAGCATCAGTTTGCGCAAGCAGTATTTGCGGACAGTCCCAGGGTACCAATTCGTGAGCTGAATGTATTTGATCTTGAAAGCTGCGCCTTGATTGGTTGTCCACCGTTTTCAGCTGATTGTCACCTCATGTGATGCTAGGGTGTCATAGCACAGTCATGCAACACAATATGGTTATCATAGTGGTCGGACGGAATAAAGCATAAACAAAACGCAGCGCCAGGTGGCGTTATAGGATGTTCATCCCATGGCCAATGAGCTTATATTCTCGCACATTTCAGTGCAAAATTTGAACCTACTCGTCATTATGTTTTTTGGAGATGTGCTAGTTGTTTATCGGTAGATTTCTCATCGGTAAAAAGGCAAAAGCCGGATGTTACAAGCCGACTTACAAAAACTTACGCTGCGAGGATCCAGATATGCGGAAGTCAGGCATCACCCAGATTCCTGTGCGAATCGTGCAGATCGGTGGGACGGATGCACGCATTTCGTGCCGCAAGACGCACGCGCGGCCCTCCAGATCTGAGACCGGCACGATCTAAGCCAAAAGCCTGACCTGCGATCACCGGCATGTGTCCGACCCAAATTAAATGGACGGAAACTTATTAAAACTGTTCTTTCCGTGCCAAGAGTAGGTTGGGTGAAGCATTTTGAACGGAAAAGCGTCACAGCCGCGCTGCTGGTGACTAACTGAAAGGTGCACCTAGCGACTGTGCAGCTGGACAATTTTCGCTACCAGTAGTTGGGCAACAGCTATCACGTGGCACTGCCTAAACCCATCATTATGCTATCCTTGTGACGGTGCAGCAGCCGTTGGGCAGACCATCCAGGGCGATGTTCATACCCACGATGTCGACGCCGCTGCCGCCTATGGAGAGTCCCGCCGGCAGCGTAGCCGAGTACATCATCTGTAACAGCGAGGCGATGTGTTGTCAGACCACTGTAGCCTATGGGGAGTCCCGCCGGCAGCGTATCCGAGTAAACCATCCGTAACAGCGAGGCTATGTGCTGCAAGATCACTGTGGCCTATGGAGAGTCCCACCGGCAGCGTAGTCGAGTAAACCATCTGTAACAGCGAGGCGATGCGTTGTACGTGAAACAGAGCCGTGCGAGCGGCGAGCAGACATCAGTTCACAAGGCAATAAAGCCGGTCATGCCACTGATTACCGAGAAATACCCGGCGGCGATTAATCCGCGTCACTTTCCGGGCACGTTCAGGGTCTTAACACGGCACACCTCATGTGGTGGGGAGTTATCGCATCAGCACACATGGCAGACATAGACGTAGGGCTTCGTTGCGTCATTACTTCAAGGAAGCGAGGCTACCACCTAATGCGTGGGATTGCTGTGTCGCAAGAGGTGTTACAGAGCCGTGGGTTACTTCAATGCATCAGTGTACACATCGCGATCAATGGGAAACCAATCTGTACCAGTGGACGCAGCAAAACCTTAAAAACAGACTCGATCGCATCAGTGCTGAAAGCGCACGCCACACGCTAATTAGGAAGTTTACTTCCGCACGCAGCAGCCCTAAATTAAAACTGAACGGCTTTACTGCACCAGCACGCACTTGAAACCTCGGCCAAACACTCTTTACGTTTTCGATGCACGCATCCGACCTCAGCCTGAAGCTTATCGCATCAGGAGCACTCACCCGACATTCATTGTGGGGACTCTACTGTGTCAGTGTCACTTTAAGTCCGTTAGGAACTTGAGACTATTATGCATCGGCGTACTTATTGGTGCGTACCAAAGAGAGAGAGAGAGAGAGAGAGAGAGAGAGAGAGAGAGAGAGAGAGAGAGAGAGAGAGAGAGAGAGAGAGAGAGAGAGAGAGAGAGAGAGAGAGAGAGAGAGAGAGAGAGAGAGAGAGAGAGAGAGAGAGAGATATATATATATATATATATATTATGTGTGTGTGTGTGTGTGTGTGTGTGTGTGTGTGTGTGTGTGTGGTGTGTGTGTGTGTGTGTGTGTGTGTGTGTGTGTGCGTGCGTGCGTGCGTGCGTGCGTGCGTGCGTGCGTGCGTGCGTGCGTGCGCGCGTGCGTGCGTGCGTGAGTGAGTGTGCGTGTGTGCATGTGTGTAGATATGCAGGCAGCCTTTGCGTGTTTACTGGATCAGTGCATGTGCACAAGTAAGGGCTGCAAATAGACGTTCTTGTTCCTCCATGGGTGGAGAGCAGGGCGTTTGGCCCCCTTGTGGCGGGCATGTAGGTTGGCGTGCCCTAAATAGGACATATGCGACCCATAAATGATTAGCTGATTTGCGTTTTGTCAAGAGAATCAGGCTAAATGGTGGTTCTCCACTGGAGTGGTGCAGGCAGAGCCTGCGCAACGAGCCTTGCTTATCAATAACTCTATTGCTGAGGCCACCCTTGCAAATCATCCGTCGAAATGATTTTAAAAAGTTTGTGCGATCTTAAGCGCATTCATTCGCATGAGTCCCGTGTCTGGAATGCGGTGATCAGCGCTGACTGAGCATGCTCGGCACTGCGAGACTTCAGCTCCCGGTACTGCAGTCCCGGGTCAGACGTCACCTGAGTGAGGGCGCCCGGTATTGCAGCCCCGGTCACACATCACCTGAGTGAGTGCGCCCGGTACTGCAGCCCCGGCCACACATCACCTGAGTGAGGGCGCCCGGTATTGCAGTCCCTGGTCAGGCGTCATCTGAGTGAGGGCGCCCGGTATTGCAGTCCCTGGTCAGACGTCATCTGAGTGAGGGCGCCCGGTGCTGCAGTCCCCGGTCAGACGTCATCTGAGTGAGTGCGCCCGGTATTGCAGTCCCTGGTCAGACGTCACCTGAGTGAGGGCGCCCGGTGCTGCAGTCCCTGGTCAGACGTCACCTGAGTGAGGGCGCCCGGTGCTGCAGTCCCTGGTCAGACGTCACCTGAGTGAGGGCGCCCGGTACTGCAGTCCCTGGTCGGACGTCACCTGAGTGAGGGCGCCCGGTGCTGCAGTCCCGGGCCAGACGTCACCTGAGTGAGGGCGCCCGGTGCTGCAGTCCCTGGTCAGACGTCACCTGAGTGAGGGCGCCCGGTGCTGCAGTCCCGGGCCAGACGTCACCTGAGTGAGGGCGCCCGGTACTGCAGTCCCTGGTCAGACGTCACCTGAGTGAGGGCGCCCGGTACTGCAGCCCAGGTCAGACGTCACCTGAGTGAGGGCGCCCGGTACTGCAGCCCAGGTCAGACGTCACCTGAGTGAGGGCGCCCGGTGCTGCAGTCCCGGGCCAGACGTCACCTGAGTGAGGGCGAACATGCCGGTGGGCGTCAGCGTCTGGAGCGAGGCCAGCGAGCAGCTCTCGTCGCCGCCCGGCTTCAGCAGCAGCGGCAGCGGCTGATTGCTGACGGCGCTGCCCACGGCCACGCCCACCAGCGACACCGGCTGCTCGCCCGTCTGCGTCAGCACCAGGTACTCGTTCGACTGCAGCCCGTTGTACTGGTTGGCGTAGCAGATGGCGGTCCGCTGAGAGCACAGAGATTGCGGGTTACAGTCGGCGGAGTTGGGCACAGCGGGTGGCGCGGCAAAGTGTGCAGATGTACGTACAGGCTGTCACGTAGCAAATTGTTCGCACCGTTTGGTCGCATGATTAATTCGGTTCTTGCTGGCATTCCTGTCGTAAATGCATGACGCCGTTTTTGGCACAACGCTTAGATAAATTACTGTCACGTACGCAATTTGTTTCAATGTTGACATGTGTGTATAGCACACGGGAGTAGAAACAGAGTCGCTATTCACTTGTTAGCTACGTCTAGCGCGTCCCAGTCGAAATAGACCATCACAGATGAGTTCTTGATGCCGGTCATGTTAACGGCATGTGCTGTACCTCCGACGACATAGCTCCTAATATGCTGATGCTTAAGCGGAAGTTCAGGATACTGCGCATAAACCCCCAAAATGTGCGACCTCTTGAGGACAACATTTGACCTAGAGATCGCGATAGAATGTAGGGTAAGCACCGTTTTGTCTTTTCGTGATTGCGTCTCGGAAGTCGTCTCACCCCAGGAATAGCATAACCTTAAGTCTGTGTGCAGGACATGATTTTGAGAAGCACTCCCGATTTCTAGCACCTCAGGGCCATCCAGTTCACGATGATATTCGCAGACAGACTTCTATGTGTACCTAGGACGACGATCAGCAAATGGTTTCAGCGGCACAAACCGGTACCCTCAATTCTGGCGCCTGTTTCGCGGATCTACTTGGGATAGGCTGTCACACTCGCGGGCGCGGCCACACCCAGAGCATGTCCAGGGGTGACAAATCGCCATGGCCTTTTCTGTTCGTAAGGGCAGTGTGGTCTCTTCATCTCAGGAATGCGGTTGCATATGTTGCATGGCGGATCAGCTTCCGTGTTCAGTCGGTGCGATGATTCTCAAAAAGCAGTAGGGAACCACAAGTCGATCCAACAGTTCCTCACCCAATCTCGTGAGCAAACGGCGTTCTTTAGAGCTCCTTCATTTTAAGGGCGTACTCGTCTGGATCAAAGCTTACTTTGGAATAAAAAATAATGTTGGTCTGATGATGTAGCCATCGTTGCTAGCTGATAGGCGCGGACACAATGCTGTGTAAGCTCTGGCAGCTCAAACTTGAGAAGCAGCTCGGACAACGTCGAAAACGTGAAACCATCAAGACAGCGTTTTCTCCGAGCCTTTACAAAAACGTAGCCGATGACGCACAGAAAGCAAGCAGCAATTAACCACCAGTTAACCCGGATGTCAGCATAACCAGTTATCGTCCATGCCTTGACCCACTTATCACCGATGATTAGATCTGATGCCAGCGTCCTTCGGCGCCGTCCCCCCTCGTCACCTACCGTGGTGCTGACGGTGGTGGTGGTGGTTGCGGCGGCGGTGGTGGTGGTGGTGGTTGTCGTTGTCGTCGTGGTCGGGTCGCTAAGCAGGTTGACGTTGCTGGCCGCCAGCCGGTAGCTGTTGAGGAGCGCCAGCGTGAAGAGGAAAGCGGCGGCCAGCAGGCCGAGCGAGAGCAGCTGGTAGCGGCGTGGCGCCAGCAGCGGCACCAGCAGCGCCGCCTTCTGGTAGCCGACCATTGAGCCGGCCAGCATAGGTAGCGGCGCCATCACCGCCCGGCGGCCGACCGACCCACCGACAACGCGCCCCACCGGCTCTCACCGGGTCTGATCACTGGTGACCTGGGAGCTTGTCACTGGTGACCAGTGAGCTTTCACTAACCAGGGATCTGGTCACTGGTGACCAGGGAGCTTATCACTGATGACTTGGGAGCTTGTCACTGGTGTACTGCGAACTCGTCACTGCTGTACTGGTCACTAATGTAATGAAAGTTGGCGACAGGTGCCCTGGGGACGACCCACTGGTGTTGACAACTATCTGCTAGTCCAGATCCAGTCACCGGTGTCAAGTACTGATCACCGTAAACACCGGAGCCAGTCACTGGTGCCCTCTTCACTCGAACATCCAAGACTTATCACTGTCGTCGGGGGCTTCAGCTGTCGTCTGGGACTTGCCACTGTCGTCAGGGGCTTCAACTATCGTCTGGGACCAGTCACGGTCGTCAGGGCCTTCAACTGTCGTCTGGGACTTGTTACTGTCGTCCGGTACTTGTCACTGTCGTTCGGTACTCGTTACTGTCGTCCAAGAAATGTTATTGCCGTCCGGTGCTTGTCACTGTCTTCCGAGATTTATCATTGTCGTCCAAGAGTTGTTATCGTCGTTCGGTAGTTGTCACTGTCCTTCAGGATTCGTTGCTGTCGTCCGGGACTTGCCGCTGTCGTCCGAAGCTTTCACGGCCGTCCGGGACTTCTTGCTGTCTTCAGAGGCTTGTCGCTGTCGTTCGGACCTTTCGACGTCGTCCTGGACTTGTAGGTGTCGTCCGGAAATGTCCGACGCGTTGGACCGGCCAGTGCTGCTCCAGGCCGGACTCTGATGTCCGAGAGCGGCGCAGCTCACTGCCAGTCCAGGAGCTAACCGAATGCTGTCCAGACCCGGACGCCACGGACGGGCTGCTGCCGCCGGCCGGCGCCGAGCTCGAATTGGCCCGGCGCTTCCGACGGGTCAAAGACGCCGCCGCATCGCGTGGCGTGCGTCGATGGCGGCGCGCAAAAAGTGCCGACGGCAGCCGCGTGATTGCAGAGCGGAAGACGCTGGGCGGGGCGCGCGAGGCGGACCGACCGGCACGCTCCTGCCCTGACCCGCTACGTCACTCTATCCTGTCCCGGATCCCAAGCACGCTGAGTGGCCTGGTAACCGCGTAACGGCAGCGGGTGAAACAAAACAGAACGGTGAGAACGTGCGCAGCGCGACGCACGCGCGTGCTGCGGGACCGAGGTTGGCGGCTGCCGAGGTCGAACGTGCTGTCCAGTATCAGCGAGGATCCGCGTCATTCATGTGCACGTTCACGCATCGTTTTTTATCCTGGGACATACAATCAGCCAGAACCGCTCCACAGATTAAGCTAGTTGGGATCAATGCAGCAGAACGAATAAACCACTCGTATGTGGACTACATATTATCAATAAGTCCCTGAGAAGACAAGATAAATACATATATTTCATAGAAATGAAACGCATGTATATCGCATGAAAGTATACGACCAGCAGCACAAAATGAGCCACGGAGACTGCTCGCAAGGATCGCCACCATCCCCGGTCGATGAGAGCCGCGTCGATGCGTGATCAAGCGCGCGCGCGCGCGCGTGATAATGCGTGATCATGATCTGCCAGTCTGGAATGTTTGACGACATAACAGACGCCATCAATATCAGCTGGCCATCATAACACGGACGTTATCGGTATCAACTGGCCATCATCACACGAACACCATCAGTATCAGCTGGCCATCATCACACGGACGCCATCGGTACATCTGATTATCATCGTAAAAACGCAATCGGTATCAACTGACCATCATCACACGGACGCCATCGGCACAGCTGATTATCATCACACACACGTCATCGGTATCGGCTGGCATCATCACACAGACACTATCGGTATCAGCTGGCATCATCAGACACCTCATCACCGCCATCACTGTCGGCCTCTATGACAAACACGTCACTTCTGTTGACTAGAGTGGCACATGCAGCATCATCTAGCATCCGCCCCGACAGCCCTGTCACCACCCCATCGGTCCCTAGCTGCTCCACACGACCCGGGTAAGGGTCTGTCGTGTTTCCATGGGATGCTCTACGCTCTGTCCGAGTCGAGGAAACACCTGCCACTACTTCGGCAGCACCAACACCGCCTGCCGTCACCAGGGGCAAATCTTGCACCACTCCATCAGCGCACAGCTGTTCTGCCTGGACCGGGGAAAGGGCTGGCACCATTCTGGCGGCATCCGGCTGTCCTGCTCGGTCCTGAGGCGGGTCTGTCACCACCTCACCCGACCCCAGCCGCCCCGCCAGTAGACACGACGTCTGATCGAGCCGATCGGTGCTGGCCAGAGCCCAGTATTGCTCGATCAGACCACGCACCAGCGGCACGTACTTGGCCGGCGCGGCCGCCAGCCGGCCGGTCAGGTCAGAGGTCACCGCCTGCAGGTCACAGATCACCGAGCTCATGGCTACCTCCTCCGGGTCGTCGACCGGGGCGGCGCCACCGTCGGCGTCCCCGGCCGCCGTCGGCTCGGGCGGGTGCTCGACGGCCGAGCCGAGCGGGTCGCCGCCGCCAGCCGGGTGCGTCGGCACTTCGGTCGGACTGACCGGCTCGCGGCGGGTCGGCGGGGCGTCCCCGTCGCCGTCCGTCGGGTCGACCTCGGCCGATACGAGCACCTCTAGTCGGGAGAAGCCGGCGGCGGCCGTCACCGCGTCCAGCCAGCCGGCGGGCACGGGCGGTGGCGCGGAATCGTACAGCAGCAGCCGCGCCAGCAGCCGGCGCAGGCGCGCCGCCGCCGCGCCCGATGGTGGCGCTGGCACCAGGGGCCGCTCCAGCCGCAGCGCGGCCGACTGGTGCGCGCACGGGCCACCGGCGCGGCCCTCGCGGCACGTGCAGCAGCCGAGCGCCAGCTGCACGCGGTGAACGACGCCGCGCCGCTCGCCGCCGCACGCCACGTGGTGCTCGTGCGGCCCGACGCGGCGCGGTCGCAGCTCGGCGTCCGGAGGCGGTGGAACGTAGCGGGCGCGCGCAGCCAGCGCGCCGCTGCCGGCCAGCCGGGCGCGCACACGCCGTGCGTAGTCAGCGTCGGCACGGCGCGTCCAGAAGTCGAATGCCTCGGCCGGGCCGTACTCGGCGGCCATGAAGATGAGCCGGTCGCGCAGGATCTCGGCCGCCATGTCGAACAGGCTAGCCGTGTGGGCGGGCCGATCGCCGCCGCTGCCGCTGTCCTCCTCTCCGTACCAGACGGCCCAGAGGTGTCGGTGCTCGTAGATGGAGGTGAACTGCTTGAGGAAGTCAGGGTGGCGCGCCATGGCGGCGTCGGCCACCGCCTGCTGGTAGCGCCGCTCTAGCTGCGCCACCGAGCCTGACTGCAGGAGGCGACGCGCCAGCAGCAGCAGGCGGCCGCTATCGGCGCGCGCCACGCGTCCGCGCATCTGCCACAGCCAGCGCCAGACGGCCTGCAGCAGCCTGAAGGCGCAGAGCACGGCCATGGAGGCCGGATAGCGGGCGGCGAGCGCGGCGCGCTGGCCGGCGCTGTCGTCGGCGATGAGCACCTGCGGCCCGGCCGCCGCCCGGCCGAAGAAGGCGTCCGGCGGCAGCGTCTGCTGCCAGACGTCGAGCGCGGCCAGCAGCGAGCCGGCCGCCTCCGACGAGGCCAGCAGCAGGCCCAGTGGCAGCGCGCCCGCCTCGCTGGCGCAGACCAGCAGCCAGAGGCAGCAGCCGTGCCGCTCCGAGCGCCCGGCCGAGTCGACGAACACCAGCTCGCCGCTCTGCGGCATCAGCCGGTGTACACGGCGCATCAGGGGCGTGGTGAGCGCCGCCGCGAAGCCGCCGTCCACGAGCCGGAACGCGGCCGCGCCGGCGCCCGCCATGGCCGCCGTGTACTCGGCCACCAGCTGCTGCAGACGACCGCCGGGCGGGCCGGTCGCAGGCACCGAGCGGGCCGCCAGCAGGCTCGCCAGGGGCGGCACCTCCTCCTCGTCCCCGTCACCGTCCGCCCAAGCGGGCACTGCCGACTCCGCTGCCGGCGTGCCGGGCTCGGCCGTGAACTCCACCACCAGGAGACGAGGGTCGTCGGTCGCCTCGGCCGCCGCCGGCGACTCCAGGTCGAGGTCGGCGTCGGCGTCGGCGTCGGCGTCGGCGGCACCTCGGCGCTCGGCCGGTGCGCCGTACTGCTGGTAGTAGATGCGGCACACGTCCTTGAGCGAGGGCAGCACGGCGCGGTCTGCCGCCGCCAGCGGGTAGTGCTCACCCAGCTGCAGCTGCAGCTGGTGCTGAAGCGCGCGCCGCGCCGCCGCCGGCGCGTGCCCGCGCGCAAACAGCGCCAGCAGCGCGGCGCGCGCCTCGACCGACACGTCGCGGAAGCGCAGGTCAGCGGCGCACCGGATCGGGTGGTTGTGCACGTGCTTGAGCTCCACACAGCCGGGCGAGTCGGGCAGGTGCGGGTCGGCGCGCCGCGAAAGTCGGTCCGAGCAGACGGAGACGGCCAGCGCTGCCGGACACGCCGTGTGCCGACCAGCGCCCGCCGCCGCGCCCGGCACGTTACGCTGGCATCGATACCACGCCTTGTAGAGGAGGCGCGGGCCGGGCCGCGGGAAGGTGCGCCGGCTGCGGAACGTCCCCAGGCTGCTCTCCTGGAAGGCCGCCAGCCAGGTCCGCGCGCCCGCTTCTGAGCAGAAGTTGACGCGCAGTGTGGCGACGAACCCCTCAGACAGCAGCTGGAAGCTACACACGTGGTAGTTGTAGTTGACTGGCAGGAGCTCCAGCAGCTGGGGCAGCGTCTCCAGCTGAGGCGCGCCACCACGCAGGCAGGGGTACTGACGGCGCACTGGTGGCCGGCCGACACGGCTCCTCCAACGGGGGCGGCCAGATGGCGACGGCACTGTAGAGGACTGGCTTGACAGGGTGGCACCAGTGGCTGACTCTGGCAGCCCTCCCACCTCTTCCATTCCTATCACCTCCATGTAAGATTAATTATGCCAGCAAGCCAGGACCCAGCAAACTCCATTGTAGCAAGAGTCTTGAAGGGTTAACTGCAATATGCAAAGAGAAAGATAGCATAAAAAACATCATAGCTGACCTAATCAACATGCAGACTGGATGCAATGATGTAAGCTTTTGGCCTTGGCATATCTGAGAGTACTGACTTGTCAAACTGCACATTGCAATGTAAACCAGCACAAAACAATCACAAGAGAACCAGGAAGCACTTTTCAGCATCTCAATCACTTTTTCACCACAAAAATGGCTTGACGATGACCTGTGCTTTAAGTTTGCTCTGAAAAGGAGCCGTGACTTCCATACCAAATTTGGGTTGGAGGTGATTAGAAAGATAAGTAACACAAGCTTGAAGATACATAACAAAGCAAAAGTGGATCTTCGTTGTGAACTTTACATACCTACCAAGCACCATGAGAAATGAAGGAGTAAAATATATCTGGAACAATAGTTCAACGACTTAACACTCAACCAGAACCCTGCTTACAGACAAGCTTTGCATGCAGTGTTTAATATGCCCAAGGCCAATATGCCTACAAATGTGTAATACAATTTGGTCATACTAAACGCCACTTCTGTCATGGCCGCGCATAATATCCCTCAATAAAAGTGCTGGACGGTGGTTAGAAACCGTGTTTTTCGAGATTAAGATGCCTAGCCTGATTTATTTGACCTGAAACGATATTAATTAAGTAAATAATTCATGTTTAATAGCCGTAGGTGACTTAACTCTACCCCTTTTCAGTAAATACGTTAAATCATCCATAGCATTGATGTCCATTTCTATTGGCGATGTTACTGTGGCGCGACGGTGACAATGTAGCTAATCTACTATTGCTTTATTTACTGCGCGAAGCAGGAAGTGGGGGTGGAGGATGCAGAGGCGGGAGGTGGGTGGTGCGAATAGGTCGCCGAAATGATGCCGTCGCGCTGTCTTTGCAATGTTTTTTTTTAAATCTGCACTTAATCTTGCATGATTGAAATGGAAAATAAATCCGGAGTCGCAACAGTACACGCCTATTTCCTGGTTTCGCCCAGGTAGGGCGGGTCCAGTATTGGACTTGGGGGGTGGGGGGGGACACGAGAGCTAATAGTGTAAGGGGACAACTTCCAGATGTTGGCAGTGAAATAATGAGGGAACAAGGCTCTATTGGAAAGCTCAGCTTGTTTTACCATTTACTCCTCTGCTACCATTGTTGTGATCAATCAGTGTCACTGCTCAATGTAAATGGTGTGGTCTTCAAATTTTTAATAATTTGATGTCCCTGGAATGCAATGTATGTAATGTATGGAATGTAATGCAATGAATGTATCTCAAACATGGAGCATAATGTTTGTTATCTCTAGGTCAGTACATCATCCTGAATTGTATTTGGAAGCATGTTCATGTGTCAAAAGTGTGCATCATCTGTATGAGTGCGGGAAAGCAAAACTACATTTGTCTTGAAATATGCCAGGTAATAGTCTGCATGGTGTTGCATGTGTTTGCTATTAGAGCCAACTTAATGAGAATAAATGGCTGGGTTTAAATGTATAGGCTTGATCACTATGACTTATGTGCTAGACATTCACTCATACAGGCAGTCATTGAGTGGACATAAGTATGCAGTGCCCAGTGATGTAATCTTCCTCATATGGTGCGCTATGCTGGTGTGCACATGGAGATGGGATACTGTATTGCTCAGAAACTAGCTTGTTATTTGGTGGACAAAGCTTTCTTTGTGTACTGATGCATTGCTTGATGTGCAAGAGTCCCTGGCCTTCTTGGTTTGTAGAAGTGGGATCACCTGACTATACTTGGTGTGTAAAACTGTGAGATTTGTGTATAACCAGTCTATAATAAGCTAATTTTTCCATGTCTGATGACCTTATGTCTGGGCATGGGGTCAGGGGTCATAGTGGTCAGGGGGGTCATGGGGTCAGGTGGTTTTACCATAATAAAGTATTGGGGAAAATCAAAACAACAAGCTCACTCATGGGATGTGACTGTAATGTTGCAACATGATCTGCCAATTTTGAAATAATCAGAATAATATCCAGTATCAAAGGAATGGGCTGGCAAAACCCATTGATGCAAGTCAGATGGTAATGCTGTTTCAAAACTAGATAGGTTTTTTGATATTGTTACAGTCTGCAATGTTCATACCTACATGGTCTTTTAACAACTGAAGCTCAATGTGATGACCTAAGAATATGCTTGGTGAATATGACATGAAGTGTTGAAACTAATTAGGCCAATGAATTATAATATCTGACAGGTACCATACCACCCTGTACATATGCCTACCTACATGAAGGTCATGTTTGTAATCCAGGGTCACCAGACTCACATTAGTTGGTAAGATCATGTGCTAGGAGCTAGTTAGTGATCATTCTGGGTTTGATTTGAAGGTTTTTGTGGCCACACCATAGACTGCTAGTTTGGCCCATTTATGTTGCTGCTTTGGATTTATCACCTGATGTAATTGTGAACTTTTCAGCTGAACTTGACAGGTCTTGTTGCTTGAGCAGTGGCTTGCATGTTACATCATTAATGCCATAACCTGTTTCCCACCAAGGCTGTTGATTATATCAGCTGGCCAAAGAAGTACTTCAAATAAGAAAAATCATGCCATTTTTGTCCTCAAAGGCTAAGAAGTATGCCTACAAGTGTACAGTGAGATTGCTGGATGATTCAGAAATACTCCAGTGTGAGTTTCTGGTGAGTGCTATCTTTCTTTTCCACATCTCTGGTCTGTTCATTTCAGATGAACTGCAGATCTTTGATTTGAAGTGTAATATTTTCTATGATATAGTGCTCTCTCCAGTGGCATGGTGCTGTAAGCATCACAACATCTTTGTAGTTCTTCAGCACCCTGATTCCTCAGCAACTTTAGGCTGGACTGCATAGCAGATGTATTGTTGCTGTTTTTGTATGATTCTGAGGTCTTACCAAAACTTGCATGGCAGGGCAAGGAGACTGGCCAGTACCTGATTGACCAGGTGTGTGCCCATCTGGACCTGGTGGAGAAAGAGTACTTCTGCCTCAGCTTTGAGGACTGTAATAAGACAAAGGTATGCCCTTTTCTATCCCCCTTCAACTGAGCTATGACAGATTATCAAGGCTCTGCAGAGCTCAGAACTAAGGTGGTGAAAGTGGACCATGTAGCATTAATACTTCATTGATGATGTCATATGATCACTGAATATATTAATATCCAATAGGTGTTTGTGACCCACCCAGCTGTTCTCTAAATAAGTGTTGACTGGTGTTACATTGATTATGAAGCTGTATCATATATTGCATAATGGTCTGTGTTTGTCACCATGTCAAAAGTCTCTGCTTCTGGATCAGATGCCTGTGGTATAAGATAGCTGGCATGGCAGGGCATTGACGGTTTTATCTTTCCAGCAATGGCTAGAGCCGACGAAACCTATCTTGAAGCAAGTTAAAGGTGAGGACTAGGATAACTTCAGAAGGGATGAGAGGTCAATAGTTCAAATTCAAACCAACATGTAAAATTTGTCCCATATGCAAAGAAACATATCGATTTGAAAAACTTCACGTCACCACTGTTAAACCATGTAGCAATCATTAAGCTTCATTACACAGCGCAGAACCGAGGAGTGCACATACAGCCTCCGCACTGGTAACAGTGTCCCTGTACTGAACGGGTGCCCCGCACCAGCACGACCGCGTACCTGCGAGGCCGCGTTCCGACCGGACCGTGCGCGCGTGCCGTCAGATATGTGGCCAATGGTGTTCAGCTTCCGGGTCAAGTTCTACCCGGGCTGGCCGGAGCGGCTGCAGGAGGAGCTGACCCGGTACCAGGTGTACCTGCAGCTGAAGCGGGACCTGCGTGGCGGCCGGCTGACCTGCGCCGACGAGGAGGCCGCCCACCTGGCCGCCCTCGTCCTCCAAGGTGGGCCGCCGCGAGCCGGCTGACGACAGCTGGGGGGAGGGGAGGTGTCACATGGCCCCCAGGCCGTGCAGGCGTTCTGGGCGTGGTTAGTCGCCGCCTGTCCCTGGCTGTGCCGGCCTCCTGGCCCGTGCTCGTGTCTGTCATCGTCCTCGCGTCGTCTTTGGCCGGCGCCGAGGACCGGCGTCCCAACACGGTGGACGCGCGTCACTTCTCGGACGCCATGTGTCGTCGGCTGCCGCTGGAGACAGGCTTCGCGCACCAACTGGCGCCACCGGCGTGGACGGGTCCGATCACTGACTTGACCCGTGACCCGTGCCGCCGCCGCCAGTGGAGACGGGCGACTACGACCCGGAGGAGCACCGCGGCCGGTACGCGTCGGACTACTGCCTGGTGTCGCGCGCCAGCAGCCGGCTGGAGGAGCGCGCCATGGAACTGCACTGCTGCCAGATGCGCGGCCTGCTGCCGGCGCCGGCCGAGCTGGCGCTCCTGCGCCGCGCCGCCCAGCTCGAGCTGTACGGGCTCCGACCGCAGCCTTTCAAGGTGGGCGGCCGGCACGGGCACGCGGGCCTTCAGGGGGTCCCGCGTCCATGTCTGTTGTGGAGAGAACCCATGCACATCTGAGTTGGCTGACATGTACTTTGTCTCCACACGTCATGTGATGCGCCTCGCATTGGGATGCTGGACAAGTGGCGGGCCCTCACTGTGGAACGAGACCCTGTATTCAGAGAGCAGGTCCTGAGATTCATCCGACTTCGTGCACCGTCCATAGATGTGGTGTGCCTCGGATATGACGAGGCGGCATCGCATCCAGTATTCCCATGGACCGGACGATATCCAGCGCATGGCTGTCCTCAGTCATGACCCACCGGCTGGCGCGTCCCCGCTCCACCGGTCGGCCGGCGCGCCCCGCTGTCGGGTGCACGCGGCTCGCTGCGGAGCTGCCTGACTCGGGAGGACTGTCAGTGGGTGGCACGTCTGGCCGCGGGGCGACAGAGCGGGCGGTGAGCTGGTGAGACGCTCGCCGTGCTCGACATCTCACCAGCTCACCGGGAGGACTCCGCGACAGGCGCGGCCCTCACGTGAGCGCCACGCGTGACTGGATCGCCTGACGGTGGCGGTGCGTGCTCGTCTGTCAGGACCAGTGCGGCCGGCCCGTCAGCCTGGGGCTCAACTACCGCGGCATCTCCGTCATCCAGGACGGCCGCCGCTCCCACCTCTTCCGCTGGCAGGACGTGCAGAAGCTCAACTTCGAGAACAAGATGTTCATCGTCCACCTGGTGTTCGTCGAGGACTCGAGAACCAAGGTCGGTGACCCGCGCGCTGCGGGATCCGGAACCGGTATGCGTTTGTGTGCAGACGGTTTGCTGTGGCTCTGTGGGCCGGGTTCGTATCGTCTAGAGGTGTGGTCGTATTTAACGACGTTCTCCGACGTGTTTTTTTTTCAGTTCCTTGGTGCCCCAGGCTGGGTTGCGACAGCGTGATTGGCTTGTGGTGTTGTTCAGATTCCTTGGTTTGCTGCTATGTGATGTGTTTTTGTGTGACGCTTAGGCATCGTAGGCTTAGACATCGGCGCTCCAGATTTGCAACCGGCGGCATTTGAGGTTTCTGTAACATTCGTCAAGTACCACAACGCAACTACGCGAGATGAATGGGCAAAGCAGAGTAGCTAAATACGGTTTCACGGTCACCAAGCAGCTGAATGCGGTTTTAGACGGATAAGAAAATTACGATGACGATTTTGAATAGGCGCTGATGTGGTAAAGGAGGGAGTTGTACACTCATCTTTAATGAGGGACATGATAGATGTAGTGCAATGACAGTTTTCGCATGGCTTGTGTACTCATGTTCCCCACAAGTCATGTAATTTGATTGCACCGTACCCCAAATATGCGGTGGAAATAAGGCATAGGCAGCTACTACGAAAGTAGATTACGAGATACCATGACAATTTTACTCGCTAATTAGATAGGTAATAGATAATGCTAGGTTAGATAATGGTCTCAAAATCTTTAGATCGCCCAGATACATTTTTAGTGCAGAATGAGATGCCTTTGGTGCGATCAGTATTTATGTAACTTATCCCATGGCCCACAAAGTGCAACACGAACATGCAATTACATTGCCTAATCAAGCATGTATGGCGCTATGGACCCAGTCATAAGATCGAATATTCTACATCGCTGCTGACCTCAGTCTGTGGTTAGGCTACCAGCCGCTACCTAGAACACTGGCGAAATTTGCTGGACCATATGCTCCATCCTATGACGCGGTCGTTTTAACGCCGATCAGCACTTGCCTGTGCCGTGTGTACATACACCGCTGCATGCGAGGCTGCTGGTTTGTGGTTGGTTTGAGAGTGGGCGCTGCTGCACATGGCCTCGACGTGTGTCGGCCGGCTTGGCACTGACGCCGACGGCGTTCTGCAGAGTAAGCGGACGGTGGGCTACAAGAGCGACTCGGTGCAGAAGTGTCGCCACTTCTGGCGGGACGCCACCGAACACCGCCTGTTCTTCACGTGAGTACGGCGTCGCCGTCCGAGGGTGCCGCCAGCCGCCGCCGTGCCGCCGCCGCGCCTGTCATCAGCGGCCGTCGGAGACTGACGCCGGCTGTGACGCCGCCTTCGGTGTGTCAGGCGCCGGCCGACCCGCGGCCCGGCTCGTCACCCGTGCTCTGGCACCCTGATGTCCGCGGACGCTCCCGAGCTCCGCGCGGCGGCGGCGGAGGGTGCTGCGGGCGCGAGCCGCGCCAGGCCCCGACCTGACCTGACCTGATGTGAATGACCTGACATGACCTGACATGACCTGACCTGGTCTGACCTGGCCTGGCCTGGCCTGACCTGACCTGACCTGACCCGTGCGTGCGCGCGCCGGCAGGTGTGAGTCGTCACGCAGCGCGCCGCGCATGGTGCTGGGCGGCTCTCTGTTCTCGCGCCACTCGCGCGTGCGCTTCTCGGGCCGCACCGAAAGGGAGGTGTGCCGGCAGCCGGTGCGCCGCGACCCGCCCCAGTTCAACAGGTGAGCCCACCTGGCCGACGCGGGCCCCGCTGGCTGGAGGACTGGCTGTCGGAGGCGGTCAGACCGCGCGGTAGTCAGCTAATGGCGGAACACCTCAGCCATGGGTGAAAGGGTACTGGCATTGTCATGCAAGGATATTTGATGTTGATGTGTGGCGTTGGCTGTATCGGCGTGGATGCCCTTCCAAGGCCGTCAGTTGGTCACATCATTCACACCTAACCATGTATAGCATTACTATTTGGTTGGTGCATTGCATCTTTGGGTGTATCGTGTGGGTTGCGGTCAGAAGAATCGCGAGCCGTGCGGTTAATCATGGCCATCTGGAGACGGCCTTCAAGTCTCCAGACCTGCGCCCCCTCCGCTTACCATCTGAAGGTATTCTGTCCCTAATTGACGACGGTCTGTGTGGGTTCAGCGCTGTGTTCCTTGTGTGAGTATTGGGCGGGGCTGTCCTTCTGATGATGTCTCGACTGAGAGCACCGGGAGACGGCTCGTGCCAGCCGGTTCCGCCGACGGCGCAGGCGTCCGTCGGCACTGGGCCGGGACGCGACTGACCGGCGCCGTGTGGCCGACAGGTACGGTCTGCGGCCGTCCGTGCGGCGGAAGGCGCAGAGCGTGCCGGCCACGCCGTGCGACTCGCAGGAGAGCTCGTCAGGTGAGCGGCCGCCCCCTCCCCCCCCCCCCCCCCCCCCACCACTCACTGGGACACCCCTGTTCCCAGGTCAGGACAGCTGCCGCCGTCAGCGTAGCCACGGTACAGATATTGGAGGGGTTCATCAGGCTCTGGAAGACTAATCTTTCCTTGTTTCATATGAGAAGAAAGGCCTTCAACTTCTGGTGTTTTGGCATTTTAAGTTCAAAGTTCATCTGTTGAATGAATTGGGTATTCCACACGGAAGAACATTGCCTTGTTTACTATCGAACGTAGTATGTAAGATATCCTGTAACCTGTGCCTAGGGGTATTTTATTTAGGGGAAACAAACCGTAGCATTCGTAGTCACTTTAATGTTCCGTGCAAAAGAACGTAGCATACAAGTACTTGTAACCTGGGCCGAGGGACATTATATTGAGGGGAAACAAACCGTAGCATCCGTAGTCACTTTAATGTTCCACACAGAAGAGCGCAGCATATAAGTACTTGTATCCTGGGCCGAGGGACATTTTATTGGGGGGGGGGGGAAACAAACCGTAGCATTATTGGCCAATTCAATGACCACCTCTGAGACGCACGTTCAGGGAGAGCGTACACACCGCTAGAACACATGGAGGATCGGCACGCAGTAATGGAGCATAGTGCAAGCAATACCATCTTCAAAATATCAACTTCAGCGACAGCTTAAGACACTGCGGATCTCCAGATCTTAGAGTCACTGCACGTTCGAACTGTCGTCGGAGGATGAACTAACAAACTCCCGGTACCCGGACACCTGTCCGTGCCGGGCTGGACGGAGCGGGTCCACAAAATTGTCTATTCCAGGACGCCCTTGGTGTTTGTTGGTGAGCATGTCAATCGTTTCATGCGTTCTCCAATGTTTGTACTTAATGAGCAGGTACATACGTCCGTGTTGGCATATGCAGTGTGTGTATGGGTGTGTGCATGCGTGCGTGCGTGCGTGCGTGCGTGCGTGCGTGCTCTTTAAAGAGAATAGCTGCCGTTGTATTTGATCACAAACCCTTCCGTGATGAGTACCCTTGATCAGATATCCCTAAACATCACGCTTGAAAGTTCACATAGGTCGCCGGCCAAGGTCGTATGACTTCATCCCCGGAGTGGACGCCGCCCCTCCAGTTGCTTTCCCGCGAGGTTTTCTCGACGCGTGCGCGTCCTCGTGCGGTACACGCGTACATGCCTGTGTGGGTCCGTGTCCGGGCCGGACTGACACCTGCCGGCCGGCTCCAGCAGCTTGCGGCCCGGCTCGGCTGCCGCACGACTCGCCGATCCCCGAGCACACCAGCCTGGCCGACGACGAGGCCATGATGGTGTCGCCGACGGACGAGGCCGGCCGTCTGCTGCAGCCGCTCAGCGAAATCGCCGACTACACGCCGCCCTCCAGTCCCGGTACGGCCCCGGCCCTGCCGCACCACTCACGGGCGCGCGTACCGGCCGGCCGCGGCCGGCGCCACGGGCTGGCCCGCCCTCGGGGAGTGGTAGCGTGGACGGCGTGTGTGGCCCGCCTGCTGGACCAAGCCCGGGTTAAGGCGCACGCCTTCGGGACCAGCCCAGCGTCATGTGTGTGATTCGGCTCTTCTGAACAGCAGACCAGCATTCACTCCGCTCTCTTCGAGCTCAGTTTCAGGCCGGATGGAGTTTGTGTCCAGTACTTCCATCGGGCTGCACTGAGATGGTTCTCTGGGAGCGACTTTGATGTCATCTGGTGGTTTAGGCCTTGACGGCTTAGGTGTGAATGTTGACTAGCGGCGTACGCGCTTGGTTTGTATTATGCCTACGGGAAGAACACAGTAAGTGGCGTTCAGGTCCCTGTTGGTACACCAAATAGCGGGAAACCTACAATGGTAAGTTGTATTGCGGCTGGGTTAGATATTACAGCTGATTGTGTGACAAGGGAGTCAACAATCTGCTGTCTGTTTCCCGGCCACCATTCTGGAAGTTTTTCCCCGACAGGGTAGACGGGGCCGACGCTCTGGTATTTTGCCGGTGACTCCCGCCTGGTCGTGCCCTGAAGCCTGTGACTCAGATCGGCAGCGGTGACCAGCCGGCGCCTTGTCAGTGGCGCGCCTCCTGTCACGGAGTCCTCACAGAGTCCTCACGGAGTCCTCACGCGTGTGGTGTGCGCCGTCAGACCTGTCGCCGATCCGGGCGTTCGAGGACGGCGGCCTGGCGGAGACGGAGCCGGGGACCGAGTCGCCGCCGCTGCCGTTGGACGCCGGCCCGGCCGGCTCGCCGCAGCGCTGCGGTGAGTCCCGCCCCCGTCTGCCCCGCCCCCCCCCCCCCTTTCCACCCGCCACGCCCGCACTGCACTGCACGTGCTGGCCAGCTGCTGCGGAGAACGTGTGGTGTCCCTGGTAGCGTGGTGGTTGGGGATGTCGGAAGGCGTGTTTGTGGTGTTCGATGAGATATCCGAGACATCGTTTGTGCTGCGGGATGACGTAAATGGCGGGGACGGTGGGTCGCCTCTGTGTATTGGTTGTGTATCGGACGAAATAGTCAATGGAGTCGGTGGACCATCCGGCACTTTACTAAAAACATTTCGTGCACTCTGTCTGATTGTGACTGCAGTTCCCTTCGGCTTTTGCGCAACGGCTTGTATTGTTCTCGTTCATTCGGCTGTTCTCGATCACTGGATGGAAGTTTTGCCTGTGAGGCGGCTCGTGTCGACCTGGTGGGCTGCGGTGCGGGCGTCCGTGCCGCCCCGCTGACCGATGCTGCCCGCCCGGCAGCGGTCGTGACCCGCCTGGAGCGCGGCGTGCCGCCGGAGCCGCCGGGCGCCGGGGCCGGCGCCGGCCCGCCGCCGCCGTTGTGCGCGCGCGCCGGCAGCGTCCATTCGGACCGCCGGCTGCCGCCGCTGGTGCCGCTGCTGCGCGTGCTGCTGTACGCCCTGCTGACGATGGCGGCGCTGGTGCTGCTGCTGCTGGTCTGCGTGTTCGAGCTGGACACGGCGACCACACGCGAGCTGCGCGCCTACCCCGAGCTGCAGCTGCTGCGCCACCGCCTGTACGAGCCGGCCAAGCAGTTTGTGGCGCGCGGCTCGGGCGTCTAATGGGTCAGCTGCGACACGCGGAGGAGGCAGCGAGCCTGCCTCGCCGCCCAGCCTCGCGCATGCGCAGTATTGGAGCTTACCGTTCCCTTCGTTTACGGGACCCGCGATGTTTCCTTACGTCCTCGATTTGACATCAGTCCCTTAAGGCCGCTGTGGCCAGAGACGTGCCGTGACGTCCCAGGGGCCGGAATCGTTTTTGAACGCCTGTTGGGCTGAGGTGGCGCTCTGCCCGTCGGACTGAGGTGCGGAGCGCGGCGACGTTTTGATCGCGACAGCCTTGCACGCAAGAGCCTCGCATTGCTGTCCTCGTCCGCGCCTTGTGCACGGCCCTGCCGTGTCCTCACTGTGACGTGCTGACGCCCGGTGATGTCCCCCCTGTCGCGTGCCGACGCCCGGCCGTGTCCTCCCCGTCGCGTGCCGACGCCCGACCGTGTCCTCCCTGTCGCGTGCTGACGCCCGGCCGTGTCCTCCCTGTCGCGTGCCGACGCCCGGCTGCGTCATCCCTCTGCTGTGCCGACGTCCGGCCGTGTCCTTGTCACCCGGCGGTGTCCTCCCTGTCACGTGCTGACGTTCGACGGCGCGGCGGGCGACGAGTTGCGTCCGGTCGCGTTCTGACCGTCAGTCCCTTTCTGCATGCAGCCCGCTCGTACTAAGAGCCGTTGTCTGCTGTGGACCACGCGGCGGCTTACCTGGCTTGGGGTGCGGGCATTATGCGACATCGCACTGAACCGTGGCAGCTACAGTCCACGTGGGCTAGATCTGTAGTGTTTTACACGATTTGGAAGCTTATAACTCGCCGTTATTAAGGCGCGTGTCTGTGCTTTGCTTGCTACGCCATTACCGGCGAGGAAGATGCTAGCACGGTTGTGGGCAACTAACCGATCTCAGCTGCTTTTGCGGCGCGTTGCATTCCAATTCCAGCCGGCAGCGGCTTGTCTGCGGCTTATGTGGCCGGGATGTGTCCAACTGTGTTTAGTTGTCTAGTCTTTTAGACCAGGGGGTCGCGTGTTCATGGAACTGGTGCGTGATCCATGTTCGTTTTATATATTTGTACCTGGTTGACTTTTGTCTCGTTTTTGTTCAATGATTGCGTCACTGATGTACGTCCTTGTTTGAGATCAACGTTAATCATGTTATTTGTTGTTTTGTGTGGGCGCCTTTACCCATGAGATCTGCACACATTGCCGGCATTTAATAATCAAACTATTCAGTACAGTGGTATTTTTGGCGGAGGCGTCACGCCGACTCTCCCGAGGTGGCACTGAGTGAACCGATGCGCTGACCCCGGACCCCGGATAGCATTCGCCTCCCGAGACAAAGGCGGGCAGTCCCGCGGGCCATTCCAAACAGAGCTTACAACACGAGTTCCCAGAGCACAGCAGAGTTTGACGGATGGCCACCCCGCGCGGGCGTGGGCGTCCCGGCGCAGGCGCGGGCCGCTGCCGCCGGCCCCTCGCAGCACCCCCGCCGCGTCAGACCGCGCGCCAGCTGGTCCGCCGCCCGCCGGGCATTGGACGGCCTGTCAAGCGGCGCTCGTTCCCCGAGACTGCCCCGAAGACGTCACAAGCCGACACCGATGGACAATCGCTTATATTCTAGTGACGTACAAACTCTCGCGACGATAGCACGGCCTTGTCTGAGTATGGGAACAGATCAGCTTCTTTCAAGCGAGCGGACGTTACGCACGCGGCGTACACACAGGGACAGTCCCGCCCCGTCCACCCGTCGACGGAGACGAGTCGGGCCCGAATCCAGCGCCCGCTGCCCGCCGGGCTGAGCTGGTAGAGAGGAACAACAGTGCAGAGCGACAGGTCTGCCTCATGATCGGGAGACAACGCACGCACTCTCACACGCGTCCGCAGCCGGATGCATGCGGAAATGATATGTCATGCACGCCGAGGAAAGCCGAGGGTAGATGCTTATGGCTACCAACATCTCTAGCATCAGAAGGGCATGATAAGCGCGAGTCGTGACGCGGCGCGCCAGCGTGACTGTCCTCTCCCGGCCGGCGCGAGCCGCCGCCGGCGCCGCGCCGCGCGTCCGGCCGCGGCAGCTCTACCACAGACCGAACAGACGCTCGCCGCTGGCGCAGTACCAGCTGACCAGCATGACTACGCCCAGCAGCATGGCGATCACCAGCGCCACCGACACCGTCCGCCAGAGGCGCCACGATCGGCCACGACGCGCCGCGCGCCGCCGCTTGGCCGCCGCTGCCGCCGCCGCCCGACCGACGTCCAGCGAGAGGTCGGCGAAGTGGCGATCCTGCAGGCGCGCGTTGACAGTCAGCTTCGTGTCATGTCTCTGCATTCCGTTCAGCAAAAGTGAAGTGCGCCTGGACCAATGCATCAACTGATGAGAAGAACACGCAGATATTCCGCCTTTCTTTACCTTTGTTTGACGTTCACGTTTTACCAACATATTGTATTCCAAATCTAGCTGTGTTCTCAGACATCAAACCAGAGCGATAATAATCACCTAGTTATTGTGCCAGTCATTACACAATCAGCCCGAGGTGAACTGAACAGGCGATTCCTACTACCTGAACGGCCAGAGTCGATCTGTACTTTCCCACCCAACGAGAACGGGCCGGTCGGACCAGACGCGGCCCGCCAGTCCCGGCCGCCGTCTGCTCACCCGTCCCCAGCCCGGCCGCCGTCGCCCCACCCGTCCCCAGCCCGACCGCCGTCGACTCACCCGTCCCAGCCCTGGCCGCTGTCGGCTCACCCGTCCCCAGCCCGGCCGCCGTCGGCTCACCCGTCCCCAGCCCGGCCGCCGTCGCCTCACCCGACCCCAGCCCGACCGCCGTCGCCTCACCTGTCTCGTCGCCTTCGTCACGCCCAGCCGCCCGTACACGTTGGCGGCGTAGTAGCCGCTGCGCTGGCGGGCGGCGGCGCGGCCGGCCGGGCCCGACTCGGGTCCCAGTGGCGGCCGGCGCGGCCGGGCCGACCCCGGCTCGTTGTCGACCGTGTCGGCCGAGAACGTGACCCGCCGCTCGCTACCGCCCTCAGAGCCGTCCGATGGCAGCAGCTGGTTCAGGTAGGCCGGCGGCTCCTCCAGCGAGCGCTTCACGTGCGAAGGCTGAGCTAGCGGTTGAGCCAGCGGCTTTTGTTGCTGGCAGGCGGGCGCCGACACCAGCAGCTGGCTCAGCTGCAGCAGTTGGGAGAGCGCCAGCTGGTCAAGGTACAGCGGGTCGGCCGCTTGACAGCTGCTTCAGAACATAGGGTTGGTCTAACGGCGGCCCGTCCAGTGTGGATGGGGGCTTCTCGGGCAGCTGGTCGGGCTTTGGCGGCGGTTTCCAGGGCACCTGCGGCAGCTGATTGAGCTTGGGCGGGGCCTCCCATGGCAGCTGGTTTCCTTCGGACGGAGGTTCCCATTGCAGCCGGTCTGGTTTCGACGGCAGTTTCCACTGCAGCTGGCTCAGTTTGGACGATGGCTCCCACGGCACCCGGCGCGTGTGCGCCGCTTGCTCCGCAGGCCACGCGTACAACTCCTCCAGGCTGTCATCGTCCCGGCGCTCGCCGCAGACCTCATAGTACTCGCCGGACTGTGCGGAGCTCGGCTGCGGCTCAGGCAGCAGATCCTGCTCCGACCCCGTGGACGTGCGGGGCCCGGCCCTCTGCCAAAGGCGGCGCACGAGCGCCTCCGACTTGGCTCGCGCCGAAGCGGCGGCGTCGCCGGCCGACGCCGCTCTGGAGCCGACGCCTGAGCCCGTCTCCAGGCTGCGGTTCGCCTCTCCCCGCGAGCATCGGGCGCACACCGCCCCGGTCAGCAGCGTAGCCGGCTCGCCGACCGACGGAGGCCGGCTGGCGAGCCGCGAGGCCTCCCCTCGAGCGACTTCAGCCGCTCCGCGAGCCGCGCCGTAGCCGGGCTCGGCCGGCGCCCCGGCGGCCGGCCGCAGCGTGGCGCTCGGTGTCGGCTCCGGCGACGTCAGGATCAGCAGCGAGTCGGTCACGATCGAGTCGGGTGCGCAGTCGCCCCCCAGCTCCGCCGACTCGTCCGTCTCCTCCGGCTCGCGCTCGTTCGCCAGCCAGCGGGCGGCGAGAAGGCCCGGAGCCGTCAGCCGACCGCTGGCGGCGAGCGGACGCGACGTGCGCGGGCCGGCGAGGAGCCCGCCGCCGCCGCCGCCGCCGCAGTCGGCCAGCGACCCACGGTCGGCCGGCCAGGTGGCGCTGCTGCAGCCTGTGCGCCGCGCCAGCGCCGCCGTCGGATGCCCGGTGGAGTTGCAGGTCCGCGCCGGGGGCCAGACGGGGCGCGGCAGCGTGCAGAGCGCGGTGGCCGGCAGGTCCGGACCCCGCCGCAGCTCCGGATCCCACCAGAGGTCCGGATCCCGCCAGAGGTCAGAGGGCGCCGGCGGGCCGCGGTACTCGACGAAGCGCCGCGCCGAGACGGGCGAGATGGGAGCCACCTGCGGCCTGTCCGGTCCGCCGCCATCGCCGGTCCACCGCTCCTCGTCAAACACAGGGTTTACCCTGAAAAACGCACATCGGCACAGTTACGCCGGCTGAATCGAGATGAATGAATCGATGTCGTTCCTCGTCATTACGCTAGCCATGGGATTACATTTAAGAAACGGCTATATCCGTTGTAAGCCGGAAACTACGACAGGAATGGATAATTAGACAGCGCGCTTAATTATCACATGCTTCATACTTGACAGCGTGAGAGCCGACCGAAGACGCTGAACCCGACGACCCGCCGCGGAGGTTATTTCGGCCATAAATAACGTGACGAATAGTCATCCGGTAGTTGGACACTGCCACCTGTGTGGCATCCTCGCACGCAGCCCAGCACGGCGCCGCCTCGCCCCCAGCCTCGTCCCCAGCACGGCGTCGCCTCGTCCCCAGCCCGGCGCCGCCTCGTCCCCCAGCCTCGTCCCCAGCCTGGCGCCGCCTCGTCCCCAGCCCGGCACCGCCTCGTCCCCAGCCCGGCGTAGCCTTGTCCCCACCCCGGAGCCGCCTCGTCCCCAGCCCGGCGTAGCCTCGTCCCCAGCCCGGCGCCGCCTCGTCCCCAGCCCGGTGTAGCCTCGTCCCCAGCCCGGCGCCGCCTCGTCCCTCAGCCTCGTCCCCAGCCCGGCGCCGCCTCGTCCCCAGCCCGGTGTAGTCTCGTCCCCAGCCCGGCGTCGCCTCGTCCCCAGCCTAGAGCCGCCTCATCCCCAGCCCGGCGCCGCCTCGCCCGCCGTTAGACACGCGTCGGGGGACGATCGGCCGCCCTCGTCTGAGCGGCGCCGGCCGTTTGCCGCGGCTCGGCTGCCCGACACCGAGAAACGAGCGACATCCGGCGCAGCACCTGCCGGCCGGCGGGCGGCGTCCCCCGCCCCTCCCGGCCCGGCCGGCCCGGCCGGCGCGGCGGGCGCGGCGGCTCACCGCGACACGCCGTAGACGGTCGGCGGCTCGTGCGCCAGGCCGGCCGAGATGGTGGCCAGCGGGTCATCGGTGAGCAGCTGGACGGCCGACGGCGACCGGCGGCCGGTCAGCCAGCCGAGCATGGCCGGCCCGGAGCTAGCGCAGCGGCCGGCCGGGCGTCACCCAGTACGGACGGCGCAGCGGCCGGTACATGTCCGCCATCGCGACCGACCGAGCGGTGCTGGCTGCGGCAGGTCAGGACGTCAGGCTGGCGCAGAGCAAGGCGGATGAGGACGGGGACGAGCGTGGCGGCCCTCACAGCGTCTGATAAACAATGGTCGGGGGATGTGCACACCTCATCAGCGTCAAATGGGCGCAACGAATTCGGTGAAAGGGTACCACGATTCAAAGGGTCAGATTAACGTGACGGCGTGGTACGTGGTCATGGTGCGTGACGGCGAATGAAGCGTGCGATGATCCCGTCACGCCGGCATCCAAAGGTGAACGCGCAAGCTTTGAACTACTAAGGCGCCGCCGCACGCGCATTGTAGGTACTACTTGCTGAGTCTTAATATCAAATATAGGATTTGCGAACATCATTACACTCGCAACATGAGGAGACTGCGGGTCCGCACATTACCGGAGGCACAAACACCTCGAACATATTCAAAACTAAAACAAGCTGCATTCGGTGCCGGAGGTCTCCAGACGTGGCCACTGTGTACAGGCAAAGTGCAGACATCTGTTTGCCCAGCCTGCGGGTTTACAACCCCCTCGTCTGCAGCACTCACCTGTCGACTGCGACGCCGCGCGCCCGACACCCGCCATGGCGTCCGTCCCTCTCGCCCTCCTCCCTCCCGCGAGCACGGCTCACTGCCGGCCGGACGCCGCTCAGTCAGGTGACACGCGCCGCCCGCCCGCCGCCTGGTCACGTGACGCCTCCCGGCGGAGGGGAACAGCGCTGCGATCGGGGGTGAACGGCCGGCGTCCAGCGACGTCGCGAGGGGCGCCGACTTTCCTGGTGCGAGGCAGGACTTCCTGACGGAGCGGGTCAGGGATCGTCTGGAGTTGACGGATACGGCTGAAGCCAAGCGGGGGAGCAAAACGGGGGACAACCCAATAACATATGACAAATGCTGTTCAAGCTCTTCGGATTTCGACCACGTTTTGAATCCCAGGATCGGCTAAGCAGTTAATCGGTAGTTTAACCTTGTACTGCGGTCCTTACCTAAACGGCAGTTGTTCCAGTCTGAATTTGAAGTCTCAGAATAACGAATAACTATCACTGCGCTTGTGGCACAAGAAGAAAAAGGCTCCAGATATCACCGAGGACAAACGACCTGAAAACATGACACAAAACTAAAACAACTTAAAAGTAAAGGCTGGGATGAAACCGCAGAATGTGTGGCGCAGCCAAGGGGCGTCGATTTTCGTATATAGATGTCATGCCGGGCTCATGAACGACATTTTTAACTCATCGCCATGTGCGTTAGTCAAACCGTTTGACGAACTTTACTTTGATGAACTTTCTTTTGATGGACGTCAATTTCTCTCTTTCAATATATGTCACATTTATCAAGTAGTCCTCTCTTAAGTATGAAAGCAGTCATGGACAACATGTAATGCCAATACAGCTTTGTCAGACAATTGTCTTTGCTGAAAGGCTTTGTCTGACCATTGTCTTCGCAAAAAGGCTTTGTCTGATATCAAACTTTTTTTTCTCCCTTATGCCGTAATATTTCAGCAGAAGGTATTTAGAGCCCATTTTAGCCTTGAGGGAGGGCAGGACTTCCATAAGATAAAGCAAAATCGACACCCCTGCCCCCCCCCCTTTCCCCGTGTCCCCAACGTGCCCAGGCTTCCGGCTTTCGGAACGCTGCGCGACAAACAGGGATTCTCACCGCCGGCCTACCCCGACCTTCTGCCGCAGCCGCGCAGCTAGCTCATCTGCCCTGCCGCCAGCGCCGGAAGTCCTTTGTCCGCCAGCTCGCCGCCGGTGGCCGAGATCATCGCGTCGGATCGGTCCGCATCAGGCCGGCTTACTCATACAGAGCGGCGCCGGCGCCGGCCGCGCCGCCGGCGTTGGAGCGTGGCGCCGCCGGCGGCCCGGCAGGTGGAGGCAGAGCACGCTGGGTACGGCCGGCGCCGGCGGCGGCGTGGCCTTGGGCCGGGGCGCGCGGCGGACCGGTGCCGTGCTCGGTCACGCCCGCTGCCCCGCTGGGAACGGCCGCCTCTGGCCAGCTCGCGCCGCCCGGCCGGCCGGGCACGTCCGGTCCGGAGCTCGCCAAACGGTCCGGTCCGGTCCGCCTGAGTCATCCGCCGAACGGTCGTCTGATTCGTGTGAAGGCGCCCGCGTGCGGAACAGCTGACTCCGACTCTGAGCGGGGGTCTGTTCGGCTGACGGGAGGAGGGAATGCCGCGTCTTGCTCGTGCGGGGCGCAGTCCGTCCGGCGCGAGTGGGGAACGGCAGTCTGGCTGATGTGGTGAACAGCGTGTCTGGCGTGTGCGCGGACAGCTCTAGTGTCACTTTAAGAAACTGCCCGCGATGAAATCGGCTGTAAAGAAGTTTGTCTGGACCCGTGCAAAAAGCAGTCTGTTTGACTCGTGTGGGGACAGTCCGTTGTGGTCCTCCTGAGTTGTGTTGCGAACATCAGGCCCCGTCTGGCAAGGGGCAACTCTGCTGACCCGAGCAAGGAACGGTCTGTCGGACTTGGCGTGGGTTCGGCCAGCTCTCCTACAAGTACGAGCTCTATCTAATCAACTGTATGTCTGTAACTGTAACTGTAACTGGGAACGGCCGTACGTCCCTGCAATCGCTCGATGCATGTTTTTGTAATGGGTAATAGTGCTTCAAACGCAGCTCGAGCATGATGTCACCGCCTTGCCTGCCAGCAGCGTCGATTGGGGCATCCGGGCCCGCATGGACATTGTAGCATATTATTATGTCATTGCACGATGACGTAATGGACTGGGAAATGATCCGCCTAGTTTTATTGTTGCACAATGCGCACTAACCGACACCTTAAAGCGGTCGCCGATCACTACCGTACACATGAAGGCACTTAATGTAAGCATGGCATATAGACGACACAGCTATGGCACGGAGCAATGCACGTACATACTTAGCGATCGGTTTAACAGGCTTTCAGGTTCCAGGCTAACAGGTTTCCAATGGCGTATATCAGGCTGAATGAGTTCATGCAGCTGCTTTTCAGCTAACTGGTCGCATTATTCCACCATTGAAGCAGCATTGTAGTCTGAATCATGATCATAGGTGAACATTTTGGAGTTGTAGTCGTCCTCATACTCTTCGTCGGGAACGCCGAAGGTCACGACCTGCAGCAGTGTGCGGTGCGTCATCAGCAAAACATACCGCGCTCGTGCACGAGCTGCGGACCGCTGCCGCCCAGCCTACTCTCCGATCAGGAACTCACGATCGGAAATGCGGATGCAAAACTGATCTGATCGGTACTGGAGCACAGGGAACCAAACGACACGCTACAACGTTTCGTGTAAACTTGTAGAGCGAGAGAGAGAGGGAGAGAGAGAGAGAGGAGGGAGAGTTTAAGTTCACTTGTAGGATAATATACCAGTACGATTATGCTTATGCTTAAGCACACAGTAGGATTCGTGGGGCCCTGTTCTTACATACGAAGTGCTTCCATAAAGGCTGCCGCATGTCATCGCCACTCAACACGTGTTTGTAGAAAACCACTGCCGCCAAACTTGATCTTGTAAAACACTGCAGACCTTGGGATTTTCGCCGTTAGATCCGGGACGTCTTGTTCTGGTCAGGCTGTATTGCTTGAAGTCGAAAACCGGTGATATTCCAATGGCGCCCATCACGCTCTCACTGAAATCATCGCCATTATGACGTCAGAGGTGAGTGTGACGCCGCACGCCCCGCTGGAATACATCGAACAGCTCACTCAAAAAGCTTGGCAGAAAACCAGCACCAGCGACGCATTTCAGTGTTCCAATTTGTAACAGGTATCACTTAGTAAAGGCGGCTTCGTTAAGTTTTACTTGTCTATGCGGATTACATCATGGTGACCATCCTTATGAATTACGATAGTATACTTACTGAGCAATCTAAATCGCTCTCCCGAAATTCCAACGCGGGTTTGGCAGCTTTAAGTGCTGGGTCGACAGAAATATACATTCAAAGTTCCTATTTTCTATTTCTATAAGCTCAGAGCTCTTATCATTCGCATTAGAGTCCAATCACCTAACGACCTTCAGTATGCCTGGAGATACTGGCTAAATGACGTCATGGTGCTGAAAAACGGTTACATTTGCGGGACTCAACGTTTCGAACTGCACTCATCCTCAGGCCTCGTTATAGTCAAGAGTGATGAGCGCAGTGTGTCGTAAATTGAGTACCGCCAATGGAGTCATTGCTTAGCACTATACCGTCGTCTAACCAGTACCTCCTGGTGTATCGAAAGCCGTGAGCTTCTGGTGCATCGAAAACCGTGAAATCAGGACTAAAACTCAACACCATCATGCCGAAAAACGAGTGAAACGAAAAACTGAGGGACTTTCCTTCTTACATCAAGACAAATATGCTTAAAGATTGCAGACATATCTAGTGTCGCTTTTCAGTCGGGTAGTTCTTTTCAGAAGTAGCAGTATTTGGAATGCTCAGGATTTGTTCGTGTCCAAACAGCCAACACGCCGACAGTGACACGCGCAGCCCCGCAGGGTCCGTGCTCCGTGCTCCGTGCTCCACGCGGGGTCCGTGCTCCTGCAGAATGCTTACGCATACTCCGAGTAAGGCGCGCCCACGGCCATCACTGGGTTGCCATTGATGTGGAACCTCCAGGTTCCCTGATGCTCGCCTCGCACATCCGTATCCCACAAACCCAGGCACTGTGGACAAAGGCACGCATGCTGCTCAAATTGATAAGGTGTTAGACGATACACACCATTGGCTCGGTATGGTAAGCGTACTCCGTAGCGTTGACACCGCGCCGTTAACTTGAAAAAACACCGCAAACAAACGGATGCACGTATGGAAGTTTTCAACATCATGTATTATCACAGACCACAGTACATACAAGCCCTGAACAATCGGAACACCTTTGAAAGGCTGCAATACGTGGTGCAGAATTTTTTCGTCACTCCAAACCATTCCATGGATACGTGGCTTACGGCATTCAGGAGCTATAGCTTATCATTACCGAAATGTAGCCAACGCTGTGAAATCACCATGGCTGTAAAAGCCTTCCAAAAACCGAGAAGCCTCTCAGTGAAATCAACTTCTTTCATGCAACGTAATAGGCTAATGTTAAACTTACACGAGAAGGGGGCAGCCACGGATCTTGCCTCCCCCCACCCTCCCCACTCACTGTCCCGAGGCTTATACAGCCCGCTGCCAAAAACACCTCGTGAAGACTAACAAAGCGTTGTCTGCCCGATGTCTTAATGATCTCTGGAGTCAGCCGGGTGAGACGGTGGCAGCGCGGGTCAGTGACGCGTGAACGTTCCGCGCCACAGACCCCGTCCACGGAGGACTGACCGCGCTCCCGGCCCGCCCCACACCCTCCCCTGTCTGAGCTGCAGATCAGCGAGCCACCGCTGGGAGCACCCCACACCCTGTCCCTTCTGAACTGCAGACGAGCGAGCCACTGCTGGGAGCACCCCACACCCTGCCCCGTCTGAGCTGCAGACCAGCGAGCCACCGCTGGGAACACCCCACACCCTCCCCTGTCTGAGATGCAGACCAGCGAGCCACCGCTGGGAGCACCCCACACCCTCCCCTGTCTGAACTGCAGACCAGCGAGCCGCCGCTGGGAGCACCCCACACCCTGCCCTGTCTGAGCTGCAGACCAGCGAGCCACCGCTGGGAGCACCCCACACCCTGTCCGTTCTGAACTGCAGACCAGCGAGCCGCCGCTGGGAGCACCCTACACCCTGCCCTGTCTGAGCTGCAGACCAGCGAGTCATTGCTGGGGGAACCCCACGCCCTGTCCCGTCTGAGCTGCAGACCAGCGAGTCATTGCTGGGGGAACCCCACGCCCTGTCCCGTCTGAGCTGCAGACGAGTGAGCCGCCGCTGGGAGCGCCCTACACCCTGCCCTGTCTGAGCTGAAGACCAGCGAGTCATTGCTGGGGGAACCCCACGCCCCGTCCCGTCTGGGCTGCAGACCAGCGAGTCATTGCTGGGGAACCCCACACCCTGTCCCGTCTGAGCCGCAGACGAGTGAGCCGCCGCTGGGAGCACCCTACACCCTGTCCCGTCTGGGCTGCAGACCAGCGAGTCATTGCTGGGGGCAGCCCACGCCCTGTCCCGTCTGAGCTGCAGACCAGCGAGTCATTGCTGGAGGAACCCCACACCCTGTCCCGTCTGAGCTGCAGACCAGCGAGTCATTGCTAGGAGCGCCCTCTAACGGTCAGCTGGTGAGGAAGGTACCGAGTACACGGGAAAACGGAGGTCACGTGTGGAAACAGCGCGCGCGCAAGCACGGTAGCTTACCGTCAGTACGTTCTGTATGGCGGCACGGTCGTAAGCGTGTTTCATTTCAAAAATGATCACGTAGGTTTTCTTCCTCTCCTGTAAAAGAACAAACGGCGCTCGACAGCACAGTGCAATTCTCGGATAGACAGGACGAGCCTTTGACGAGTAAAACACACGTCAACTGTCAATGCACGAGCGAACGCTGCCAGAGGGTCTCAGGTCCGGCACACATTTGGGCATATATCACAAATCAGATCGGTGGAAATGCCGGACAAGACGCATGGAGATGTAATTTTCAGCACGTTCTACGTAACTTTCATGAAACGGCAAGCTGCTCAGTTCCCAGTTTCCCTGTCGTGCGGCCCATAGCCCAGCGGACAGCTGGAAGGTGCGTCATTTTGGGCTGCCAATGATGCGGAGACGTTCATACCACAGTCTACTGCCTCCCGCAGAGTAGATGGACGGAAGCCATGCATACACTTCTCGTATCCCATACGGCACGTATTTCGGTAGATGCATCCGCCGAGATGACGTCATGAGAGCCAGAAAATTATCACTTGCATCGTCACCGCTACCAGGGCACAGAGGGAGACATGGCCTGATGAGAAGCAATCATCAGTGGAAAATATCCTTGTTTTTTAGTCCCTTTTTGGCCCTCCAGACCATGAGATTGGTTAGTTTATAACCTTTCTGCAGTTTCTGCGATTGTCGCTGAGTTTTCAAAAGCCATAAATTATCAATACTTGAACCATTTTGATCACACGTATTTATCTGAGGCCGTGTGGACAGATTTACGCCACAGTTGTTTCAGTATTTGCCTGGGAGAGGTGTGACTGAATGGTTTATTTTACTCCAATGAGACAGTTCATGTTCAACTCTAACGTGTTGACCCATCTATAATGACCCAATTCCCTGTCGAATACTATGAGGCTGTTATGAAGACCCACTTCTTCCCTGGCATGTTCGCATCACCTTATACGCCGCCAGTCGAGTTTTCGGCGAAGCACGCCATTAAAACAGAGGAGGTTTTACATGGAAGACGACATTTTTGAGAGCTTGCTGGCTACGAAACTCTAGCTTGATAAGCTTCCATCTGTCATAATGAGCCCGTTATGCCTGTCACCTGCCACCATTCATGCTTGCTGCTTCAGAAGTGACCCAGGTCTCTCCCCCGCACGTCACCAGTCTCCGTCACCGTACGTCACCAGTCTCCGTCACCGCACGTCACCAGTCTCCGTCACCGTACGTCACCAGTCTCCGTCACCGTACGTCACCAGTCACCGAGACTCACCTCGGGGTCCTCCGTCACGGGGAACATATCGAAGCATGTCCGGTAGTAAACCTTCCCAGGCGGCAGGCGGAGGTTCTTCTGGATCATCTCGTACATAGCTCTCCTGTAGTTTGGGTAAGTCATGCTGGAACAGAATATACTTTAGTCCGCACGCTCCAGCACCGACGGGGATAAGATTGGGTTGGAGCAGCCATCCGTTCTTCAACAGGATAATTCAACCGTGCGTTCTCCTGGCTGGGGTATAAAGATCTTCACTTCACTACCACGGCACAGTTAGATAGATGTGTGGCTTTTTTAATCATTTTTAAGCGTGGCAGTAACCAGGAAATCAATCGGTCGATCGGGCGCCATGTTGTCTTGGGTATAAGCTGTCCAAATGCTTCTTTATGCTTGAATGACTTTTGTCACCAATAATCCGCTAAATGGTACATTAAGAGTTCAATGTTATTTCTGGCATCATGTACCCAACAGTCCCATGTCGGGGTTGTGGATCCCATTCGGATCCCATGCTGGGCCGAGGCTGTGACGGAGGTGCAGCTTCGCATCTGAGCTGCACCGCTCCACATGTCTCGACCGACCTGGTGACCTTGTACAGCTCAACATCAGGTGGTGTGTCCCGAACGACCTGGTGACCCTGCACGGTCGGACACCGGGTGTGTCCCGACCGACCTGGTGACATTAAATAGCCCAACATCGGGCAGTGTGTCCCGACCAATCTGTTGACCTTGCACAGCTCAACATCGAGCAGTGTGTCCCGACCAACCTGGTGACCTTGCACAGCTCAGCGTCGGGCAGCGTGTCCCGACCAACCTGGTGACCTTGCACAGCTCAACATCGGGCAGTGTGCATCGACTGACCTAGAGACATTGTACAGCTCGACATCCGGCAGCGTGTTGAGTGACTTGTCGGAGAAGTACTGCAGCTGCAGGAAGCTGTACACGTGGCCGCCGAGGTAGGCGAAGTGGTAGGTGCGCGACACGTCCGGGATGATACACTCCCGGTACAGCGACACTACTTCAGTGCGGAACCACATGTCCCAGTCCCAGTCCTGTCGGAAGACGGGCAGACTGCGGATGGAGGGGCAGGGGGCGGGAAAGGGGGGGGGGCGGACATGTTGGGATGGCGACAGCAGACCCACAACTTCTAACGGTCAGTCAGAGACGACGGCACAACCATTGCTCACTGTGTGCGAGAGCGGACGGCAGAAACGTGTTGAAGGGGGACACCGGCGATGCGTGCCCTATTATAATTTGCTACATGTGGTAGTACGATGTGACAAACGCCATCAGTCAAAATAAAATTGGAAAGACCCTTAAGAGTCCTTGAATTAAAGCATAGCATGTTGTCAAACATTACGCACGGAATTTACCGAGCTTTTAACATTGGGTGAAATGAGCGCCATTTGCATTGTGTTTTTTTTGTTGTTGTTGCTTTTTTGTTAGAAAATGAGATGCACTCTAGATTGGGGCGCGGGGGGGATAGCGACATCTGACATACGCCCTTTGTGAACAGTGCGCAATTTCACACACACACATCCCTTTTTCGTACCATTATTTTGCTGCCTCCAACAAGTCAGCTTTTTCTATATCGGTTGATTCTTCCGGGGTTGGCTTTTCATAGTTACATCATAAAAGATTGGCAACGACCTCAACCCAGTAAATAGACATCCCTTGTTGCAATGCCTCCCAGCCTCAGTAGCTCATTGGCTCATTCGGAATGGAATCATGGCACGCCTTATCTGAGTCTAATGGGACTAATTCGCAACATCCGCGCACGCGTTGGTCTTAGTTGAACGCCCGTATCTTTATTTGATAAAAGACCGATAACGGTAAATTTACGTTCATTGGGGCAAAAACCAACAAATGTCTAAATTTTATTGAAAAGAGTGTGGCATCATTATGTTAGCACTAACTTCATGTCTATATCAACCGTCTACCGGTAGCATCAATACACAGGGACCTAATTTTGAACGAGATCTGAAATGTGCAAAAAAATGGGATGAGCAGGAACAAAGCCCTTGTTATGTTATCAGGATAATCAGAACAGCCGTGCATGCTTACTCCGGATTTTTTTCGTCGTCATGAACGTGCTTGTCCGTCATTTGGCGTTTGCGGAACTTAATGTTTTGGTCCGTAGATCTAAATCCGCAAACTTGAAATAGCGATACGCCACGTGATAACCAAACAAAAGTTTCCAGAGTAACGTTTTCCGATCTTTTTGATAGTCATGCCGATAAATGATAAGCTTCGCCATTGTTTATTTCATTGCCGTGCACTTCCAATTTAGTGCCGCACTGGGCTCTTGTTTAAAAATGGTGACGTTAAAAGGGCTGCTGTAGGCATCAGAACCCAGAGCACACCCGACGACCTCGGCTAGCATAAGCCAAGGCATCGGGCCAAATGTGTTCCTTACCTTCCAGTCCGCTTTCCACGCCGGCATCATTTCGCCCATCAGTACTGATTTCTTCATCATCCACCCCAGGCCGGGGAAATAGGAAGTCCTGCAAAAGGAAGCAAATTTAAGCCATCGTAGCGAGCATTGGCATGTGCTTGTTTAATTGGCGGAGTGGATATTTTGCGACGCATGCGACTTGGGTTATAACAGGGACTGTGTCACATTTGGATGCGGTTTTGAACTGATGTAGCTGTTTTCGAGATCGTGCAGCCTATTTCGCGTCGCCATTTAAAAGTGGACCAAGACATTCACAACGTCATAGAGATGTCACACGAATGCCCCTCCTCATTGTTTGTGTTATGCTCGTCGTCAAGATAAAATCATGGCCGCTGTAATATTTGTTTTGCCGTAATGTAGCGAGAAAATGTCCAAACGACAGAAAGCAATTGGCCGGCAGACATTTCGAGCTGCCGATAGAATGTCACGATCACGAGTTGCTGTCTTTAATGACCACAGGCATTTGGGCAATTACTTGTCATGACGGACGTGCGCCCAATAATCGGCTTTCTTAGGAAACGCTCATAAATATAATTTTTAAAAAAAATTCTTACCGCGGAATATACAAGAACCTCACGGGAAAAGCCACAAAACAGGCACACATAACATCCGTAAATAAATTCCCCCCCACACACGCACACACACACACACACACACACACACACACACACACACACACACACACACACACACACACACACACACACACACACACACACACACACACACACACACACACACACACACACACACACACACACACACACACACACACACACACACACACACACACACACACACACACACACACACACACACACACACACACACACACACACACACACACACACACACACACACACACACACACACCACACACACACACACACACACACACACACACACACACACACACACACACACACACCACACACACACACACACACACACACACACACACACACACACACACACACACACACAGACCAGTGTCGCCGCCTTGCGGTGCATAGAAATACCACAAGTGAGTCACGCAATCCGCTACAACGGCAACTCTGATACAGCACTTTGGCAGCGGCTCTCACGTCACACGAACGTTCCGTAATGAAATAACGACGCATTGAAAAGCAGATTTACCAATTTGGTAAGTTTGGTTAGCTAGAGTCGCCTTCCCTCCAAAAAGCATATCTATACTTAAAAGTGAGCATGTTGTAAGGGACAGGTTTATATTCTTTATCCGGAGATGGCGGAGGTGATTTAGGACTGGTGTTCTTGGTCACAATAACAGGGTGAATAAAAATTCATCACAGTGGAATCGACCATAAAAGATTGGCTAGGTGTGGAACCACTGACAAATTTCGAGGTCAATCAAGACCGCATCCCCTGCTAAAACAACCGAATGGTGCAGCTTTGGCTCGATGGAGCACTCGCATCACATGCAACCACTACGCTTCACTGGCGGCTTAATCGGATAAAATTTTAAGCGGATTAGAAGTAGATTTCAAACTCTTATTTCACTGCGCTAGTGCAATCCGTGTGCATCCGGTGGCGACGTCGCTATCCAATCACCGCCGACGGGTATCGAATTTAACCATTCCTTTCGCTGAGTCCGGCCGATGGCCGACGGCAAGCGTTGCGGACGAACGGAAACGGGCGTGTACAGACGCGGTGCCGACCGGGTTCCAGGACGGTTAGAAGGCTGGCTTTGATGGCCATACGGTCTGGGTGACGTAGCGCAGGTAACGGTAGATAAAATGATATTCATGCGGTATACAGCCGCTGTGCGGTTTCTGGTTAATTTTTTCAAGTGCGCGGGATTGCACTGGAAAATAGTATTCACATTTTTGTTTAGAACACGTTGAGCTTTCCAGGCCCATTGTTTACTAGAGCCTTGCCGAGGTACTCCTCATTAAGATGCCGTCTTCAACTGTTCATTTGAGCCCACACTGAGACGGGAAGCTGAGTACCACACATGCTGGACATTCCAGCTCGGCTTGAATGCAATGGAGTCCCCCAATATTGTAACGCACAGGGTCTCCATTCTCACACATATGCTCTTTAATGCCGCTCGCCGGAAGCCGGCATCATGCTAGTCCACCTGGAGAACGTTTGGTAGATGACGAGAATGGTGGCTGCAGAAACGGCGTTGCTCAGAGGAAGGATGTCGTGCTGACCTGTACAGCAGGGCTGGGTCCTTGGAGCTGTGTCTGTAGCTGTTGTCATTCCAGGCGGACACGCAGTACAGCGTCACGTCCTCGTCCAGCAGCGGTGCGGTCTGGGCGAAGTAGCTGAAAACAAATACGCATTTGCTTCCGAAAACAGCGTCAGGTTGTAAAACAGCGCAATGTAACGCGTGCAGTATTAGCTCTTCACCGAGTTCATTTAATGTGGTCTTTATGACGCGTCACGAACTCCAGCACCTTTTGCATGCCGCTATCATATATTGATCAGAAATCAAAATGACATGAGTAAAAAAGCTCAATGCACTAAATCCTGACCAGGTGACACGCCTTTAAAACTGACTTAGTAGCTACACCTGTTGAGGGTCAAATTCTGACCTGATGAAGTCGGGTGACACATAGAGATCGTCTTCAAGGACGATCATTTTGTCAGCGTCCGGAAACAGCTCGAACGATGTCCGTATGGCGTTCTTCATGTTCATGCTGATCTTGGCGCTCTGGAAAACGACACTTTATGTGATCATTTACTGCTGTGATTGCTTTTTTATTCACACACTTCACCAGGACCAAATAAAGTGTGATGATCTTGCTTGCGTCGTATTCCTTCACACATGTCATGTTCTTATTTTCTCTGTCATGTTCCTGAAGTGCATGCCAACCCTAAATACTCCGCGTTCGCTGCAACATGTGGCAGCCCTCCTAATCGATAAACAGCAGTGAAGACGCGCCTGTGACCCCGGAGACAGCCACTTCTTCCGAGGTGCGGGCCGACCGCCTGACCGCGCCAGCGAGCACAGACTCCCACCCCAGGAACAGGGCTCAATTCCCTGAATACAGCATCCGGCAGTCGAGTGCGTCGTAACCCCCAATGGGAACGACGGAGTCCCACCCACCCCACCTCATCCCGGACGCGGCGTGGAGTCTGCCTCTGCGGAGGCGGGAGGGGGGAGGAGGGGGGGGGGGGGGTGACCGTGGAATCTGCCTCTGCGGCGGCCGGAGGGTGACCGCGGAGTTTGCCTCTGCGGCGGGGGAACCACGGGGTCTGCCTCTGCGTCGGCGGGTGGGGGGGGGGGGGGGGAGGCGGGGTGGCCGCGTGACCTAACCTGCCTGTCGACTGCCATCGTCTGCACCACCACCCGCACGTCCAGCAGCGCGGCCAGCTCCAGGATCTGGTCGTGGTAGTCTTGAATGAAGATGGTCAGCCGGGTGCGGTTCAGACCGCGGTTGGGCAGCAGCGTCTGCAACATGCTGGGGAGCCTCGTGGTCACTCGGTTGCCCCCTGCGCTCATATCAGATGCGGATACACGGGCGAGCGGCCAAACAAGGCGTGTCATGTGCTGTCATGAGACACGGACCGAGGGCCATAACAACGGACAAACTCGTCCTCTTACCCGCGCTTCTAACTTCGCCGCACAGTGCTCATGTCGCGGCAGTCCGGCGTCGTTCACAGCGCCCAACCAGACCGACAAAAGACAAAACAAAGTCATCCGTTGCGCCATGAAAAGCTATTCTATGCTTGCAGCCGTGTGTTAAAAACGGAATTCATTGGTCGTTCACAGTTGTCCTTCTCGTAAATGAATGCGTTTGAACAAGGCCCATTCTAATGCGCTTAAATATGCCCCGGCACACTCCCTAGAACTTCATTCCATATCCCTTAAGTCTGCTGACGTTTCCGGTATGTTTGCAGTATGTTTGCAGTTTCCGGTATGTTTCCGGTATGTTTGCTGATCATTGTAGGCCAGCTTGCTGAAAGCTGGCCTATCTGATTGGCTGGACGGCGGTCTACTAACCGGTAGAGGTACGTTCCCCGGTCGCCCCCTAGCACAGCGATCGGGTACGGGAACGTCCGGTTGTGAAGGAGCTGAAGTGGACACAGCGCGGTCAGAGAGCCGTTCAACAACAAAGAGACAACGTATCCTCAGGACACAACCGCGAGATAGCAGTGGGATTCTCCTCGCCCAGCTGTCCATTCCAATGTCCGAATGCATCTCCAGTCAAACCATACTGTCATACGACCCGCGGATTAACGCCGCGGAAAGTTTCGTTCATGTATTTCCCGGATGCTGATTGGCATATGGTACGCCTTCTAAGCGGCGTGTGGTGTGGTGCCTGTCTGGCCGGCCCGCCCGAGCTGAGCTGCAGGCGGCCCTCGGGCGGCCTGGGCGGCGCCGCTCACCGGCCGGAACGGGTAGTGCAACGGGTCGGGGTCGGAGCAGTTACACAGGTGGCCGAAGCCCTCGTGCTTGTCGCAGAAGAGCGTCCTCTGACGGGCCTTGATCCCGTGCGGCCAGGCGCACGGCTCGCCTGTCGGTCAGCGACACACCGACGGTGTTTGGACCGGCAGCAAGCACACAGGGGTGGGCGGCTGAAGTGTTGAGGAGGCTGCGGACCAGTGCCGGCTCATATAATCTGGCTTGCATTGATATCCTTAGACATGTTCGTAAGGTACAAGCTGTTTTCTTTCGCAGTGGTTTCAAGTACTCGAGATTAGTTCCTCGCTCTCAATGTTGCCAGGCTGCATTCCAGACATGATGCATCGCTCCTCATACCGCGTGAATCAAATATGAAAGGCGGCTCTGTAACCGTGATTCAATTTGTGACGCCGCTGTGCCGCTGTCAGCCGAGTGAGAGGCTGAGCCCATCTAGAGGGGCGATTGTGTATCGACACATAGAAACAATACATACGGTTCCAAAATCTGGTAATGGGGCAACAGCCGTGGGCATGAAATGGGCATGTGCCGTGCACAACGTCGATAGTCTTAAGGAAGGGAAGGGAAACCATCTTCAGGCATGTCAACATTCTCCAATCTAATAAGCAGTACATGGTCTGTTGGCCTGCACATCCGAACGGTTTTGCTTACCAGACTGACCGAACTAGCTTAAATGATCGATCTGATTTGTGCATCGAATGCAATTATTATTTATACCATCATCCTTCCCTAGCGTATATGTACAATGGTATATATGTATATATATGTATATATATATATATATATATAGAGATATATATATGCAATGGTATATATATACATATATATATATATATATATATATATATATACCATTGTACATATATACATTACGTGCTCAGCACACCAGACGAAGGTGATATACCAAACAATTCTTCTATCCGTGTTGTCGACATTTCTCATTTCAATCCTTCCGTAACATTAGAACTGCTTCGTCATTTCACTGGTCTGGCGTGCCTGACGGACATAGCCGCCGAAGCCGTCCAAACGGCCGTGCCGACCCGACCCATTCGACACGCCTGAAGCCCGTCCGGCCCGGCCCGCCGCGCTCCGAGCGCCACCTACCGAGCGCCGGGGTCGCCGGAACGTCGACCGTCAGCAGCAGCGGCTCGCTTGGCTCGACGCCGAGCTTGCGGCGGGCGACGGCCTCGGCGAGCGTGGCGCCGCCCTGGCGGGCGACCACCGCGAACCGCTCGGTCGGCCCGAGGGTCGCCAGGTACGGCGACAGGTCCGCGAAGAAGCGCCGCGAGGTCGCATCCAGGCTGAAGCTCGCCTCGTGCTGCCATAAGGAGATCGTGAATTGGCTGAGAAACAGCTGCCGGCCGCCGTCCCAGCAGCGGCACGCACCAGAGGAGTAGTTTTGCAAAATAAGCTGGAGGGCTGAGCGGTGAAAAACGACGAAGTGTACCCCAAAATGCGCCAACACACAGGCTGCTCCTGGGGTGTGGCTCATTTCCTGATCAGCTATGATATAAATCTCGCATGGTATGAAATGGGGGGGGGGGAGGAAGGCTGTAGGTCTGAGGCAAATCGGCTTCACGAGAGGCTCTCGCTTTTCGGTGTATAGCAAAACTATCGTGAAAAATAAGGCCATGGCCAAGAAACCGGATATCGGTGTGCTGGAATTGGTCTTGAGTCACCTGAAAAGCACGTTTCGTGCTATGGTTTTAATAGGGATGGTTCATTATCGCCGGCAATAGTGGTTACCACCACTTTCCTTTGTCTTCAGGTGCACAATGAGCGGGAACAATTCAACGTCGTAATGAATGCTGAAACTAGCGCTGCATGACAATGAGAGCTATCAAAACATGGTATAAACTCACGCTAGGCAGGTGGTTGTATGTTTGCAGGTAAAACGGACAATCACAGTGGAAGTCTGTTCAGCCAAAATGAGTTTATTTTTAATGAGCTTTTTTAATTAACTAGCAAATTTAACTAGATTTGGTAATTAGCTTATTTTATGCAGAACTGGATAAAATGTACGTTTTTATGCTGCTATGGGCCCACCTTTACTTGAGGCGTGACTAGTTCAACACATCATATGCATTACACACATATCGTACATTGCATTTCTGCCATGCCATCCACACATTGGTTTTGTTCATAACCCGACCTGTGCAAGGCTCTGACATCGTTTCCGACGAAGGGATCTTCGTCGCCGCGTGCCGGCGCTGGCGGCATCTGTCGCCGGTGACCCCTTGCGTACCTGTGAGCAGAAGACGAGAATGCGGCCGGGTTGCACGCGCTGCAGGAACTCCATGATGTCGGTGAAGCCGGCGCCGAAGTGTCCCGGGTTGAAGCGGCGGGCCATGATGGCCCCCGTGGTTGGGTGAAGCACGAGCATGTGTAGCCCGCTGTGGTCCCGGTCCGAGTACTCCTCGTAGTGGATCTGGGGGCGCAGGGCTGAGGTGGCGAGCCAGACGACGGCTGCAGGTGACACACGGGTGCTGCAGCGCATTTCACTACTTGGGCTCACGCACATTGAACGGACAGGTATGATAACTGGGTAAGAGACATACCACCACCTTGCCGGGCATACGTTTATAATAAGAATCGTCAATCGATGCATAATGGACACGTCCTTGAATTAAAAATGGTATGCTGCCGCGCTGTTCTGTTGCATGATGCAAGTAAGAACCTTTCGACACATCTGCAATGGCTTTATCATCGTCTTATCATCGAGAGCCAATCGAATGGGAGCTGAACTGAATGCAATATGAAGTGTTAATGCTAATATCAGCGGTGCATTTGATGGCTGCCGCCCACGCAAGCAGTTTAGCGGAGATAGGTTTTCGTGCCTTTGAATGTTTTACTAATAAGCCCACGTACGGTTTGTTGTACTTACGTATTTTCCATTAAGCCTGATGTAGCTATAATTGCGCGCTGAAGCCACTTGCAAGTGAAAAGATGACGCCTGTGCGTACTCCAAACCATTTTCTGACCGGTCAGTGCCTGAGGAAGAGAAATGATATTACAGGGATGATGTGTGCTGTCAAATATGTCGCGGGGATCTGATACTGTGTGCTGGGGAATATCTCGCGGTGATCTGATGCTGTGTGCTGTGAAATATGCGTCGGGGACATGATGCTGTGTGCTGTCAAATATGTCGCAGGGATCTGATGCCGTGTGCTGTGAAATAGGCCTCGGGGACATGATGTTGTGTGCTGGGGAATCTGTCGCGGGAATCTGATGCTGTGTACTGTGAAATATGTTGCGGGGATCTGATGCTGTGTGCTGGGGAATATGTCGCGGTGATCTGATGTTGTGTACTGGGAAATATCTCGCGGTGATCTGATGCTTTGTTCTGTGAAATATGTCGCGGGGATCTGATGCTGTGTGCTGGAGAATATGTCGCGGGGATCTGATGCTGTGTACTGTGAAATATGCCGCGAGGTCTGACATGACAGGATGCAGTTGATACACCTATGGTTAAGTTAGTCGAATACGGTGATCGATGGAACAACAGAACGAGTCTACGCTCCAGCGGCGGAACAAGGGATAACCATCAAGTCCATAGGATGCAACGCTAGGGGATATTCCCTCGCAGAGCACACAACAGCTAAGTGGATGTCACCACACAATTTCCCAAGAACGTCGGGCTGCGTCCAAATGTGCACGCTCCGGTCGCACCTAGGCCTGCTGTGATGATGGCGGCGTTTGCGAGGACAGATGTCAGGAGATGAAATGCCGTCCACTCTATCACGGTCACCCGTCCGTAGCTCGGCCTGAAAGCGAGACGCGCGAGCCGATATAATGCATGGGGCGCCTACCAGCTGAAGTGAGCAAGTGATGCACATGGCCATGGTGTAAATAGTCTAGAGATACAAAACAGAAAAGCTGATAGCTTTCGAATGTAAGATTTTCCAGTCATTCTATATGTGAGCAGCGGGAAATCCGAGCGCAAATAAGTATCGCGATCTGTACTCCGCAAGCCTACCAATGCAAAGTAGGAGCTAAATAAACCAAGACATTTAAGTAACAAAAATAAACGCAGGCACTAAAATTGTATGCAATATTCTCTAGTGAGCATAGTCATCCTCGCCAAAGTCAATGTAACATAACCTGGTTGCTACAACAATAAATCAAGATAACAGCAGGTCATTAACATAGTTTACGAAGAGCTTAACATAACGAGAACCGATAGTCTTTGTGATCTCCTCTTTCAGCCATTGCAAAGCATCTACAGATCCTCTCTCACCTGACCCAGTCGTTTGACTTACATGGCTGTACAGTTCTGCCGCTCGACACTTCAGTCTTGTGCTGCCCCCCTACAGTCGGATGCTGTCTCCCCGCTCAGCCGGCACCGCGCAGAAACATCGCAGGTCTCCTGGCGTCCGCTCTTCCGTCACGTTCTGCCGCGCCGCTCAATCTCTGCCAGCTGCAACTGGACGATCGCTGCGGCCAACTATGCAGAAAGCCCTCAGGCACCCTGACCAAGTCACTGACCGCTGGCTCCACCGGCGATGTCAAGGCCAAAAACAGTCGTGACGAGTGCGGCAGAAACCTAAGAGGAATTACAGAGGCACTGCTAGCACGCGTCCCGCGGGTCTTATCCATCCGCGGACGTCCGACTATGTTATCGTCCGGCTGGGCGGAGACTTCATCTCGCTAAAGGTCAGCAACCTGTGCTGCAGTGCTGCCATCTAGGGTACCGCGCCGAAGATATCTACTATGAGTACAGGCACCAGGTGCTGCTGATGTCTCATGCACCTTATGGAACATGTGGGCCAAATTGCCAGCAAAACACCGTTTACCATCCATCAGTCACAAGTTCGCACTCAAATTGTGCCGAGCTGATGGGTTTGCGAACCTCGAGCAGAATAATGGTGATTTAGACACGCCATCTCTGATTACCTTGTTGACTCGGAACCGCCCATTCGCGCCTTCTCATCTTTTCGCAAAATGCCTGCATCTTTGCACACCTCTAAAGAGGTGTGCACCGGGGTTTTGCCACCTAGAGCAGAGCGGCTTGCGGTTGTCCCCGCTGACGGTCCCGCTCCAGCATGTGCCCATTGCCACTTATCGTAGCTACAGCACGCGGGATTCCCTGCCTTGGGACATGTGTACTGTGTTCAAGGTACGATGGTTACAGTGCAAATGCTTCATGTCCCACCTGTGACCTCGATCCGCCCGTCTTTTTTCATTATCGTTCTGTGTTGGGCCCCGTGACTTCCCGTGAAACCGGGGCAAGCTACATGCACCAGCCGTGAGTCGGTGTAAGCGCTCATTGGTGGCGCCCCGTCCGAGTGCCGACCACATGTCTCCTACGAAGACACCTGTGCGGTCCACGTCGCGGCGGATGGACCGCCAGGTGCGTGCAGTTTTGCCCCACCGCTGTCTACCCTCCTTCATCCATAGCGCTGGAATGGTTATTTCCAGCCGAAAAGGTTTTAATCCAAACCAAACCAGACCAAACATGTAACCTCCCTCCCACATCTTATATTTCTACAATGGCCCACTGATAGGTCGAAGTAGCTCGACCTAATAAAAAAACAACACAAAAATCAACCGTCAACCAAATGTATGTATGTGCTCACAACACAGTCGGCATCAATAAACCCTGATTCAGTCGCTCATATGTGCTTAAGTCATCGTCTAGACCAAATCGTAACTTGATGGCTAGCATACGCTCGGACGGCAGGTCAATTTGACTCCCCACCCTCAAAGGTTTTCCCGGAATGAGTTCTGAACGGTGCGGCGCAGCCGCGCCAAATTTTACATGGCTGTAGAAAACTATGAAAACAAAATCGTTTGGTATCAAAAATTCAAATGCAACTTGAAAGGTCATTGTCCTACGGCAGGTCAAGGTCAGGCCATGGATTCAGCGAAGATAACTTTTAATAGATCACCCAATCTGATACAACAACTGGGTGTTAAGCGATGCCATACAACCCTGTGATAGCTTCTTAGCTCAGGTTATATAGTATAGATAGTTGCCTTCCTTCCTCAGGTATGAAGATCACACCAACGTCAAGCCAACTGGTTTTATTACTCTAGAGCTTGCTGTATGGAGTGGTTTCTGGTGCTCGTCTTGAATTTATTACTAACAGAAACCGCATTATGCATTTTCCATGGACTTCTTAAAGGTCCGAATAGGCCACTGACCTAAAATGGCCCAGGTGAACGTCTTGTTTTTAGAAACATACTATCTAGCGTAGGCCATAAAGCTTATTCAAAAGCACAAATCAAAGTAGTATTGCATGATTTTGGCCACCATGACCTTCGAAAGGTCAAAGGTCAGGGTCACCGACTTAAAACATGCATAAGTGACCTTTTGCTTAGAACAGGTATCTAGATTCACGGTGGTTTCATGAGAAGAGCTGGGGCACTCCGGACACCAATCTGGACTTTTATTTTCTTTGACTTTATTTGAGTTTTTGCTTTGCGCCTTGCCATCGTTTCTCCGTGTTTTTGTTTCAGCCTACGCGCATAAACTAGGAAGATCAAGTCACCCCATAAACAATGCGCAAACTTGTATTGCCACTACGCGTTTTGCCTTTGACGTTCGCAGGCACACACACAGCGTTGCTCGCTACCAATGACAGTCGAAAGCATTGGCAGAACATAAGTGGCCAATCTCAGGGAAGAGACGCGTGCAAACGCCGGGAGTTTCGCTGTAAGGCCGCAGTAAGATATGTAAAATACCTTAACACTTGGAGACAGATTTCTCAGAACATGTGGCAACAGGCGGGATGCAATGCAATAGGCCCAAGCGATGCTGTGGCTATTCACACGAAAGGACAATCTCGATGCCAGGTCTCACCCAGCTGGCTTTAGTCCTGCTGGGTCCGAGTTATTTAACGGGTACTCTGTACCTCAGTTTTTATCCGGCTGCGGTAAAGTTTAGCTCAAGCTGCTGGTTTACCTCTGATCAATAACATCCTTATGCGCGTTCTAACAGATATGAGACAATTTAATGAATCATAGACCGGCAGCACACAAAAGCATTTATTGTTCCAGCCTCAACGAGCCTTTGCAACTGTTTTCCGCCTTCCAGGCGTGTAAAAGTATCTTACCACACCGCCGTGGTGTCAACCTCCGTCACCGTCTGAGCGATGTACTGCTGAGAGCCATAATCACTGTGTGAGCTACGAACTGCACTATCGATGGCTGAGCTGCGGACAGTTGAGCTATTATTTGTAGCTGAGCTGTGGACTGTTGGGCTATCATCGGCGGATGATCTGTCGGCTCCTGAGCTATCACCGGCGGCTGAGCTGTTGACTGTTGAGCTATTGTCGGCGGCGGCTGAGCTGTCGCCTGTTGAGCCATCAGCCCCTGAGCTCGCAGACGCCCTCTGGGCCGACCAGCCGAGCCTGTCACCGGTGCGGCGCGCCGCCCGTCGGCCGAGCCAGCGATCGGCAGCCAGCGGCTGGCCCGACAGCCGCGTCAGCAGCGTGGGTACGTCGTCACCCCGGGCACCGTGCAGTACACGGACAGGCTGACCGTGGTGGCCGAGTTTGTCGACGCCACGGACACCGTCAGTGTGGAGGTGGTGATGGTGGTGACCGTCAGGGCGGCGTAGGTCCTGCCCTCGCGCGCGCCGGCCCCGCCCGGGCCGATCCCGAGCCCCAGGAGCCCGGGCGCCGCACCGCCGGCCGCTCCCAGGGGGCGGCGCGGCAGCGGCGGGGTGCCGGAGGGCCGCTGGCCGCCGCGCGCGCTGGGGACGGCGGACGTAGCGCTGGACTCGTCGGCGGTGAGGCCGGAGCTTCTGGAGGAGCTCCCCGGTGACGGGACGCCCGTCGGCGTGCTGCCGGCTCTGTGCCAGTCGCGGGAGGACGGACTGCGAGACGGAGGGCTGCCGTACCGGTCAGTGGAGCTGTGTGGGCTGTCCAGCACGGCGTCCCGCGGCGCGGCTGGGGGGACGCTGTCGAGCCGGACAAGGACGGAGGATGCAGCAGACAAGGACGCTGGGCCGGGGATGAAGAACAGGGAGAAAGCACTGGTCTCTGGCTCGCTAAGAGAGCCCGTGTTGTCGTCCACGGTACTCGTGGTGCCTGTGAGGTAGGGTGGATGCTCCGTGACGGTAGTGACAGCGGCCACGTCCTGGATTGTCCTCGTTGATGGGTGCAGCAGAGTCAGCAGGTTCTCTGCCTCCCTGAAAAGTGGGACACGATAGCCAGGTGCTGCCAAGAGTGGAGAACGCCATGCCATGTGATGGGTGTGTCATCGTCCACGGCAATTTTACTCAAATCAGCATAACTTCCAAATTGTTTTGCAAAACTACTGCGGCCTACATCGCCTTGACATCATAACACTAGACACTATCTCGACATGTTCCGGAGGATGGCTGTCCACGGCGGCATAGATGTGCCACGCAAAATGTGACAGATGGCCCGTGGCGGCGCGACTTGTTGGCGTCGTCTTCCTAAAATGGAAAGAAAGGTGCCGGAATGTTGAATATCCTGAAGGTAAGCCTCGGGCGTTTGAGTGCTAGCTCTGCCCAGCGTCTACCAATGCTTTTGTCGCGGGAGCAGTCCCGAGGAGTCCCATAGTGCCAGTGGTTATGTCGTCTTTGTTATTGAAGGTCAACCAATAGCTGTTCCATTTCCGTCCTGACCTCTGAACGGGTCATCACACTTACCTCACATGATGCTACAGTTTCCTTGCTGGCCTCCGAAGGGGTCGTCACGCTTACCTCACGAGGTGCTACAGCTCCCTTGCTGACCTCTGAACGGGTCATCACACTCACCTCACGAGGTGCTACAGCTCCCTTGCTGACCTCTGAACGGGTCATCACACTTACCTCACGAGGTGCTACAGCTCCCTTGCTGACCTCTGAACGGGTCATCACACTTACCTCACGAGGTGCTACAGCTTCCTTGCTGGCCTCCGAAGGGGTCGTCACACTCACCTCACGAGGTGCTACAGTTTCCTTGCTGACCTTTGAACGGGTCATCACACCTAACTCACGAGGTGCTACAGTTTCCTTTCTGGCCTCTGAACAGGTCATCACATTCACCTCACGAGATGCTACAGTTTCCTTGCTGACCTCTGAACGGGTCATCACACTTACCTCACGAGGTGCTACAGTTTCCTTGCTGGCCTCCGAAGGGGTCGTCACACTCACCTCGCTAGGTGCTGCAGCTGCATCACCGGCGACCTCTTGCGCCTTTTTCCGGTGCACGCGGTCGATGTGCTGATGTCTGAAACGACACGCCCTGGACTGAGCACCTGCTATGCAATAGCCAGCCGATGGCGTACAAATTCAAAGCACAAAAGCACCGTCTGTTCAGCATCCGTGTAATTCCGCCGCTCACCATTCGCATGAACGATTGATTCCGCCGCTCACCATTCGCTCCGTCCAGCCACGTCGGCCTAGGTACGCCCTGGACTCCATCGGCGATCTGTCATATTTTACCACAGAGTGATGGTTGCCTGTTGCTTCATTTGGAGCCAACGGAACAACGCTGTCCTCTGCTGTCTGTCAACTAAGCAAATGACCCTTTCATGCCGTCACTTAATAACCCTTTTCTCCGAGTTGAAGTTGAGTTCTACGTGCTTCCTTCCAGAATGAAGGACGTGCTGGAAAATCGTCGTCCTTTTGCTGCCACTTACCAGCTGCGCACGTGTAAAAGACGGTCGACGTTGTGGTTGTCGAGATGGTGGTCAGAATGATGGTGGTTACCGTGCCCCCGAGCAGCAGCCGTGGACTAGCGGCTGAGTCTCGAAACTCTGCAACAAATATTATGAAATGAGTGCTGCCTCTCCTGAATGTAGGGTCTTCGACAAAGCTGCATGAGTGCATATGGTTTGCGTTTAAGTAATATGCCATGGCATGAAATCATAATTGGACGCATTATTCTTGTTGAGTCTAAGGCAAACATGCACATATCGCTGGGCAATTCAGAAATATGTTTGCAAATGTAACCGCACACGTCATTATTTTCACACCTTACATGAACCCCGCTACCTTTTCAAATCAACAATGCGTTACGTCATACCTCTTCTGATGATGCTGAAGAGGATCACATGTACAGTATGGCGTATGATGAGTGCATTTATGTCTATCTGACGCGGCAAGTTCATTTTCTTCTAAATGAAACTCATTGTCTAATATTTCTTATCAGAATCCTTTTCCTTGCCTCCTTGACCGCGACCACGAAATGGGAGTTTCTTCCTCCGCGATGTCTACGTTGTTTTTATTCACCTGGCGCTGAGACCTTTCTTCATCATACTTTGTACCAATATTACCTTTGTGAGCATGCGCACGTTGATAAAAACACGTTAATCATTTACTCACAGTTCAGTGGAGGCGTGATTAGCCAAGGCTTAAGTGCACAATGTAAATGACTTTCCGTCAGTAGCGCCAGTTTTGCCGAAAAGCAAGGAAGTGATTGGTGTGCAGCCGGCGTACCTAATGCGATGAATATATCAGCATCTTTTTTTTACAGATTTCATCACTTCTATGTCTGACATTGAACCCAAATGGCTTGTACATTGTATGCTATCTGCGAACCATGCGAATTTTCCAACGTCGCGTACGAGGATAACTAGCCCACACGTTAGTGACAAGGGTGTTTGTGATAGCCTCTGGAAGTGGCGTGACTTTTAAGGATGGACAATCGCTCGCAGCGTTCGCCCGCGTTCTTCCATACTCATTTCACGGCGCAGAACTTGTGATACTCCACCATGGATGCGACGATCTAGCATGACCCATTTGTGCCAGGCATTGAAAGAAGTCCATGAACTGAGGTTCACGAGTACCCTTTCTCACACTGACCTTGGTGTTCGCCCTGCGCCGCCTGGCAGATCCAGACCAAGAGCAGGCCGATCGGGAGCCTCATGGCTCCGCTGGTTCCGGCAGCGTCGACCTCGACTCTGGAATTGGCCCGCCGGGCGCCTCTCCGCACACAGCGGGCTCGGCGTGCCCGGCAGCTGTTTTGTATTCGTCGGCCTTACGGTTCCTGCAGGAGTCAGGTGGTGCGCACCTCCTGCGCGCAAAACACGAGCAGCGTTCGCGGCGGGACGTTTTTGCTTCGGCCGCCGTGTCACGTCGGTCGTGGCGAACGGAGGCAGCCGGTGGTGATCACGAGAGACCAGTTTTCTCTCGCACCTCCCAGCCGGGGAAGGCCCGGCGACGCGTGAAGCTCGAGCGGCAGGGCCGCTAACTCAAGCGCACTGAGCTAAGACCTGTGGTTGTTTGGCCTACTGGCTTCCCTTAGCGTGAAGTGAGTGATCGTGAAATTCGTGAGATGCTGAGAGCACTGAGCCTCGTGAGCCTCGACCCTCGCCTTTTCTACACCACTGATGGGTTTTATTGGTATTAAGGTGTGATATAAATTGACTTTACAGTGTGGCGGATGATTGTCTTCTTGTCTTTTTTGTCATTTCATTTACATGTTCCGGCCAGGAATAAGCCCAGCGTGCGTGCCAAATTTGAACAACTCCCAGCGACATGCAGCATGCAGCGTGACATACAGACTTGTTTAGGATCCAGGATCGTCTCACAAAATTACGGCAAACCCCCTCTCAAACCCCATTCTTTCTATGCATAGCTACAGGAATGGTGGTCAGCTTTCACAAGTTTGGGGTCCAAGGAGGCCCCTACCATTTCCGTTCCTACATCCATAGTCATGTCCTTTGTAAAACGTCCGGGAATATTCTTAATTGCCTGGCGCACATTAAAAAGTGAAGATGCATCCTGCGCACTTTGTATAACGTCACAGTTCCCGGTTGACTGCTTCTTGCGCCTTGCTTTACGAGATGCACCTCGTTTAGCGAAGCCATGCCGCTCTACGTGACGGGATTGGCGACTACGACTCGCCGACCAGCCCGCGTGCACGGCTGCCCGGGCCGCGGCACGCCTCGAGGCGGCGCGGGGGGCATACAGGCTCACGAGCGACACACAACCGCTCGATCTTATCGAGCTAGGCTAACGGCAACGCCGCCGTCCGCCGTGGGAATCACTGCAACCCCGGTATCATCGGATGGTTTCACTTCACATGCAACGACATTAGACGTGGAGTTACGTTCTAACCGCTGAACTGATGGTACTGATGATGGGGGCGGCTCATCTTCATTCGCCACGATAGAGTACCGTAATCTCTGCTCGAAATCCTTGCAGAAGGCCGAAACATCATGCCAACTCGGGAAGGACAGGAAATGCCATTTCAGACGCAGGCATTGGTGCTCCTCCCCTCCCCCAGTGGCACGGGCAGGGGGCAGGGGGCAAGGGGACGTGCCCCTTCTTGGGTCCAATGGGACCCAATGGCCAAATTTAAATGCTCGAAGGGCTAGGAGGGCTGGCCGGAAATCGTGTAAAAGGTTCTGGATCTCCGGACCGGCCGTAAATGCCTGTCAGAGGGACTCTTTGTGGCGAGTGGGAACCCCCTGAGTCGACGAGGGCCTCTGTGTCAGTCAAGCACTTCCAGTACCAAACAGCTGCCTCCGTATCGGTCGGGGTCTGATGACTCATATCCTAAGCGGGGGCGAGGCTGAAGCCCGCGAGTTACAGTGCTTGGGGCCCCTGACTCAATGAGGGCCCCTTTGTCGACAAGAGCCCCATATTCTTAACATGAGGCGCCGTGTTGGGACCCGTCAGGGTCAGTGTTCGAGGTGGCCCAAAAAGGAGCCCTATGGACCTTTGGGAGCGGCAACCAATCATTGCGCCACTGAGAGCTCAGGCATCGATTTGGGGTCAATTACCCGAGTCAGAGGACCTCCCGCGCCATGGAGGGTACCAATGCATGATGTATTGTCATGAGGAAAACGCATCATGCATGAGGTAAAAAAGAAATGACCAGCCAAGGTTGCCTCAGCACGTTTATCCTTGCAGCAGCGGCGACCTGTAAAACAAATCACACACAAATGTTAGGCCTACGTGCTCGCAATCTTAGGAGCGAGAGCAGTTGTGACCGACACTGCACTTCTTTCAGACGTCGCACTTCTTCATTTTTGGCCGCCCGTTGGCCGCCGTCTAGCGCTTATCGTGGGCCGACGCCGCACAGCCTGTAGACTGCAGGTTCCAGTTTTGTTTCCAAGGCTATATAACTACATAGCTATATCCTATTCTCCATTTTTTCAAACTATATTCAAGACTATATCCCGTTTTTTCACTTATCGACTCAGGCTGAAGGTTGAACACCCCAGAAGACCGTGGGCGAGCCATAAACATGCATGTGTTTGACACCATGTCGATCTGCAGTCAACGTTCACGAGGTGCTCAATCTCTGCTTTTCGGTTTATTCCACGCAGTCATTTAACACCAGATTCTCTCAGTTCATTGCATAGGCGTAGGAACATTTCAAAAAGTGGGGGGACAAGCTCAGGGTGTACTTCAGGAACTTTTTCTGGAAAGCGAGCCCGATGGCCGGGGGGGGGGGGGGGGGGGTAAGGATGGAGATTGTTATCACTCTTTATTCAAATGCCATGGCTGCTATGCTAGCTAGGCATCTAGAGCTGTTTATCACTGGTGCACAATCTTGCCCATTCGACTCATCTGTTATTTATCAAATAAGGCTATCCAGCTTCCCTAGATTATTCGTCCATTTCAACATTGCCTTTCCTGGGGAGACGAAATTCCACGAGCGGGTAGGCATTTTGGGTCATTAAGGAAGCGTTTGCCTCCACAGTGTAGATGTCAAAATACGGCGTGGATATAGGTTGGTGAGAATTTTGAAAGTGGATCCATGGCTCACAGTGCAACAGGTTTTTCACGCGTCTTCATTTTGCTGGCTGCTTCAAGAAATAAGACTTGTCGCAGCATTTTAGGCGGAAACAAATTCGGGAGCTTGAAGCTGCTAGAATCAAAGTGACAAAATCCATAATACTGGAGATTCCCTTTTAAGAGTTAACCCACATAATAAGGCCCATCTGTCATATGTTCCTTATCTGGGCCCTGCTCCTGTCCGCCGTCGGTGGCCACTGCTCTGGCCTGGATGTCTCCCGCATGGCTGACAGCGAGCTGATCATGTGGCTACTTTGTTGCATACTTTTGGACCAGCGTTACTTCTACATGGTGTATGAAACATGTGTTGGATGTGTTTGTGTTGGACACCTGCAACAGTATTTTTCCCGAATTATCTTCCCTTATACCACACCATCGCAGAAAAATAGCCTCCGGGGAGCTATCCGCCTTACGTATGGATCGGCCCAACGGACACTTCATTGCCCATCACGCAACGTGCGCGACTTGATCTGCCTTTGTGTGTAGGTAGGGGCATAGCCAGAGCCTTGCCAAGGGGGAACACAGGGTTGACAAAAGCCCATCTTATCGTAACCCCCCCCCCCAATCCCTGGATATGGCTTACTTGTTAACAAGTGACACAGTTTTCTTCGTTTGATTGTTATTTTTACCTTGTAGCCAGAACAGAGACCAGGAGCTACCGTGAGCTCAATTTTGTTTGCATTTTGAGGTCAGTAAACTGCAGAAATCAGGCGTTGAACGACTGCATGGAAGAAATCACCGGCGCTCTCAATCTACAATAGTTAGCTGACTCTTTCTAAAGCGATAGAATTCAGAAGCTTTGTCCTTTTTTATTTGGGTTCTACAGACATTGAGGACATGGCGAGGGTAGATTGTAGATCAATATGTTTGATCCAAATTTGAAGACGAAAATTTGGGTGCAGATCGAGTGGTCAACAACATGTATTAACATGGCCAAGCCATGTTTGTCTGGCAGCGTTCACCATTCAGCCGTAACCGATTAGTGATACAATTCATGTAACGTGTTTTTTAACACGCTCGCTTGCAAATCTTGGCAACAAAAACCGCGGCACTATGCGTTGCAGTCTCCATGGTCCGCGGAGCGTTAACCCAGTAGCTAACATTTAGTCGTGACCCACCGGTGGACGAAAATGATGACGCTTCTGAAATGATTACCTCTAATCACTTTACTCAACTAGTTGTACAAGTTATGTGGCGTAATTTTGAGCACGCGCACTCAAAAATTTTAGAAACAGTCCTCGACCCCAGGCGTTGCAGTCTCCGTAGGACGCGCAGCGTCGGTATTGGCAGCTCATACTAACTTGTGGCCAATGGGTAGACGAAAATGACGACGCTTCTGGGAAAGTATCCTTGGACGCTTCATGGCATCAGATTTTTTATTTAAAAGGCAGTCTGAGGGCATATTTCACGCGTGCAATTTCAAGATTGATGAAAAGAAGGATTGGCCCCTAAAGCATCGCCAAGTTGGGCTGGAATCTGATGGTTGAACTGGAAGAGTGAAGGTAAAATATCTGTTTTTCGTGTCTCCGCAGCTATTTATCTGTCCAGAAGACAGATAAACACGGCGCCCGCCGTCTGGTGGCACTTGCAGTGGCCGGAACTTATCGGTTTTACGGAAGTTGCATTCCAGACATCCCTGCCCTCGCTCCCGAGGTTGCAGGAGAGCATGTTCAATCCTTTTGATGTAATTTGTTTCAAAGGTACATTCTGAAAAAATGAACGTTCTCAGGTGAACATGGCATGAACTTGCTGTTTTTCTTAAGTTCATTTCGACCTGTGCTTTTCAACAATAATGAGAGCTCAACTCTACTCACCATTAATGAGACCCCTTATTCCCTTCCTGGCAAGGGGCCTCTTGAGTAGAACACCAGGGGTACATTACCGTTTCCGGTCAAAGGCTGAAGGGCCATTCCGTCTCATTGCGAAGTGTCCACTGGCTATCATTCTGGTGGCACGGGGCGGGATCTCATGGTCGATCCGGAGGTCATTAGAAGGATATGTCATCACATTGTTCCCATCCCTGACACGGGATGTCTTCTGATCCGCAGCTAGCCCCGGATCAGCACAGGGACCCTCACTGACGCAACAACCACGGCAAGCAGTCCGATATTTTTCACATAGACTCCAGTTCATGTTTTTCTGTGTTCTTCAGAGATATTGAGCTCTCCCTAACTGTAGATTGCAGATGAAATGGGGTTCATAATTTGTATTAACATGGCTAGCCCATGTTCGTCTTATAATGCTCAAGATCCTGTCAGAGCTGATTACTGATAAGAAAACTACATAATATGGTGTTGAACATGCGTGCTCGCGAGTCATAGCAATAACAGCCTCAACGCTCGGCGTTGCAGTCTCCAGGCCGTGCGGCGTTGGCCTTGCAGTTGTAACACTAAGTGATGGCCAATGAGCAAACGAAAAAGATTACGCGTCTTAAGGGAGATGGCCGGTGAACTAAGTAAATCGGCATGCATGTTTAATGCGGTGCAAAAGCAAGCCAAATGCAACCTTAATCTGAAAAGAGGGGGCGAGGGGGCAGTTAACATTGCTGGCCCCCCACCTTGAAAAGTGGGGGGACATGACCCCCTGCCCCTCCTGTTCCTACGCCCATGGTTCATTGGCTTGCAAATGAAAACACGTGTATCTTCCGGTGCCTTCCGTGGAAGCTCTTCCAGTTAAAAAGATTAAAAACAAAACAAAGCGAAGACAATTGTGCACCTCGAAATAAAGGTAAAATCCGGTGATTTTTGCGGGGAGGGGCTTTCAACAATAGGGGGTCCTTTCTCAGTCTTTTTCCGTTTTGTGCGTCTCTTCTCCCCCTACAGAGGCTGCGGCTGCGCCACTGCCCTCCTCTACTGCCGGCCTCCCCTCCAGAGTAGGCACGGGCCGACGGCCGGCGGCGGGCCTCCGTCTCATCCGCAGGTCTAGCGGCTGCGGTCCGGACGGAGCAGACGGGACGGGACGCCCGCCGCCCGCAGGTCGATGACCTCTGGCCCGCCGCGGTCAGCTCTCACCGAGCAGTTAGCCCAGTGCAGCAGCCGGTACAGGACACGGCGATGTCCAGCAACCTTGAGACTGAGTGTCCACAGCCGGAAGGACGCAATACAAAGGGATGCATGGGGAAAAGGCGGGACAATCAAACGTGCCTTAGTTGGTGCGGTGTGCATACGTGTCAATCATACCTTATCGTTTTATCTTTGAGGGAACATTATCGTGCCTGCTTAAACATCCATATTGTGCGTGTGTCCGTGTGTGCCTGTATTAACGTGCCTCAATTTTCAGCTCAAACTGGTTAACATGCGGAGGCGAAATTTGTATTGCACTTGCTCACGCAACGCATGATTGCGAATGTACACTCAGGGGCGGCGCAGGGGAGAGGGGTGGCAAAGGACAGTTGCTGGGCCAAAAATATGTTTTGCGTCCGCTCAAAAAGCTTCTTTTTCCCTAAAGGCGTTGCAGTTACACAAAGACAATCGAATTTCGAATGATGTAGGCCCACATAACCGACCCAGAAAGTGATAAATCTGTACCAGAAGGCCCTTTGCCACATCAAGAGACCATTTTCTGGGTTATGTGGTCACCTTTATGAATAAGGTAGTCAGCGCTCTAGATCAGGAGGTCCAATGTCGTGTTAAGAAGGTCCTTCTGCTGGCTCGGGAGACCCCTGTTTTGGTTTACGCGGCACCCCCATATTCATGAGGCCTTATTTCAGGAACAGAAGTCTCCTTTACCGCATTAGGCGGCCGCGGTTTCCGATAAGGATGCATTTAGTTCGTAGACAAAAGTCAGCATTTGGTCGTTCGGATATGATGCATGCATGCATGCATGTTCGATAACGAGCCACATGCCCTCGGTGCCCCTCCCCCTCGATTACGACGCCGCACAAGGGGCCGCCCGGTGAGGGGGCCCAACTCTGTCTAAGACCCCTTGGAAAATCCTACCCCCCGAACCAGAACCCATGGCGCCGCCCCCGTATACAGGTGCAGGCGACCATTGCCTTTCGTCGACGGTGTGCGCGTCCCACGTGCGACGACCTCGATCCGCCGCCGGCGAATTTCGTCAAAATCGGCGTAATACGTTCTCACCGATCTTCCCATCCATCCCAGACGACCCTGGCTGTGCATATCACTATGTATGACAATCGCCCCGACCAAAGTGAGATAACGTTTTGCCGGGGCACTGGACAGGGACAAACAAAAGAGCCCGCTTCCCGCTGCACGGACCATGCGCGACGAGCACATTCAAGCTAACTTGGCTTCTTGTTATCTCGTTGCAGTTTTACACCGCACCTTGGAAATTTGGGTTACTGAAAACGGCTGCATCCCATGCTCCATGTGCAGAAATGTTACGATCCCCTGCAGCGGACCAGTCGACTTTGTTAGAGCCGTGGTCGCCCTGGTAACTGGTGGGCGAATAAACGACGCTATTTTGCGACTCGTCGCCAGGTGCACGTCGGTGGAGCTCAACACGAGTAAAAATGTTGCCCTGCAAATGGCATAACCGTGCAGCCTGCTGTTCTCGCCTTTTCAATCATGACTCAGCATTATCGCCGCCAACTTGGCAAAAGCCACTCTCGGACCGAGACTGGGACAGAGGCCGCGGGGCTCCGGGTAGAAGGCAGTGACCGCAGAGTGGAGCAGGACTCCAGGCAAAGAGCCGACTGGTCACCGAGCTAGCACGACGCCGCTCAACAGCTCGCCGAGAAACGCACCCGCTCCCTCATCCGTTGCTCTGTTCGGCGAACAAGTCATAGGCGACGCACACCCCTCCCTCACAACAAAACTCAGAAACGAGAAAGACCAACGACACTGCGCATGAGCATACGCCATCACGCCGCTGGGTTCGCTGGATGTCTACGGCACTGCGCTGCAAGGCACGGCACGCTTTATGCACATCACCAGGTCGCCTGAGATGCGCTCAGGATGCATCAGGCATCACCGCATCATCTCACCGATCCGGATCTGATACCGGATCGATGCCGGATCTGGTATCCGCGGTCACTTCGACAGGATATCTCTCTCTGGGAATACGGTACACGCCGCCGCGTCCCGACGCCGTCCGGCGGCAGCCTTCAACCCGTAGATACGCGTAGATACGGAGGTAAATACACTGCCCACAAGCGCGCAGATACACGCGGATCACAGCACAGCTGGCCGCTTCAGGTACGAACATATGAAGAGGCCTCGCATAAGATCCCTGCGACATGAGAAAGCCCGCACCGGTGGGGTCGGTCGGCCGTGCCGAGCTCTGCGCAGCAGGCGGTGCCAGTCACATACGCGCTCCGAACGGGCCGCGCCGCCCGGCCCTACTCGGCGGCGCCAGGGCTATGCGTCGGCGCCAGTCGAACCCGCGCTCCGAGCGGGCCGCGCCGCCCGGCCCTGCTCGGCGGCGCCAGCGCTATGCGTCAGCGCCAGTCGAACCCGCGCTCCGAGCGGGCCGCGCCGCCCGGCCCTACTCGGCGGCGCCGGGGCCCTGCGCTCCGGCCGCGCCAGCCCGCAGCCGCTCCAGCTCGCTCTCCAGCCGTCGCACCTTGGCCAGCAGCGCCGCCCGCTTGGTCACCGACGGCGCCGCCTGCGACGCCTTCATCGTGTCGTAGCTGGGGCCAACACCGAGCTGGGTCAGACATCTGCACTGGCAGCAGCGCGGCACGGTCGTCCGAGAGTCCTCTACCACGTGTCCACCAAAACGCTCTGCTGCATATTGTGACGCAGCCGTGCATGAGCTCACAAACAGCATCCTTACTTAACCACATAACAGTGATCATATATTGAAACGAAAACCACGACACTAAACCGGGATCATAATACGGAAAGGGCGAGAACTAACCATTGCACTTTGAGCTGGTTGATCCGATCCTGCACAAATTCGGCTCGGCAGTCTCCATGTCCAGGCGCTGACTGCGACAGACTGGAACAGACGGCGCGGTCGGCGGCATGCCTTTCACTCTGCCAACACACCAACACTCGAAAAGGCGCTGTCGATCTCATGACGGCCAGGGAAAGCATCGGCAGGCTGAAGCCGCCACACTGAACACAGCAGGGAGCTGGGTCTCGGCCGCATCTGAGCGCCGCCCCAGCCGGCGGCGGCAGCAGCGGCCCACCCACCTGACGGCGGCGGCCGGCGGCGGCTCGGCACCCTCCGGCGGCACGCGGTCCTGGCCGGCCGGCGGCCGGCCCCCGCTCGTCCAGCAGGCTGTACACGCTGTCGAGCAGGCGGCGGCGGGGCGAGCGGAGCGGCGCCGGCGGTGGGGCGACCGTGCCGTCGTCGGCCACCTCGGCCAGCTGCGCCTCCAGCAGCCGGTCGCCGACGTGCAGGTCCACCGGCGTCCGCGTGTCGCACAGCAGCAGCGCGCTGCAGAACTGGGGACGGATGCGTACAAACGTACAGAGGCGGACATTGTTTGGCGTTTGGATACAAAACGGACGCCACAGATGAGCCGAAATCAGAGCACATTCCCGATAACTGTTTTCACCCGCAGACACGTAAACACGAGCAATAGCTAACGCGGCGATTTTCTGCCGGCAGAAGAGTGCTGGTTGGCTTGGACACAGCGCAAACAGGGTGAGTGCAAAGCGTCCGATGCAGTGACAAGAGGATGCACCGCCGAACAGATAAGGCGTAAGACTGGCACGAAATCTACATAGCGCGCTTTGGTTGTCAAGCTCACGCAAGCGATGTTTTGCAAACCATCCACGGGTTTCCACCGCGAATCATCCGTTCTTGGTTTCACATCAATGCCCATTGCTGACAAGTCAGCTGCAGCGTCCTGACGTCTACATCCAATTAGGCGGACGCGCCGCGCAAAGCGCAGAAATCCATCTAAATCTGCGCTTAGCCTGCACTTCCGTCCACCTTTTCCTCCGTACGCCGCGTCAGCACACCCACCTCGGTCTGGTAGAGCACTGTGGCCATGAGGACCACGTGGTCGGCGACCAAGCTGCGGAAGAGGCGGATGGCGCTCTCCGCCCACTGTCCGCGGGCCGGAGCGATGCTGGCCAGCGTGCCCTGCGGCCGGGGAGGGGGGGGGGGGAGGAGCGTCAGCGGCGGGGACGCGGCGGTGCTGACCGGACCAGGGCCGGCTCGACGGCCGGGGAGGGGAGGGGAGCGTCAGCGGCGGGGACGCGGCGGCGCTGACCGGACCAGGGCCGGCTCGACGGCCGGACCAACACGCCCACTGGACAGGGCGAGGCCCATGGGCCGGAGACCGGGACAGAATAGGGGGGGGGGGGGGTACCGGGTCCCGGGACCCGGGGACCGGAGACCGGGACAGGATAGGGGGAGGGGGGTACCGGGGACCGGGGACCGGGACGGGACAGGGCGGGACAGGGCGGGAGGACAGGACAAAGGGTTCCGTCTGTATCCGCGGACCGCGGATACGCCACCCACGACCTCCGGGGGCGGGCGGACAATCATGTACGCCAAGGCACCGGCAATCATGTATGCAACAATCCGTGTACGCCAAGGCACCAGCGCCACGTGTTCAGAATGTATTTCAAACCACGTAAGCCACCTTTGCACCTGCATGCGCCATGGACTACATGTTAGACGCGTGGCTACAGTATCACCGCCTGCAAGCACCACTGGTGAGCACACGTCCCGCGCCAGCGGCCCGCGGTGCCACTGCATCAGGAGCTGCATTTGGTATCGCTCACCTGGTGGCACAGGATGGGCGGGTCGACGAACCGGTCATGCAGCAGACGCACAGACTCCAGCGGCAGCAGCAGGGTCGACCCGACGTCCACCAGATGGACCTGCAGCCGCAGAACACGCCCGGCGTCTGAAAGGCTGCCCCACACGGGCCAGCAGGCCGCCACCGGCAGCCAAACACGGGCAACGAGCATGGTCTGATCGGTGTCCAGGGCAGGTCCAGGTGAAACCGCACGGTCAAACAGCGCTGAGGTGGGTATGACTTTGCCGGTACGCGAGACAGCACAACTCCGTTCGTCTTGTCGTGGAGGGGGAGGGGAGGGCTGACCCGCCTGCAGCGGTGGCCGTGAGGACTGACCTTAACCTGTTCGGCGGCGCGGCCGAGCAGCAGGGCGCGCCGCCAGCCGGCCGGCGTGCGCGCCGCCAGCGGCCGGCCAGCCGTCAGCTGGTGATCGGCTGGCGGCGGCCGGCGGCCGGCGGTGCCGCCGTACGCGGCTGACATCTCCTCCTCGAGCCGGGCCAGCGTGGCCAGCGACGATGCCAGGCAGAAGTGGAACTCGCTCGGGGAGCGCACCTGTCGCCGCGGCCCGGTCAGTGTCGGTCCCGAGCCGCACGCCAACGCCGCACGACGCCGGTTCACGACGCTACGCTGTCAGCACGCTTAAGCTCATTCTTCACAGAACTGCGCGAGAGAGCAGTTCCAGCAAATCATGCAAATTCCATGCATAGCGAAACATCGCGAGGTGCGGCGCGGGTCAAGTCGCTGGTTCCCTCGCGCTGGCGGAACAGCTGAGCCGACAGCCTGCCAGCACAGCGGCGGCCGTCCCTCCCCCCCCCCCCCCCCCCATCCCGTCCAGCCTCTCACAACTGACAGCGCGCCGGTGTCAGCCCGCCCCGCGCCGGTGTCAGCCCGCCCCACGCCGGTGTCAGCCCGCCCCGCGCCGGTGTCAGCCTGCCCCGCGCCGGTGTCAGCCTGCCCCGCGCCGGTGTCAGCCCGCCTCGCGCCGGTCCGGCGGCTCCGACTCACGTGCGTGACGGCCACCTCCAGCAGCGGGTAGCCGGCCTCGGTGAGCACCTGCTCGCCGGCCTCGAGCAGCTGCAGCCGCTGGACGCTGAAGCGGCGCGGCGGCGGCTGCTCGACGCCGGCCCGCAGGCCGAGCAGCGGCGGCGGCCCGGCGGCGGCCGACTCCGCCTCGCCCGTCGGGTCAGGAGCCGCCTCTGTAACGGCCCAAGGGGCACCGCTGTGACCAGCGCCACCGAGGGCCACCCGCGCCGCCGACATGTGAGTACAGGTCGGAGGGAGCTGGCCGTGACCGGCGGAGCGTGAGGCCGGAGTGACGGCCCGGTTCGCACCACGCAGGGACACGAGCGTCGGAGGAAGACGCTACGGCCGTTTTGATCGGTGAGCCCGATGTGACCACGGCCATATCCACCGCAGTGCAGCTCGCAAGTCCCGTAAGTCAAGTCTTAGGTAAGCAGTCTCACAGCTGGCCGCAGCGCACCAGCGAGACCCGCTCCACTGAATCACAGGGTGCCTTGGTGCTCGATACCTCGAGCTCGCCGCTCCATCGTTCTAGGAGAGCTATCCATACCCAGCTCGTATCCCCATTACGAGTTAGCTGACCCGCCCTTCGCTTGACATGCACTCCCGCGGTACTTCGTACGCACTCTCGCGTCTGAAGTCTGCGTCTGAAGTCTACGTCTGAAGCACGCGACACAAACGTATTCGGGCCGCCACAAATACGCGACACAAACGTATCCGGACCGCCCCAAGCATGCGACACCACTGTATCCGGACCGCCCCAAGCATGCGACAACACTGTATCCGGACCGCTCCAAGCATGCGACAACACTGTATCCGGACCGCTCCAAGCATGCGACAACACTGCATCCGGACCGCCCCAAGCACACGACACAAACGTATCCGGATCGTCCTAAGCACGCGACACAAACGTATCCGGATCGTCCTAAGCACGCGACACAAACGTATCCGGACCGTCCTAAGCACGCGACACAAACAAATCCGGACCACCTGAAGCGCGCGACACAAGCGTGTTCGGAGCGCCTGAAGCCTGACCTGAGCCCGAGCAGGGCGCCGAGTCGTCGGCCGGCGCGGCCGCCCTGGCCGCCGTGGCGCCGCCTGGGCGCAGCGAGACGAACCACTCGTCGGCCCGCTTGGCCAGGTGGAACGGCGGCCCGAGCGACGCCAGCATACTCAGCACGCTGGTGAAGCCGCACTCGCTGATGTCCAGGTGGCGGCCGAATGCGCGCTGCGGGGGACACACCGCTCAGTGGAAGACGCCTCGGTAGTCGCTACCGCTGCCGGGCGCACTCCTACAGGCGCTGACGGCGCCCGGCTGATCGGGGCACAGGATGGCTGACAGCGCCCGGCTGATCGCGGTACAGGGTGGTTGGAGATCCACTCCCGAACGGGCCGATCTCACCAGCTCGGGACGTCTTCCACCTCGGCTCACGCTTGGGTCAACGTTCACGGGAGCTACCTGTACATACCGGCTCCTCCCGGCATCAAGAATCGCCTGTTCACTTTCACGTGGTACGGTCTTTAACTTTACAAATGGGAGATGGGTACCATGAAGTGCAGCATCACAGGCGATGAAATGTAAATTTGTTCATGAACATAGCTTGAGAGAGGGAATTAGTGATGTGACTTTGTTTGGGAGACGTGAGTACGTAGGTTACAGTGGAACTGAAGGCTCCAAAGTGTAATTAAAGATCAAATCACCGTGAGCGGATTATCCAATTCTCAATGGAGGGACAGAAAAATATTTCTTTAATAATCCTCAATCTCGCGGGTTTCACACAAAAACCTGGCTTCTAATAGCATGGATCCTAGTGAGTCAGCCGGATGAACCACAATCCAGCAATCATAACCATTCGGTAAGCTGGACATCTGCTCCCTCTCAGGTGTCACTATCATTAACTTGAGTGTTTTAGGAAAATTTTGGGCAGATTCTAACGTTTTTGCCAAGTTCAGGATAAACCAGATATGACTTAAAGGGAGTGTTACACGTTTGTGCGAGTTATGAACTCAATTCGTCATCTTGAGGATCATTTCTTGCAGTTTACAGTCCTGCCCTTCTTCGAGACCTAAACCCCTTTGATTTATGAACTAGACGCGCGCGAAGATGTGCAGATTATTTTGGGGAGGGGTGAGTACGTCAAGGTCACTCAGGCATTCATAGCGCCATAATGCCGTCATTCAAATTTGCCATGCCATTAGCCATGCGGCGGTCAAAGCCCCCAAACATAATTGTCGAGTCGTTCATATCTGACGTTCGCGAACGCGATTTCCAGATAAAAACGCCGGTCAATTGGCTCTCAGTCCATGTTGTGCAAAATACGACGAAGTATCAGACAATGGCGTACTGAGAAGCATATCTATTAGCACCCGTTCGGGTGGGGTGGGGTGTCAAATTGAACCCCGAAGGTTTTTTCCAGAATGGTTCCCGAACGGCGCGGCGTAGCCACGCCAAATTTAGCATAGCTGTGGACAATTGAAGCGGATTATTTGGCCTCATAAATTTAGATGTACCTCGTAAGGTCGCTGACCTATGGCAGGTCAAAGTTAGGCCATGGCTTCAGCGAAGTCAATTCTAGGGAATCGTTCATTCTGATGCAACAACGAAGTGGTAGACGAAGCCGCACATCTCTGAGATGCTTTCCTAAGCGACACAAATATTGAGTGAGCAAATATCGTTGACCTAAGGCCACGTATGAAGGTCAGACCAAAGTTAAAACCGACCTGTTTTATTGCTTTAGGGCTCGCTGTATGGGATAGTTGCTCGTGCTCATTTCAAAGTTATTGATGGCCGGAAACGCACTACGCATTTTCCACGAGCTTCCTAGGGGTCGTTGTAGGTCACTGACCTAAAACAACCCAGGTCAACATCTTGTTTTTAGAGACATGTCTAGCGTTAACTTTGTCTCTTATTCAAATGCACAACTCAGAGCAGCACCATGACCTTCAAAAGGTCAAACAAGGTCACTGACTTTAAATGAGCATGCGAAGTTTTGCTTAGAAATAGTTGTCTCGGTTCTGGGGTACTTTGGAGACCAGCCCGGAATCTGACCTTGTTTGACCGTATTTGACCCAAAGGTCGCGACCTAGGAACCTCAAAATTGACCCAAGTGAGTTTACGTAAAGGTCAACACACCCTATCGATTTGGTGCCTCTAGCTCTCTTAGTTCCAGATATCTCAGGGGAGGGGGGCAAACTGATCCTCCCCCACCCGAGCGAAGGGTATCTAGCCGGCCACGCGGGCGCGTGTTAAACAGAGAAGTCGTATTGTCTAGAGCAGTCCTTTCTGCTGAAAAGTGTTTCAATGGTTAAAGGTGAGCTTATTCCATCATATCTGACGTCTGCTTCAATATCTCCAAATGTGCAACAATCCCGTAAGTTCATGCATTCCATAGGAATGTGTTTTCGACAGAGGGCATTTAGCCGCGGCGTCTAGCATGTGCATGGAGTATACTGAAGTGCAGCTGCAGACGCAAACAACCGGCTCCAAAGCCACGCATCGCTGGACATGTTACGGACGCGAGGCCCGCCAACAAGAGGCAACAGGCGGCAGCACCTGACCCTCGAGAGCGCTTGGTACCGCGGAGGACACCGGGCGGACCGGCATGCGTCAGAGCGGCCGGAGAGGACCGGTCCGCCGGCCGCGCCCGGGCCCGGCCGGGACGGAGGCCGACCTTCCCGGCGGCTGGCTGCGTCGGACGGGAGCACTGACCCGGGCCGCGCCGGGCCGCGTCCGCACCGGCCGGCAGAGCGGCGGCCGCCGCACCGGCCAGAGGACCGCGGAGGATACTCTCCGCGCCGCCATGCCCACACGTGAGTCCCGCAGTGAGCGCGCCCGTGCCGTGTGTTCGTGCGGCGGGTGCGGCCGTGTCCGGGACGGCGCCAGCGGCAGGCGGCCTGGGTACCGGCGCAGCTCGCGACTGCCGGGGCAGCGGGGTCGGACTGCGCGGAAATCCCTACGATCGCAGCGCTCTTTTTCAGCGTCCCTATCCACGTTCCAATGGTGATGAGGAAGAACCATACGTACGACTGAGCGTTCGCACTACATGAATCGTCTAGTTCTGTATCAAGTGTCGACTCTGAAGTGGTTAATAGTGCTGGGCGTGGCTGTCCTGTTGACCTCTACGTTTACAAAGTTATGTTTCTTACCATCATATTTCGCACCGTTCTGATCTATAGCCATTCCTTCTGTGACTAGTGGTCAACTGATCCGTGCGAACCGGACATATCAATGCCACAGCTGCATATGTGAACCAGACACCGCCCCCACCGTCGCGTGCTGGCGTGACCCGGACCGCGCGTGGATGTCCCGCGTGCGCCGGCGGTGCGGTCGCCGCCAGTCGGCGGTCGTCTGACCCCTGACCCCGCCGCAGCGTCGTTGCTGCAGCCGCACCTGCGGGAGCCGCTGGCCGCCTGCCTGCTGCTGCTGCTGCTGGCCACCAGCGGACTGCTCGGTCAGTGCGCAGCCCGGCCGGGCGGCCGTACCGCGCGGCGCCACCAGACGCGGCCGGCCGTGTAGCGTCAGTCACTTCATGCTGTTATGCCGTCCGAATCCGCCCATGACGCATAGCATGGCACTCATGGAGCTTCATCCCGCCGTAGCGTTTTGAACTTGGCCACGTGGCGGTCGCGTTCCCGTTCGTGGTTTATAGCCACTGATGGCACGTTTCGTATCCAGTGTAACCGGCGCATCGGCGTCGCTGGGTGGTCACGCTGCCAGACCAGACCGTGCGCGGGGCGAGGGAGCGCGGCCACGTGCGCTGCCGGGGACCCCTGGCCCGCCGTGTGTCGGCCCGTGCGCCCACACGCCTGCGTGCCACTGACGCGAGGCGATCCGGCGGGTGCCTGGGGGACGTGTGCAGACGGCCCCGTCCCGCTTCCAGACGGGCCGTGGCAGGCTGGCCGGGACCAGGCCGACCCGCGCCTGCTGCACGAGATCCAGCGCCGGCTCGAGCCGCCCTCCCGGCTGCCCTACAACCTCAGCTACCCGCGGCGCGTCCGCTGGGGCCAGTCGCACCAGGTGTACGTCATCCAGGCGCTCACCAGGAACAAGGTGAGACGCCACGGCGCCGCCCGACGGCTGACCGGTCGGGGTGCGCGTGGCCACGGGCGCACGTGGCTCAGGGCTCGCGGGGCTCGAGACGTGCGGAGCTAGGGGCGCGCGGAGCTCGGAGTGCGCGGAGCTCGAGGCGGTACGCTGCGGCGTCCTTAGCTCTCGCTTCTGCTCCTCACTCGGCGAAAATCCAGGCTATCGTCGCACCGGCACTGCTCTGACAAACCGTTCGCCTTCTGGCCCCTCCCCCATTGCCGTGAGGTTGCCTGCCGAGTGTGTCCGCCTGGCTGCCGCGTGCGCCACCCTGGCCGCTGCCCCTCCCTCCTCCCCGTCGCGCGGTCACCCGCTCACCCGGCGCCGGCGGTCGGCAGACGGGCGGCTTCTTCGTCGAGTCGGGCGCCTACGACGGCGAGCACATGACCAACTCGCTGCTGCTGGAGCGCACGTTCGGCTGGAGCGGCGTGCTGATCGAGCCGGCCGGCTCCATCGTGCCCGCACTCCGAGCCAAGCGTCGCAAGGCCTGGGTCCTGCAGGCCTGCCTCAGTCACCTCGACACGGACCTCAAGGTACCACCGGCCGGTTCGAGGGGCGGGGCGATGCTCCTCTCGTCCCCCAAGCGATGGGAAACAGAGCTCTCTCTCTGACTTTGGTCTCAGCACGTGTCCACTGAGACGGCAGCACTCAGTCGACCCCATTATTTTCCCACACGACGATGGGTGAACAGCGTCATTTTCCCAACGTCAGCGTTTTGACGACCAACTGGTGTCAACTCACATGGGCCGACCGGCCGGAGTGAAACTGGCTGACACGGCGTCCCGTCTGACGAAGCGTCCCGTCTGACGGAGTGCCCCCTCTGACGGAGTGTCCCCTCTGACGGAGTGTCCCCTCTGACGAAGTGTCCCCTCTGACGGAGTGTCCCCTCCGACGGAGCGTCCCGTCTGACGAAGTGTCCCCTCTGACGAAGTGTCCCGTCTGACGAAGTGTCCCGTCTGGCGTGATGTCCCGTCTGACGAAGTGTCCCGTCTGACGGAGTGTCCCCTCTGACGAAGTGTCCCCTCTGACGAAGTGTCCCGTCTAACGTGATGTTCCGTCTGACGAAGTGTCCCGTCCGACGAAGTGTCCCGTCTGATGGAGTGTCCCGTCTGACGTGATGTTCCGGCTGACATGGCGTCCCACTGCGCCGGCAGGCCATGTTCCGCGACGAGAAGAAGTGGGGCCTGACGACGGTGGAGGATGGCATGACGGCCGAGCGGCTGTCGGACCTGGCGCGCCAGCAGACGCACCCCAACAAGCTGGGCGACCGCTACCCAGTGCCATGCTACCCGCTGTACTCGATCCTGCTGGCGCTCGGCCGCACCAGCGTCGACTTCCTCAGCCTGGACGTGGAAGGCACCGAGATGGGCATCCTAGCGCACGTGCCCTGGCATCTGGTGGACATCAAGGTGAGGGTCTGGCGCGGCCCAGCAGAGGGCCGGCGCGGCCCAGCAGTGCCGCCAGCGGAAGGCCGCACTGGCGCACTCTCGCCGCCAGCGTGGCGCCGGGCTAGGAGCGGGTGTTGCCGCACGGGGTCCAGGACTGACGGCGCGACGGAGAGCAACGCGAGTTCCTGGTTGTAAAGCCCAGGGCGGTTGCTTCACGCCACAAACAGCGGCGGGCTTTTGTGTCGCAGCGACGACGGGCGCCGATGTGGGCGTGGTCCACCACCCTTGTTGACATGTTGATCAATGATAATTGTCACGCCGATCAACGGCGGTGCTGGAACGACTTCGGTATCCCGCCACTATCCCCTTCCCCTCTTTGACTTGTTACGAAGGAGGACGAGTTCTTGTTGGGTGCGTTGCAGCCAGCAGGGACATCCATGTGCCAACGGCGTCCGTGCAGCCCACAATAACGACCAGCGGGAGCTACGTTGTAGCCTACAGCCGCCAGCTACCTCATACGCGGCCGCTGTCGAGCCACCGTCACGATCAGCCCAAGCGCACGGGCGGCCGGCCTAACCCCATGCGTGGCCGCCTCCGCAGATCCTGCTGGTGGAGAACTTCATGACGTACCTGTGGAACCCGCAGACCGACATGATGCGCTGGTTCATGGAGTCCAGGGGCTACCTGGCCATGCGGCTGCAGCACGATTGGCTGTTCGTGCGGCGCGATTGCGAGTACGCCGCCGACGCCGCCGATATCGTGCGCCGCGCGCGCCGTCACATCGCCAAGCTGCCGGACTCCACGGCCACCGACCCCTTTAACGACTGAGCGGGCCGCGGGACAGCGGCAGCGCGGCGCGGCGCGGCCGACAGAGGCTGTCGACACTCAGGGACGAACTGACACGACCTCAGGGAGCTCAGGGACCGGCGGGTGAGAGAGGGACCTCAGGGACCGACGGGTTGAGTGAGGACCTCAGGGACCGGCGGAGTGCGGCAGGGACCTCGGGGACTGGAGTGGGGGAAAGGACATCGAGCAGCGGCGCGGTGCGGCGCCGGAGCGGGCTGTGCGGCGAGCATGCCACGAGCTCGCCAGGCGCTGCTGAATAGTACCCGTGAGCGAGGGCGGCGGCCGCCGCGGTCGAACTTGTTTTCTGGGCTGAGGCGCGGCCCCGATGCCAGCCGTGATGTGCTTCGAGGAGGCTCGCAGACAGTGGATACAGTGCTGCATACCGCGACCGAACAGCCTGTCGGTCTGAGCCTTGACAGCGTATGCAAGCGGCGCATGTACCGTCTTTCCCTTCACTTGTCAAACCCATAATCACGCTGGCTTGCCCATTGCGCCCGCGCTCTTAGTGAAATGCATACAGCTGCCTTGCCAAAATACACGACGCCACCCAGAGTGAATAAGGAATTGCTTCAAATCTACCTGAAAAGACGGAATGAATCGCAGCGCAGGAAACGTGAGAACGACATGAACATCGAAAGCCGAGATGTCAAAATATAAACCATAGTATATTCAGCTGCCGATATCGATCCAACACAGACACCGGCCTAAAGGGATGAGCGCCGGCTTTGGATCGGTCACGACTATGCGGTAGGCAGTCACGTTTTTGTGTTGCTGGTCCGGTTGTGACAACGACTTCCAAGGAGCATAATAAACGACAAAATAATGACAACCCAGGGGGTGAAGCCGCAAGAGCAGCGGCTGCTCACCGCCGCACCAGGGACTCTGTAAGGCCCAGGTGAGATGTGTCAGCGCCTGGATAGCAGCAGCGTCTACGGAGCAAGTGCTAGCGGTGTTGGACCGGCACCCGGCCTGACAGTGGCCACAGTCGGCCGACACGGGCGCCTGTCTGGCTGCAACTTTGGCTATCTCCACGCTGCCAGTGCTCCGCACGAACGCTCTGAGCGCGGCACTGGCTACCTCCGAGTGTGGCATAACACTGGTGGTCTATCTGCCGCAGCTGGACCTCCGCCAATCACGCCGCTTGATCTCTTCATGGAATTTCGATGCTGGTAGGCCGGTTTTGTTACACATGCAATGGGCGAAGATCCATCATTTCACCTCCAGACGAAAACGTATCTCTCGCTCGCTTCTCGCTCTCTCTCTCCTCTCTCTTCTCTCTCTCTCTCTCTCTATCTCTCTCTCTCTCTCCTCTCTCTCTCTCCTCTCTCTCTCTCTCTCTCTCTCTCTGCTCTCTCTCCTCTCTCTCTCTCTCTCTCTCTGCTCTCGCTCTCGCTCTCGCCCCTCTCGCTCTCGCTCTCGCTCTCGCTCTCGCTCTCGCTCTCGCTCTCGCTCTCGCTCTCGCTCTCGCTCAGCTCTCGCTCTCGCTCTCGCTCTCGCTCTCGCTCTCTCAAGACGAATCCTTCAAAGAGAGGAACGAGCTGCGCTCCAAGAACACATCACAAGAACACGTAACTACCAAAGAACACAGCACTACCCAGCCGAGCAGCTCTACCGGGCCGCAGGTGGCGGCGGCCGTGCGCTCGCCGGGTGCTGGTACTCACCCTGTACACCTCCAGGAGGTCGCACACCCTGATGGCGCCCTTCTGCTCGGCTAGCACTATCTGCAGGCTGTGGGTCAGGTTGCGCACCGAGTCCTCATCTGGAACAGGCGCCCGCGTCACAGGACGAACAAGCCCCGGCTGCCGGTGGTGGGCGCCATGACAGGAGTTGTCGCCGGCACAGGCTTCCACGGGCGGTGTCGTAAGCACAGGCTCCCACTGGCTGTGTCGCCGGCACAGGCTCCCACTAGCGGTGTCGCTGGCACAGGCTCCCACTGGCGGTGTCGCCGATACAGGCCTCCACGGGCGGTGTCGTAAGCACAGGCTCCCACTGGCTGTGTCGCCGGCACAGGCTCCCACTGGCGGTGTCGCTGGCACAGGCTCCCACTGGCGGTGTCGCCGGCACAGGCTTCCACGGGCGGTGTCGTAAGCACAGGCTCCCACTGGCTGTGTCGCCGGCACAGGCTCCCACTGGCGGTGTCGCCAGCACAGGCTCCCACTGGCTGTGTCGCTGGCACAGGCTCCCACTAGCGGTGTCGCCAGCGCAGGCTCCCACTGGCTGTGTCGCCGGCACAGGCTCCCACTGGCTGTGTCGCTGGCATAGGCTCTCACTGGCTGTGTCGCCGGCACAGGCTCCCACTGGCGGTGTCGCCAGCACAGGCTCCCACTGGCTGTGTCGCTGGCACAGGCTCCCACTGGCTGTGTCGCCGGCACAGGCTCCCACTGGCGGTGTCGCCAGCACAGGCTCTCACTGGCTGCGTCGCCGGCACAGGCTCCCACGGGCGGTGTCGCCAGCACAGGCTCCCACGGGCGGTGTCGCCAGCACAGGCTTTCACTGGCTGTGTCGCCGGCACAAGCTCCAACTGGCTGTGTCGCGTCCGCTACCCAGTTACTGCGGCCAATCCAACGTCGCTGACCTTGCACATCCGGTGGTATCTATACTCACAGCGCTCCGTTTGCCAACCGTTCTGGTTTATCTACCGCTGTCAAACTGACCTTCACATCGTGAAGAACATAACCCTTGATAGCGTAAATATAGGTCATTCTGCATGGATACAGTTGTCAGCAATTAGTGACAGGGTCAACTTATCAAAAACTAGCCCTGCATATGAATCCGCCCCCCCCCCCCCTTATATGCCGCCCCGCGACTCCCGCGGAGCGGCATATGGGGGGGGGGGGGGAAATTCAAGACCGATGTCGGCTGCGGCTGCCGTTTCGTGGAGGAGAGGCCGTTTTCCCCACCTGTCGAGGGGAAAGAGGGGGGCACCGGGCCGCCTGTCCGCGGGGATGGGGCGGGGGGGGGGGGGGCAGGAAGGGACGAGGGAGGCAGCCTGCTTCATGGCCCCACAGTCGGATCAGCTCGGTTCAGTCGAGCTCACGCCCAGCGTCTGGACGCGGCCTCTACACCCGAACCTGTGCGCCGTCGCGGCCGCCCGCCGCCGGCGTACTCACAGGTGAGGAAGGCGGGTGTCGGCTCGGCGGCCTCCGTCGGCTGGGCCGGCCGCGGGGCTGGCGCCCTGTCGGCGGCGGCCGGCGGTACGGCTGTCCCCGCTGCCGGCGGAGGCGGTCCGCATCAGACGCGCACTCAGCGCCACAGACCCAACCACACGCCACCACCAACAGAGCCGGGCGGGCCACAGCCGAGCCGCAGCCGGACAAACTGCCATCAGACGAACACAGCCAGAGCAGACAGCACAGGCAGGCTGGAATGAGCCCGACACGGCTGGACAGGGCCCGACAGCTCGAGCAGCGCTCGTACAACCGAAAGCAGCGGTGTCCGTCGCCCACTACTTCGGATCGCGAAGTGACACGTCATGCTCTAATGAGCGCGGATGTGACGATCCGCCCCCCTACCTGGGGATGGCACAGGAAACACCTTGTCCCCGGTGGGCGTCTGCTTGAGCCGCACCAGATGCCCCACCGATTCGAGCATTCCTCGCACCGAGTAGAAGCCCATTCCCACGTACGGAATGGCGCATCCGAACATGTCCTTGTGCTTGGCGTTGAATTCGTCTAAATGGATGCCCTGTAAACAAAAACTCCACGGCCTCAGCACACTGACAGTCTTTGCCGACCGCTTGCATATTGCAACGCGAGCATGGGGCGCACAACGCCAGGGACACAGTACCACGCTCGCCAGGCAATGAGGGCAGAGGCAGCAGAGGTGGCAGGGGGCTCTACCTGCGGGTTCTGGGCTACCAGCCGCAGCACGGTATCCCGGGCCTGGGTAGGCAGGCAGGCAGGCGCGCGCGGCCGCGCCACCATCTTGGCGGTGGCGGCGCTTGACTTGGGCTTGCGGCTGCGCTCCACCATCCTGAGCACGTGGCTGGTGCTCTCGTCACAGATGGGGCGCAGGTGGAGTCCACCAGTGGGCAGTCGCTGGCACTGGCAAACATCTGTGGCATCCAGCAGGAACTCCTCCACAGACTGGAAGCCCATCCGCCAGTAGGGGATGGCCGAGTTGGTCAGCTGCCTGCAGGACACATTTGGATAGGATCATGAGCATGCAGGTCATGATGATGAAAACAAACTGATGTGGGAGAGGTGAGCCAGTTCACCTGATGGGAAGTATGCAGAAAAGATGGCAGATTCTGTTTGCATAAGGTGGGCAGATTCATGTTAAGTAAAGCACACAGTGTGGATGGCAGGAACTGTTGGCCTGACAAAAGAGGGAAATTACAGCACAATTAAAAGAATACATTGCTGCTTACCTGTATATTTTGAGAAAGCTCTTCAGAGCCATACCACCTGATTCAGTGATAAGAACAGACCTAACATCCTTCTTTATTGCATCTATTAACTCTTTTTGAGATGATGTCATCTTGAAAATCACATCCCTGCAAAGCAAGAGCAAATGAGAATTAATTAAATGATACTAACACACTCCAACAATGGATCATACCTTCACATATGCTGTGTAGAATGTGTTGTTACATCACATAATTTACACAATATATCCACCATATATCCTACATCCTGTATCTTGAGTGAAGGAAGATCATAACCCAGCTGTAGCCATACTAGCTGTAGTGTTGTTTCCATGGTTTGTTCCCACCCCTCCTCACCAAGACACCCTTTTGGTGACATCACTGTTAGTCATGCATCATTATAACTTGTGATACAAATAGGTGCAATTCCTGGATGGATTGGACATTACCAGAGCTATTTTGAAACTCTGCACTACAAATTATATTGAAATGCATAAAATTAATTTACTTTGAATGCCTTTAAACACTGAGTCCAAGTGGTGTTGCAATGCCTTCATTGCATGTACCTGGTGATTGTTTTCACAGCAAGATGTCTTTAGATGTCTTTGATTTCAAAATGTACACTCAAGGCTGCAGGTGCAAGATGTCAAAGTGCACATCACAGTAAACACCAGAAGCAGATTTCAAAGCCAAACACCAAATAAAATAATAACCCTTTGCAAGATGTACATCAAGTAACTCCCGCAGTTTCGTCATGCTGAACCGTCGTCCCTTGGAAACCCAGTCCACCACCCATGAGATACTCCCTAGGCTACAGGTACTGCAGGATTCCAAATTTCACCCAGTTAGCTGTCAAGGATGTCATTGTAAATTCATGCCACCCAACATCCAGCTTCTTGACTACCTCCATGCATCATAAGTATCTTCGAAGCACACAGAGCACTTACGGTGTCCTTTACCGGTGTTGTTTACCTTCCGGCCGACAATGTTTACGAAGAATGTCGGCTTAGGTCTGTAATGAGGACCGGCTAATCAGCTGACGACACGTCGCTGCCAGTCATGACCTAGCAGCCTTAAATTTTGACGCAAGTGAGTTCACATACAGGCCAACACACCCTGAGTTTTGTGCTTCTATCTCGCAGGGAGTCAAACTGACCCCCACCGCAGCGAATGAAATTCAGCCGTCCACGCGAGTGCGTGTCAAGACCTGTAGACCTCGATTAAACTAAAGCGGCTGAAGACCCTTTAGATCCTGGCCTGGCAAGGGAGGGACTGCAAGGACGACAAAAACTGTGGCCAACCCCATGCTCCGAGGCTACAGCGCCCACCAACATAACAACTTCACCATTTGATGCCGCTTGGTCCATAACCTGTTCTTTCCAGAACATAGCGACCTTGGGGTCAGATCAAATGAAACCAAAAAATGTTCGAAAAACGGGTAAACCCGTTTGCAAACGACCCCCTACCTATGAAATAACCCCGCGCCTATGGGACTGACCGGCACAAAGCCATAATTTCAGCACTGGGGTATACGATGCAATTGGTCGCAGAGGCTCTATGGCGTCGCCTGCCTCTAACCCAAGCAGGAAAGGCGGGCACCGCGGGGAGCCGAACCCCGTACCTCTGGTTTCCCAGACGCTCGAATGGGCACGGAGTGTTTGGGACTACAGCCCTTTCGACCAGCAGTGATCATTCTAGGGCTATCGAAAAATCGATATCGGATAATGTTGGGTCAGAACTATGTAGGCATGGGAGTGGGGGGGGGGGGGGGCAGTCGCCGGGCCTTATCCTGAGCAGGGACTCCCCTGGGGCGGGGGCGTACGATGGGCGCGCGATCGGGGCCCCCTCCACGGGGCCTCCCGGCCCACCCGTGGCAGGCGCACGCAGCATACCCCGGACAGGCAAGCCGTCACGAGGATTTACGATAAAGTGAGAAGGAGGATACGATTGTCTTATGGCACAAATCCTAGCTTTGTCGATGCGCAATATCCCCTAGCTGTAAGGCAATTGCCATGGCAATAGAAACAACAGTGGTCGGTACGTGCCACGACTGCTGACCCTTGCCGGACTATTTTGACGTCAATCGGTAGGGTCGTAATTCATATACAAAATCTGAATACTCCCTGCGTGGCTGAAAGGATACCAGAAATGCCAAAATTTTGCTCAAGCATTTCTTGAAGTTTTATACTCTGCATGATTCTGATCAAGACATCATATATTGGTGATATGGTAGCAATGGGTCGTCCTTATCACTGTTTTGTGGCGGGAGGCACTGTGAAGTCTTCGGGCTGGGAGCGCACTGAAGAGGTTTAGGACGGAATCTGCGTCCGTGCGTTCGGGGCTCTCTGTATTCAAAGTACTTGCTAATTGGGGAAAGTGGGGGAAACTCCACCGAGTGTTAACGCCATGGACGGGGGAGCCGATCGAAAGAGAGCTGTGATGACGGGTATTTCGTACGCCATTGACAAAGAAGCAGCTGGAGACGATCAGGTAGGTGGTTGAACCTTGCGTGGGACAGCAAAAGGTTCCAGGGGTGCCATGTTCCCCTATCAGTTGGGTACAGCATCTCCTGCCTCACAACTTGGAAAATATGGGTCAAATTTTGGTAGATACTAGTGATGAGTTTTAGAGGTAGACTTTGGGTAGTTTGCTCTGATTTGTCCCTCCCTTAACTTCGTGGGTATTTTGCAAAATTAACCACACCACTGGCTGAAAGGTAGGCAGAACACAGGGGTTTTCATTTAAAACACATTGGACACATCTTTTGAAAAGATTGTTTACAGACAACCCTTTAAACATGAACACATGTTTCTAAATTCAGGTATGACCCTTAACTGAATAGCAGGTAGTATCCTGCAAATTGTGTGTGTAGTATCAGGGCATGTTTGTGGAGGTCGAGTTGTCTCCTTCCCAGGTTACAATGATGGTATTGAAGACACCAATCTCAATGTCCTGCAATTTAAACATTTCTAGCCAATTGTGCATGTTTGGTGTATTGTTAGTATTACTGCATTTTAAAATTTACATTTCAAGCATAATGCTTAATTAACATTGCAAGTCTGAGGATATATTCCTCATTACATAATGCTATTTATTTATCCTCTCCTAATCTGCAAACCATATCAAATATGTCAACAAGTTGTTGTGGACAGATATAACCGTGCCTCAAATCACACAAATGTCATCTTACCTGTTTTCTAATTTTATAAAGCACATAATATTCTTGATAGTTCAATGCAATAACATTTCCCTAGTTTCTTGAAAGGCAGCCCCAAAATTGGAAGTTGTGCCTCTATCCCAAGATTCTGTTAAGATCTGTCATGCCTAGTTGACCATGCTGGCTGTTTTTTATAGACTCAAATGCAATTTTTGAATGCCTAGGCACCTTTGTCATGATTCAACTCACACTGGGCCACCTCATGCCAGTCCACAAACTCAGTCTACTGTGCCTGACATCTATATGACGTCATTGAGCTAACCCTGATGGTTTCATGAATTTACAGCCAAAATGTACTCAGATTTTTTCTGATGAGATTATGGTAACAGCATCATTCCTAGAGGCATTGGTTGTTACTCACTGAAAATGTAGGTGACCATGTGCCAAACTCAAATTTACTGTGTACATGGACTGACTTGGCTGTTGTGATGTGGCTGCTATGCATATGCAGCATGACATGTATTTTGCTGCAGCTTGGATGTCAATACGGCATTCTAGACCAGGATTGACACAGTTCAACCAGTCAGTAGCTCAGAGTGTGTCCAACAGGGCAAGTGACAACTGATATTTTGAATATCATACTGCATCAAGTATGGTTTATTCAAGGTCAAGGTTTGAGTCACTTAGCTTGTGAGTAGTTTTATATAAGGATTGAGATGAGCTAGTAGAGCAGTTGTTCAGGCTGTCATCCTTGTCTTGTTGTGGTATACATGCAACATTCCAGCCTGGGAACTCACCAGCCACCATCATGTGCTATGGGATCATCACAATGACTGGAAAATGCTCAGCTTTCAGCCCTGTACACATCATGGCTGAATGCTCAACTTATAACTGCTGGAGTTGCTGGGATTCTGATTCTGACAGCTGGGGAAGTAGAAATGGGAACAGCAAGATCAGACCTGTGCATGTTGTTGAGTCATGAGTCAAGATTCTGGGCAGAGCTTTTTGTGCATCAAATGGATCACAGCAGGCTTTGAAATGAAATCAGGCCTCTTGTTTTATCAGCTAATTACCATTAATTACCAACTCCTTAATTACCCCATTTGTTAAATCACCCACACCACCACCCACTTCTTGTTTTAAACCAGGCATAAGGCCTGGTTTACCAAGGTATCTAAACCAGATGTACCTGATAAGGTTGCTGACCTATGACAGGTCAAAGTCAGGCTGTGGCTGTTGGCAAAGGCAATATGTAGAGAATTGTTCAATCTGGTGTGGCAGGAGGGCATTGGACAAAACCATTCATCTCTGAGATAGTTTCTAACCAAAACAACAATTGTATTTTGGATTATAACAAATTCCAATGGCTGGGGCTCAGGTATAAAGGTCAGACCAAGGTCAGACCAACCCTGCTTTTTTACTTGAAAGCTTGATGTGGGGAGGAAGCTGTTGGTGCTCACTTTGAGTTTTTAAATGACAGGGACTGCAGCAGTCATCTTCCATGAACTATCCCAAGGTCAGAGTAGGTCAGTGGCCCAAGATGACCCAGATCATCATTTTGTTTTGGGAGCATCCTGCCTACCATTATCATTGACACTGATTCAAATGCAAAAATCAAAATATCATAGGATTTTGGGTCACCATCACCATCTATAGGTCAAGCAATGTCACTGACCTTAAATGAGCACCAGTGACATTATGCTTAAACCAGGCATCTTGGCTCTAGGCAGTTGCATGAAGAGGTGTGGATGTGCTTGGTACACCAATCTGGAGTTTGACCCTGTTTAATCTTATTTGACCTGAAGGTTATGACCTAGGAACCTCAATTTTGTACACAAGTTAGTTCATATACAGTCCAACATACCCTGTTAATTTTGTGTTTTTATCTTCAAGTTTATGAGATTTCAGGGGAGTCAGATTATCCCTACCCCCACCTACCACCCAACCAAGCAAAGGATATGTAACCAGCCACCCTGGCGCATGTTAAGGTCATGCAACTGATTATTTCTTTAAATGATGCCACTGGAATCTACCAAATTTTTTCCAGAATTGAGCTACATCTCCTTGGGTCAGAATCTTAGCTGAAAATCATAGGAGGATGCTTGGAGTCAGACTAAGAATCTACTGATGAGTTGTGGTCCCAAGTCAGATTGCCTTCCGCTGAAGCACAATCAAGCATATGTGCACTGTAGTGACACAACATGTTGGGGGTAAACTTATGATGGCTGAAGAAACCTTTATGACTTCATGCTCCCACCTGACCTCTTGCAACATAGAAGCTGACAGACATGAGGAGACTGCCAAGGATTTTGTTGGATTTGTGGTAGTTGCTTGATGTTGCAAATCACTCTGAGACCCAGGTTTTTTGTGCAAAAGGGCAGGAAAAGAACAAACTACATTAAGTTTTAAAAATACCAGTGTTGAGTTGAGATCGATAGGCAGTTTGTATTGTGAACTACCATTCAAGATCCATTTCAACATCTTTGTCCAAATGATCTGCCAGGAAGAGGGCTCCTTCACTGAAATCCATTTATGCTGAGATTCCATCTATTCATCTGTGGTGTAGCATCTGCACATTTGTCTACCGAACATTTATTTCCGAGACGACGTCAGGTATGTGGTGTGGGCTTTCCAGGAGGCGTTCCAGCGCTACCTGCAGAGCGTGCAGAACATCTGCGCGCTGCTGGCCGCCGGTGTCGCGTCCGGCGCCGACGTCGCCCAGATGATCGCCCTGGCCAGGCAGTGTCTGGACCGCGTGCAGCACATGGCAGACGCGCTCGGGGGAAACGCGGCCATCGCCAGAACAGGTGCGCGGGGTGCCGGTGGTGGCGCGCTGTTCGAAATCTGCGATGATTTGCGGTACTTTGGCTATTCAAGTACTCGCCAATACGGAATGATGTCTGGGGAGTCGATTCATTGTGGTCGCGTTTTTTTTGGACGGGCTTGATCAAATAGCGTTTTTTCTGGTGTCTTGCGAGAAAATGCTTTCGGCGACCTTCAGAAATAGATTTCTTCCAATCAGGTTTCTTATTCTGTACAGTTCGCCAAAAGAAATTTGTTAAGCACCCATTTAGTCATAGTAATAGGTTGAGGAAGATAATTTTAAGCCCTTTTTAGGGTTTAGTGCTCACCTCTGCAATCAGATTGCATTATTTCAAATGGCATAGGCAACAAAGCGCATATGCATGTATGTTACAGGGCAAGTTTAGAGTAACCCAATCCTTTCTCCATGCTGGGAATGGTACTTCTTCCCCCCCCCCTTCCCTCCTCATCCCAACATCCAGGCCTCACACGGTCTCATTGTGATGACGCGTGATGTATTCGCACTTCCAGGGGCAGGTTCATGAGCAAAAGGGAGGGAGTTTTGTCGTGCCGTCCGCGTGGGTCAAGCTTAAGAGGTTGTGGAAGTAATGTAATCATGCCAGTTTGGGCTATCACAATGTTCTGGCAGTGAAATGCGTGAAATTTGCCTAGCATGCTGAGATGTCAAAATTGCATATGCAGAGGCAGTTCCAGGGAAGCCGGTGAAGCGAAGATAAAACAAGATTTTGAGACCTTCTCTTGAGCCAGATGGTTAGTTTTTCTCTTGTTCTGCCCGTTGGCATGTGCACCGCCACTGATGCTATTTCGGGGGGGGGGGGGGGGCGGGGCTGAACGTGTATGAAGGAAAGCATTGTCAGACAGCATGGGCTGAAGCAAATGTTTCCATTCTCACTTTTTACGGCGGCTGTGGTTGTTACTATCATCGTTAATTTATTATTGCAACATTATTTTGGAAAAGCGCCGGCAGCGCACCGATTTAACAGCCCGTTGGAAGCCAGGGGGCCCGGTTCTGTTCGCCGTCGTTCCGCTTGAGTGAGGGGCAGGTGACGTCATATAGCCTAAACTGCTGAGTATGGCGTGAAGCCCCAATGACGCATTGGCATGACTTGGAATGTCGAGCGAAACGTAGCCAGGTTGGAATCAGGGGTGTTTCATAGCAAATGCATCTTTTTAATGGTGCGTCATGAGTGCGCATGAAGTCATATGCACGTTAAAGATATATCCGTGGATGACAACGGAAAGTCTTATGCACGTAAAACGTAAATCCGCGGATGGCAATGCTTGAACATTTTGATATGCATGGCTCCAGCCTTTCTCGTTTCCACTGGCCTCGGCTGCAGCTTTCGGGCAGCGCGCCAAAAGTTCCGCGCGCCGTGCAACGGTTTTGCAGCATCTCGCCATGGCGGATGCAGCATGTCATTTGCTGCGCGTGGGTGGCCGTTCATTCGTGTGCAGCATTTGCTGGTCACCGCACGTGGGTGGCCGTTCATCCGTGCGCAGCATTTGCTGGTCACCGCACGTGGGTGGCCGTTCATCCGTGCGCAGCATTTGCTGGTCACCGCACGTGGGTGGCCGTTCATCCGTGCGCAGCATTTGCTGGTCACCGCACGTGGGTGGCCGTTCATCCGTGTGCAGCATCCGCCAGCACGTCATCATTTGCACCTTCAGACGAAGGCCGACAATGGGAGAGAGGCGGGGCAGACGATGAGCTGCGGTGTTTATGATCGAAATGTCCCAGTGTTGGCTTGATTTATATCGTGCTATGGGATGGAATTATGATATTGATGTTTTCCTCTCAAATGTTTGAAAAGTATTCTGTCTTAAGAACACCCCGCGGAGAGGAGGAGGAGACGTTAAAAGGGAGCGTTAAGCAGTCACTTTGGCAGCTGATTTGTGTAAACCTGCACAGCATCTGGCCAGCAGATCTTGTGTGGCTACCGCACTGTCTGTTTTGTCTAGGATTCCTACTGAGGCTGTTGGCAAAACCTATGGACTGATGTGATCGTAACATTTTTCCAGCTTATAAACCATGCTAGGAATCACTGCCGCATTGCTAGCATTGCATTGGTAGGACCGAATAACTTGTGTTTTAAGTTCCCTTTTAAGCACTCCTGAGCGTGCTTCTGACGCTTCTTGTATGTTATAGGATAGTTGCATTTTTGATCGCGTTTTTACTTGAAGCCATTGCCAGGCAAGATTACCGGAGAAGTTCTAGAAGCAGTCAGCTGAAGATGACACTGTACCTCCTTAAACCTCCATTCCTGCACCTGCCAGTGCAAAACGGATGACGTGTGTTGTTTTTTAAGGTGTTTTTTGAATTGTCAAGCTGGTGCGGAATCCACTGCCCTTTGTAACATGTCTATGTCCACGAAACACGCGATATTACAACTTTCTAACCACACTTCATCCCTTCCCCAGTATTGCTTGGGCGATTTCTTGGAATTAACGTATAAGAATAAAGCAACTACGGTTGTCAAGTTAAGCCCCGGAACGACGAAGTCAGCCCAGTAGATCCGTCATCTTAGAAATGTGATCTTGACCCCACTCATGGAATCCCAAGCGGAAATCATCGCATGAAAATACAGTCAAAGGAACAGTTCAACATTTGAAGGCGTTGAAGGGAGTGTTTCACATTTAAGTGTGGTCTTGAACTGAAAGAACCATCTTGAGGACCTTTCGGTGCAGTTCATAGACCTGTCCTTAAGACCGAAGCCCCTCTAGCTTCTCAACGGTACGCCGGCGATTTTTTTTTGGGGGGGAGAGTATTTTAAGGTCACCAAGGCGATCATGATGCCACAATGACGTCACTCAAATTCTGGCATTTGATAAGCCATGCGACGTTCAAGGCTGAGAAAAAGAATATCGCAGACAAGCCGCACATATCTGGCATTCGTGAGCACGATTTCCAGATAAAACGAGTCAGTTGGCTCTCGATCAATGTGGTGCAAGGTGCGGTGGCATAATCAAACGACGTATTGAGGAGCATGTTCACTTAACAGGGGAATCTTGTTGTCTAGAGCAGTCTTTTAAGTGCAGAAACTGCTCTAAATGGCAAAATTTCACTACTTGGTAAATATTCTCTACGATATGTAATCGTTTGGCATCGCAATGGAACGTTTTTATGGGGCCACATGCGTTGCCAGAGTTGTGCGTTAGGTTTGCCGCTGTAGCGGACGCTGCGGCTTACTTGCATTACTTCCATGCGCCGCGAGGTAGCGTTGTTTTATTTAATAAATTAAATGCACTAGCGTTATGTGCGTGTACCTTGCCCCTTTCTAGTGGTTTTCTCGTATATTTTTCCGTGATGGTATGTTCCGTACTTGCGTTTGTATTCTCGGTCACGATGGTATTCGTAAATGATTCGATTCTCCGCCGCATGTCCGTCATATCCAGGAGTGGCCTAATTGCCTGTGTTATTGATCGCAAAATGCGGTCTGCGTTCGAATGGGAAGCGAAAGGTGACTATCTACCAATTGTCTTCTATAAGTGGAACATTTGGTGTTTGATTACCGCAAACACAAATGTTTTATCGAATTTTGTCTTGATCCCGAGTGCCATGCAGCTAATGAGGTGGAATATTTGCGTGATGTGTCTGATGTCATTGGTGTCTGGGTAACTTCAGGAAGGCAGCGCGTCATAGTCTGCACAAATTTGCACGCGTCAAGCGCGAAGCGAGATGGTTTGAAGTCTTGTCGGGAACATGACCCGAACTGCAGGGAATGATCATTAACCCGGTTATCTCAATTCAAAACCCCACACAACTGTGAAAGTTTCGACAAGTGAACACAGAACATGTAAATGCACCCGGTCCCAGCTTGCGGCACAACTGGCACTGATCGGCGCGGGAGCCCCGCCACACAACGCCATGGGCATGACGCCAACCTCCACACAAGTTATGGATACTTGCCCCCCCCCCCCTCCCGTGTCTACCGGTGACTCAAGTAAGTGGTGGACAAACGAACGAGGACTTGGAATCTGCATCATACACGCTCATGGTGTGTGTTTGCGATCGTCATGAAAGCCGAGCACTCTGTCTGCATCGCCGAGTATTCAGAACCCGCCACTGTCCGTGGCGTCTGCGTGTGGCACTGTTCTATCTCCGCCGCGCCTCGGCACGAGTCCGTGCTGGGACGACGGCGCGTGGCGGCCGTCTGTATATCCGGGGCGCGGCACCGAGCGGCCAGCCCGGTCGCCTCCCGCGCCGCGGAGGCCGCCGTGGCCCGCGCGCCGCCGCACCGCCCGGCCTCCCGCTGCCAGACGGCCGGCGCTCAGGGCGACCACGTGACGTGTCGGACGGCAGCTGCGACGGCCCGCTGCCCGCGCGCGCTTCCTGTGGCGATTGCGACCGCAGTGTGGTGATGGTGCTGAAGTGACCGCAGTGTGGTGGTGGTGCTGAAGTGACCGCAGTGTGGGGGTGGTGCCGAAGTGACCTCAGTGTGGTGGTGGTGCTGAAGTGACCGCAGTGTGGTGATGGTGCTGAAGTGGCATCGGTGCGACACGGACGCAATGCCATTCTCGGTGGCGTCATTGCGGCTGGCTCTTTCGGGGAAAGGTGATATGGCATGCACAGTGATATTCATATGAGTGCCCGCCCGTGTTTGCGCTTATTTCTAAAAAGTTGTCGACTAGTCGGCTGGCTGGCTAGCCGCCGACCGAGCGGCAACGCGCAGGGAGCCATTAGCTAACCCGACTAGCCGGCTGAGGGGTTTGATCTGTCACAAAATGCATGCGTACGGTTCGAGCTGGGAATTTTGTAGGCATATAGATACACTCCGATACCCTATAACCACGAGTGCAGATTCCTTCAGGGGTTCAATGGTATCCAGATATTTTAGCTGTCGGGGTTTTTTCGCGACACCAAGGCACGTTAGCGCAATCCTTTAGGTTTTTCAGCGACACATTCACTGTGACGTGATTAAAGCACATTTGCGCAATCCTTTGTACCAGAAGAATATTACTTACTGCAACCGTGTCAAGTTTGAAATTCAATCGGATATAAAGACGGAGAATTAGGAACCATTTGTTGAACTTAAAGAGGTCAAAATGTTATGATTTCTGATGGCAGTTTTCCAGCATTAACTCTTTCCAAAGACTAGTGGGATGCAGGGGTGTTAATTTTCTGAAGTCGGTTGTGAACTTACTTATCTGAACTTACACGGAATTTTTAGCCGTAGATATGTCGGCAACTGGAATAACAGGATGGGTATAGGCTGGTGATGGTTAACAGACGACTGTCTCAAAGAAATAGAGCAACCCGCGCTTTGTTGTGAATTCCTTGTTGCTTAGTCTAATATACTCGCGATTATTTCATGCCATCCGCATACAAATGGTCATGGACTTGTGATACCGTCCCGTGCTATTTCAGAAAAAAATCATTTTATGATATGCCTGCTGTGATTGCGTGAGAACACTTAACAACTAAGCGACGAGCGTTCGGCCCTGCCTCACGATCGCAGCTGGACTCAGCTGATTTGCCAGAGTCAGTGTCTGATCAAGCCCGGGAGATGCGTCTTTGTATGCGGAAACGGACCACCGAAGACCGGCTTTCGCTATCGCGATACGCCATTACGGAACATTCTGGAGACAGCCGATCCCCGGAACGACGGTCCGCGTCCACGGCCGTGTCGAGTGTCTTCCTCCCCCTTCGACCCGGCGGCTGGTGCCGGACCATGCCCGCCAGGCCCGGAAGTGAGGCCCGGCCGGGGCCAGATCCCCGGGACGACGGCCACGTGATCGGGGCGCCGCGCTGTCAGGCCAGCGGCGGAAGGATGAGCGTGGCCACATGGGTCTGGGCGTGTCCTGGACAGCGGACAGTCCGTAAATAGAGTAGTAAGATGTATGCCTTGTGTGGCATTGGAAGAACAGGCTCGCGGCCGATTTTCGGCGGGCTTATTTTGTATAAGCAGAGCCGTCAGCGATAGAGCTGATGCCGCTCTGGTGAATTTGCGGGATCAGATTGGTGCGTGGGGTTAGTTCCGATTCAGGATATGAGCAGCACGGCAAGATTTTGGGCTTCTCCAGTTGCGGTTTGCACAAAATATTCATACATACATACATGCATACAAAAAATATGTATTCGGTATTTGCTATGGATTCTACCTAGATTCAGCGAAAACTCGGCCCATTCCGCTGTCGATTCCAAATCCATTCGCAGTCCTCCACCAATCAGTGGTCGAGCACGATGCTGACCTGGGTGATGTGTAATGCGAGACCGCGTAAACGGCGTCCGCGTGTGACAAAGCGCGTCTTGGATCCAATAACACGTGCCAGACGCAGTCGGACAACCCTCGCGTGTGCGATAGGCGCGGCGATAGCAGACAGAGAGCTGTGGGTTGTAATTATTTGAACAAAGGTGCTGCAAGTTATATCCTTCTTGGACATGTGATGAGGGATATCAATGTAACCTCTGTGCGCGGGGCTGCAAAAAACATTGTTTGCAAACGGACCAACCATGGACCTTGTCAGGGGTAGTAATCTCAATCGAGGAGATCGATAGCTTTGTAGTGATTCATAGCTCGGACAATCGTGTCCAAAACATCGTAAATAATGTAAACAATTGGGCGGGATATTCGATCACCATAAGCAGCACTCAACGCCAGTACATTTCTTATGATTCTCACCAGGTTCCAGCCACAGTACCGCGTTTTCATGATCGGTTTAGAGATGACGATATTGACTGCTTGCCGATCGCTTTCTGGTAAGCGTTTTGAGGACAGACAGATTTGAGATCTGTTGGCAGGTTGTGGCTGGTCCATTCACCTTTACTGTGCCGTTTGTTGCGCGTATTCGTCTGCTCTTGATTGATGGGATCTGACATGAGTCTTAAAAACGCCCCAAATCGGGTGGATACGTGGCTTGAGCCCGAAAGCAGGTGGTAGTCTGCACAGCCTTTTAAGTTCAAGTAAGAAGGGCTTAATGCTAGGTTATCTGTCCCCGGCTTTGCTCGTAATGAGTCATTACCGCCCATGTTTCAACGGTAGTGCGTCACTGGGGTTGGCACTTTGCGGAATTAATGGGGAGTGGCGACGTTTGAGCTCGATAGATAGTGAAACAAACAGTCCTTAGCGTGATGCACTTTCACACTAATCATCGTCTTTGAGGTACTTTAATTTATCGGCCCACCAACACATGGTAGACGTTGTATCGGCAATAGCGTTCAATATTGCGCACAAAACAGTTTCCCTCCAACCTCACGTAAAGGTAACACTGTTGTGAATGAAAACTACACAATGTTCTTGTGGTCAGCGGTCGTGTGCCCCACGTTTACTCTGGGCTTCCAAGGGTTCATTCATGCGTGCAAACTACAGTTGGAAAACGTCTTTCAAATATGTCGAGGCCCATTTATGTAATCGATTCTCTAGGATGTACTTAACAGGTGTGCACTTCTACCAAATTCAAGCTTCTAACAGCTGTTATTGTTAGCGCGGCGCGGTCACGATGGTATTGCGCGCCAGTATTTTTCCACATTGCGTACGTTAGCTCCGATTGTCGATTCGAAGTTTGCATGTGGATAGTATTGGTGCAGCCGGGACAGTTTGGGGTAGGAGCCTATGTACCCAGATGGTGCCCAGGACCAGGCATCGCAGGATTATTAGGGCGGGAGCGAACGGCGTCAGGCCGGTGAATGATAGTTATTGAATGCGTTTTCGTGTCAGTATATGCGCAGTATTATTTGACTCTAGCTGAAGTAGCCGTGGGTATTGTCATAAGGGGATAGGAAGCTTGGCTTTCCATGATTAATGCCGTTTTTAATGCCGAATTCGGTGGTAATTGCTTTTAAATGCTTTTTTCCCCGGGAAATGGCTTCATCCGCACGAAGTAACGTTCCAGATTGTGGGTTAATGTCACGGCGGGATTTCTACAACACCACTTGACGCGTTGCTGTACATCTCCAACACACGCAGCTCAACGCGTCTGGCGCCTAAAAACCAGACCTTTCTGGTTATCGCATTACTGAGATGCACTTTCCTGGGACCGTTGGGTACAGAAATACGTCATTTGCTCGTAAGTTGATGGCATGGTTAGTGGTTTGCTCTTAAATGAATGAAGTTAAGTGACTCGCAATGTAGTATTGCACAGTAGACTTAATGCAGTATTGACCTGCGTTTACAATTATTAAGCGCTTCCGGCGTTCAACGCTATTACCAAGAGAGTGAATTTCATGAACCAGTGGCGTAGCTTTAGCAGTACTTGGATTATTTGCAGCTGAAAAACATGCAAACGGCTTCACTTCATTATTTTTTTTTGGGGGGGGGGTGTGGCACAATTCGTTTAAGCCCATTAGGTAGTGGACAGTCGTTTCGCGGGTCAAAAGGTTCCAACGTTGGTGCGCGCGTAACGTCGACTGATGTAGTCTACATACTAAAACATATAAATTGTTACGACATGAACGGCCACGTATGGCGCGCACGTCTTAAAACTCCCGTTGATGTTGTAATTCTGGGACTTCCATGAGCGTCCGGCAAAGGGCCCCACATGGCAAAGCGTTTGGCGGCCTGCATGACGACCTGCCATGTAGTCCGCCAAACGCTAGCTAATGCCTGCCTGTTCATTAGACCACTGTTCATGAACAGCGGCCGCGCGGCGTCGCCCCAGTGGAACCCAGCCGGGTCTGCCGCCGATTGTTGATGCTTGTGCCGGGGCCCGACGTGCACCGCGCCGTCCTGGAATGTCTGCCGGTTACTGCCCGCTGCCGGCCCAGGGGGGCCCGGCGGCCGAGCAGCCGATGATGGAGCGGTCGGTCCAGATGTCGCTCGACACGGCGGTGGCTGTCGCGCCGCCGCCGAGCGCGGCCTGGTGCGACAGGCGCGACCCCAGCTCATTCGGCTGCTCGCGGCGGTGTTTTGCCGGCAGGAACCACAGCGGGTGATCAGCTCGAGAGCTTCCAGCCCTGAGCGGCGCTATAGATGGCGGTGAGGAGTCTGACCCGAGAGGTCCTGACCCGCCGTGGCCTGGCCGGACCTGACGACCTAATCTGTCTCCAGGCACAACAGCTGACGCTAGGGTGGCGTTTCCGGTAGCTGGGACGGTTTCACGCAGCCTGATCTGCCGTGACTTGGCCACGCGCCGAGCCGCAGCGGGGCCCGGCTGGACAGACGTCAAGGGCGCTGGGACCTGACCGGGCCGGACCTCTCCTCACCGGGTCTGGCCTCGCCCGCAGCGCCGCTGGAGGAGGAGGAGGCGCTGCAGGGGCGAGAGCAGCGGCTGCCTGGCCCGCTCGGCAACGGCGGACTCGACGCCGAGTCAGCCTGGAGCACGTACCGGGCCGCCTCGCTCTGCGAGCCCTCGGCGCCGGCGCTGTGCAGCGACACCGAGTCGGACTCGGTCGAGGACAACTGTTCGGCGGCGCCGGGCCTCTACGGCGAAGCGGTCGACTCGGACGAGTGCCACTCGATCGAGGACAACGCGCAGGTGCTCGCGTCCGGCGCCGAGGCGGGGCTGGATGCTCCTTCCCAGGTGATGCTCGTCCCGAATGTGTGCGCAACGAGCCATCTTCAGTAGCTTAGCTAATAGCTTAGCTAAAAGCGTGACAATGTCGCAGCGTTGGGCCTTTGTCTAGGCTCGGGGCGGTCGCACGCTGCGGATTGATGGTGCAGCGGTGGCGCGGCCCGTGGTATGTGCTCAGCTCGGTGGCACCCGCCTGGCGTCATTGTGTGTGATGTGTTAGCGCAGTCCGCTCGTCCCAACCTGCGTGGCCTGGCGTCCGTTTGGATTTGGCAACCGATGGGGCCGTCGCTCGATGTGCCGGGTTCCGTACACTTTGCAAGTGAAGCGCGCGCGCTTGCCATCCAAGGCCAGCGACTCGGTTGCCATGGCGATGACTTGTGGCACCGCGACTCGGTAGATGCGGGCAAGGGAAGGATTCAGGCATGTGAGCGATTTGGACGCATCACGGGAAGCAAAACTCTGTGGTTTATAGCTGATGAAATGTCTGCTCTAGCCTGAAGCGACACTGAGATGTGCCAGGTGTCCTCAGCTCTCATTTCCGTGGTGCCCGTCCTTCCTACCAGGGTGGAAGGCAGGCGACGCTAATGGCCTCAGCAACTGAGTGCGCCGTAAGGCCCCAATAACACACACTTAGCTTTCATTTAAGTCTTCGCATGTTTTTGCGTACCATGTAAGCACTCTCCTTCCTCAGTAAAGTCTTAAGAATGGCACTCATGTCAATGACTTTTCATGACATGTCAATGGCAGTCAATGACATTTCATGTTATCGAGGGTTTTTGCTGGCGAAGACGGCGCCAACGAATCCACTGGTGGATTGGCGTCCCCCAGACGTTTGCAGGGGCGAATCCCAGCCTTCCCAGTGAGCACTCGATTGACGATAAGATGCGTCCTTTTGCCCGGTGACGCACAACAAACAGACAAATGAACAGAGCCCGTCGGGGGTTCGCTGAACATGTCCGGTCTGTGGTGCCGGCCGGCCGGGGCTCTGTTTGGCCTCGCGCGCCGCCGTTCCTGGTTCCGCCTGCCGGCCCGGCCGCCGCGTGACGCGGCGGGGCTGGCGGCTGTGTGACGCGACCGTATCGACCGGTCTCTCGGCCGCGCCGCACAGGTGTCCGTCTCGGGCCGGACGTCAGTCTGGTGTCTGTGCGTGGCCCCGTCGGCCGCCTTCTCCACCCGCTCTACCCGCTCCGCCCGCTCCGCCCGCTCCGCCCGCGCGCCTCCCGCCGGAGAGCCGAGCTCTGACCACGCACGGACCGGCGTCGACGCCGAGCGCTGCGCCGCCGGGCCGCGACCGGACGCGGAGCGAGGGGTGTGCGCGCCCTGCGCCGTCGGCAGCGACCCACCGCAGTACCCGAGTCGCCAGCAGGCCCCCATCTCGCGCAGGCGGCGGGTGGCGGACCCGCAGGTGCCGTCCTCTCCGTATGCCCCCCCCCCCCCCGGACCGCGCACGTGCTGACGACCGTCACCTCGTCCGGCAGCGGGACCCGTCTTCGGCGGAGAACGGCGAGCTCGACGGCGGCTACTTCGCAGCAGATATCGTACATCAGCGCGTACCCATCACGAGCCCAGTCGGTAAGCGCGCCCGGACACCAACACCATGGTGCTTATTAACAGGCCACTTGATGGGTCGTGGGCAACCCGCCAGCTCTGGGTGCCCTCAGCTCGGTCTGTCAGTGTGACGAAAACGGGAGAAATGGAGAGGGCTGGCGACTGGCACGGGGGTTACTTGGAAGGGGCGAAGTTTTGGGCAGACAGCGAATCTCATGTTAAAACAACAACAAAAATGTTAAAACAAGAAGTGTATTTTATCGACAACACTGGAAGAGAATTTACAGACTAAATCTCTTTTTGGAAATGTGATGGGGTAAGTTGTTTTTTTGACTGCTTCTCCTGCACCGCGTTTTCGCGTCCCCCGCGCGACACTGTCGCAGCAGTGTTGGGCCAGAGCGGGAGCACCGGCGGCCGCCTGCTACATGACCCCATTCCCCAACCCAGTCTGCTAGCACACCTCGTGTGTATCCTTTTGAAGGGCTGTATTAAGCCCCCCGTGAGCGTCGCGCCGGGGCCGCAGCGCGGTCCGCGCGGCGGCGACCCCGACTTCGGGTCGGCGTTCGGCGGCCGGCGTGCCCGCAACACCTGGGATCGATACGGTCGTCTCGCTGAGTCACACCGGTGCGTGTCGGCGCGTGCTCCGCCGTCCCGCGGCTGTCGGAGAGCGGGTCAAAAACATCGGATGCTGTCCACCGGCGCGGTTTGGAGCGCGGCGCCAGCTGGGAGAGCCGAGGACGGCCGGTCTGTGTCTGAGCTGCAGCCGGCCGCCGGCGGGCCGTGTTCACCTGTACGGCAGCCTGGCCGTCACAGGGTCGCTCAGGACGCGATGTACCCCGTGGCTGCCGGCGGACACCAGCTGGGAGCGGCGACTTGGCGTGCCCGCTGACTGCACGCGTGCATCATGGCTGTCCCGTGTCGTGCCATGCCGTTCGACCCCGATGTCCATTACGTCACACCGTCAGCAGCTCGTGAGATCGGCAGCAATACAGACGAGTTCGGGCGGCTGATGGGACCGGCCGCGGCCCGTCTCCGAGCCCCAGTGACGCGCTCCGCTGGCCGCCAGACGAGCTGGACCCGGCCGAGGAGCAGTCGCCGCTGGAGGCGGCCCGCCGCGAGAATGAGCGCCTGCTGGCCACCTATCCGGCCCGCATACAGCGGAGTCCGCTGCACGTGCAGCACAACCTCAGGTGAGCGCGCGGCGGGGCGTGGCCTCTGGGCACTAGCCCGAGGCGAGACGGCGTGTTTGGAGTCGCTGCGCGTGGCTTACGATTCGCTGGGTAGGAAATTCACCTCAGTGTGACAGTCTTTCTTGTGGGTGCCGGTGGTGTAGTGGTTAACGCGTTTACGTTAAGCGCTGCGCGTCCTGGAAACCAGAGGTACAGGGTTCGATTCCTCGCGGTGCCCGCCCTTCCTGCCAGGGTGAGAGGCAGGCGACGCCATATAGCCCCAGCAGCTGAGTGCGTCTTAAAGCCCCAATGGCGACGACGACGACGACAGGTGTTTCTCACCTCACACATCGGGTCACTACACGGCCCTCGTAATGACGTCAGGCGGGTCAGGTTCGCGCCCCCTGCCTGCGCTTACAGCACAGGCCGAGTCCGAGCGTCTCTAATGACGCATACTGACGCGCGTGACGCCAGTGACTGTGCCCCGGAGCCGATCCGTGACTGCCGCCGCCCGCCGGCAGGCTGGAGCTGCAGCGAAGGCTGACCGAGAACCGTCAGATTGCTGTCATGAAGCAACAAGCCTGGCTCAAGAGGCGGGACGAGGCCCGGCAGCACCACGTGCAGATCGCCAAACGGTGAGGCCCGCCGGCTGACTGGAGGCGTGTGGCGCAGAGTCGCGGGGCGCGGCGCTCAGTCACGTGGCGGGCGCCCCGGCGCGCGTCACGGCACGTGCGGCGCCGAGGGCGTGGCTGCTGGTCCGGTCCTTGTCGGTGGCGCGCATGTTTTGGCATCGTGGTGTCAGGAGGTGCCGGTACTGCGAGCGCGTCGCTGCGGTCGATAGCTGGTATCTGTGTACTCTGCCCGCTCCCCCCCCCCCCCCCCATCCTCCCGTCCACCCGCTCTCAGCATGTCGGCCGAGCACGAAACTGTGACTCAGCCGCGTAGTCAGTTTCAAGTACGGCGCAGCTGCCATGGGAGTTGTGGCGACGTGTTATCTCTGGACAAGGCTGTGAAGAGATCGGTCTAGAAGTCTGTGAAGAGACCAGCCCAGAGAGATGCCCCAGAGAGTTGGGTGTTGCACTTCTGGAGGGCTCCAGTGGTGTGTTTCGGGCATCCATTTGGACCGGGCACTTCTCCCAATATGATTGTTGATCGACGCCACTTCAAATCTCCGTCTCCTCCTCCGGCAGCGTGTTCAGCGTGGCGGAGGGCAGCGTGGCCACGCCGGAGGACCTGCAGAAGCAGACGGCGTTCGCGGACATCCTGCAGTTTGAGCAGACGCGCGCCTGGACCAAGCAGCTGCACCACAGCCTGGACGAGGCACCGGACGACCCGCGGGCCGTCGAAAACGCCCTGCTGCACATGTTCCTCGAGAAGTCGCACCCGCTCTCCAAGCTGCGCCAGCGGCTGCAGTACTCGCTCTTCTGCAAGATCAACCCGCTGGTGGAGCAGCACGCCCACCTGCTGGAGACGGTGCAGGTGCCCCTGCGGGGCGCGGCGGCCGGCCGGCGCGCCGATCCGGACTCGCGCCAGCAGGCGGACGCGGCGCGGCAGGTCCGGGAGACTCCCGGGCCGGGCAAGGAGGCCGCCGGCGACGGTGACGCCGCGCGACGCGTGCCGAAAGGTCACCCGGAGGAGGCGCCGGAGCGGGCGAGCCGTGCTAGCGAACTCCCTGGAGGCGGGGAGGAGGCGGCGTCGGGACGGACCGAGGCCGACACGCTGCTCTGGCCGTCGCTGCCCGCACTAGACGACAGCGACGAGTGTCCGCAGCAAACCGAGGCCTTTCGTCGACACCTGTGGAACGTCGTGTCCGGTAGGTGCCGCCGTGCTGGGCCTGGGACGCAGCGGCTGGCCGGGGCCGGGTGGGTGGATAGTCCGGCGGCGCGTGTCGACAGGTGGTGGCTGCCACTTGCGTAAGTGATTGTGTGGTAACATGCCCAGTAGCCACGTGCAATGTTGCGACTGGCCTGCCGTGGCGTGGCATTCGTGCCGGCCCCAGTGGTGCGGGATACTCGCGCTCAGTGTGTGACGAGGAAGTGTGGCCTCCGACGCGGCTTCGCTGGAGTCTGAGGCGCGGCGTGTGCGGTCCGCGGGCGCCGAGTGAGTGCTGACGCCCGGCCCCGTCCGTTCCGGCAGAGACGCAGGAGGGTGTGCGGCTGCTGGTGGCGCTGGCGGCTGCTGTGCACCCGGCGCTGGCGCCGCCGCTCAGCCGGCCGGTCGTGCAGCGGCTGCTGTTCACGCCGCTCTGGCCGCACCTGCTCGTGCTGTTGCGGCTGGCCCACCTGCCGCAGGAGCGGCGGCTGGCGGCGGCGCTGGCGCGGCTGCGCGCCGCCGGTGAACGGCCGCCGGACGCCGACAGCCGCCGCCTGCTGCGCCGCATGCTGCTGGCCTCCAGCCCGGCCGAAAAGTGCCGGCTGCTGGTGGAGCTGGTGCAGGTGCTGTGCAGCACGCCCGACGGGCCGGGTGGCGCCGACCTGCTGCTGCCGCGGCTGACGGCGCTGCTGGTGCACTCTGGTGCGCCGCAGATGCTCTCCGAGATGCACTTCATCTCCGAGTTCACGGCCGACGGCGAGCTGCAGGGCGACCAGAGCTACTGCCTGACCTCGCTGCAAACGGTGCTGCTGTACCTGTCCGAGCAGTAGTGGCCGCCCGGTTAAGCGCGGAGTGGCCAGCCCGCCCCGGGGGAGCGCGAGTGGCGGACCGTGCCGGATCTCCCCACCAGCGCGCTGCTCTGACGGGCTCACCGGGAGCCCTTGGGGATCTACTGAGAGCTGCACCCATCGCTGTGCGCCTGATTCAGTGCTGCAGTCGTGTTTTTGACGACTTTTGCGCGGCCACCTCACTCGTCGCGGGTTACGTCATGGACGTAGCTGTGTGCAACATCGTGCTTTTATGCTGGGCTTTCACGCGATTTGCAGTTGTGCGTAAGCTGCATTATCACTGAAGACGGTTTTCGCACGTTGAATATTCTCTACAATATATGAAGCCGCAGCTGACTGGATTGTGGACCGGCGAAGCCATCAGCCCCCCAAATGGCAGACCTCGGTTCAGCGCAAACATCAGTTCTCGTCCGGAGAGGCCGCGTCAGTTACGTCACCTCTCACGACTCCTGCACCGCGTCCGCTATGTATTGCATTTAGGTTATAAAATGACAGTCTGTCATCTCAGTCGATTGCGAGATACCTGACACGTGACTCCGCGAGCGGCTCGGTGCCGGCGCGGGCCGGCCGAGTTGCGGGCGGCCGACCGGCGGACGCCGCTCCCGCGCGGGCCGGCTACGACGAAGGCACACACCACACACGCCACTCACCACACGCTACACACGGAGTATGCAAACCGGCGGACGGTGGCGCCGTCGCCGTCGGGGGGGGGGGGGGAGGCCGGCGGGGCCCCGAGTGACCTGCGGCCAAAGCCGGCCCCGCCGGTGGCTACCAGCCCCGCCTCGCGCTCCAGCCTCTCCGCTCACTCGACGCGCACCTTGAACACTGGCGAGATCTTCTGCGCCATGGCGTACAGCTGGTGGAAGTTCTGCACGGCCAGGTAGACGAGGCCGAGGTAGGCAGCGATGGCGGCCGTGGCGGCCAGGTCGAACACGGCCGGCTTCACCTGGTAGGCGGTCACCTGCCCGCGCGTGGCGTCGTACAGCACCCAGTCGGGCTGGCGACGGTCGGCGCTCAGCGACGACACGCGCACGTCGTGCAGGTCCCTGTAGCGGCGCCCCCAGCCACCCGGTTAGAGCGACGGCGAGCGCAGGGGGCATGTGACGTACGCGGCAGGACCGGGCGGAACGTCACACTATCAACATAGGCTGACCTGACCGGTGGTATCCTTGACACGGAAAGAGGTGCCGACTTAAAAATTCACAAAGAACAACGCGGGAATAAAAGTGCGCAAACTGGGACCGGTCGTAGAAAACAAAGAACATAGCTCGATTGCGCTTCTGGACAGCCTCGACGCCGAGACTCCGTGTGCCGGAGGATCAGGTCGGATCAGGCGATCAGTTGATCAGACGAGCGTCACTGCCGATCGTCTGTGGCAGCGACCGGGAGCGGGGTCACGGCTGTGACCGGGAGCGGGGTCATGGCTGTGACCGGGAGCGGGGTCACGGCTGTGTCCGGGCGCGGGATCACGGATGTTACCGGGCGCGGGGTCACGGTTGTGACCGGGCGCGGGGTCACGGCTGTGACCGGGCGGGGTCATGGTTGTGACCGGGCGGGGTCACGGTTGTGACCGGGCGCGGGGTTACGGCTGTGACCGGGCGGGGCCACGGTTGTGACCGGGCGCGGGGTCACGGTTGTGACCGGGAGCGGGGTCACGGCTGTGACCGGGAGCGGGGTCACGGCTGTGTCCGGGCGCGGGATCACGGATGTTACCGGGCGCGGGGTCACGGTTGTGACCGGGCGCGGGGTCACGGCTGTGACCGGGCGGGGTCATGGTTGTGACCGGGCGGGGTCACGGTTGTGACCGGGAGCGGGGTCACGGCTGTGTCCGGGCGCGGGATCACGGATGTTACCGGGCGCGGGGTCACGGTTGTGACCGGGCGCGGGGTCACGGCTGTGACCGGGCGGGGTCCATGGTTGTGGACCGGGCGGGGTCACGGTTGTGACCGGGCGCGGGGTTACGGCTGTGACCGGGCGGGGCCACGGTTGTGACCGGGCGCGGGGTCACGGTTGTGACCGGGAGCGGGGTCACGGCTGTGACCGGGAGCGGGAGTGAGGTTCACCTCTGTAGGGCGGCCTTGAGACTGGCCACCACGTGGTGGGAGGCGTCGGTGAGCAGCTGGGCCGGCCGCGGTACCGACGTCAGGTAGTCAAGCCAGCCGCGCACCGCCTCTTCCGAGACGGCCTGCAACAGAAAACGAGGGAGGGTTCCTCAGCGCCCCCCTGGCCAGCACGCGCTGCCCACACCGGGTCCCTGCTGCGGCCCGACATCGGCTCTGTATTTCCCAACAGTTTGTTAAATTGATATTCTAAATCTCGGTAGGGGAGAATTGACAACGTTTGTCATCCCACATGCTGTCTGTGTCAATACCAAATGACAGTGGGCGTATCACTCCAAAAGAAAATAATTCAAATAACACGTGCAGCAGCACTGCTTCGGTACATGTAGGGTCCGACATTGAGTCATATACTGCAATTCATATTTCGATTCGAACGTACCACTGTCGGGTGGAGAAAATATGACACCCGTAGACTGTTGCACACTGCACCGAAAACGAGCATCCAAATATCCGACCTCAGACAAGCGACCAACCAGTACTCTTTCCAGCCATCACGTTCACAAGCCCTCGCGGACACCGCATTAGCCACGTGGGTGATGGCAAGACCGCCAGCACACATCCGAGCTGACGACAACTCAAACTGTTGACCACCGAGCGCGGTCCCGCGAGGTTCGCCGCGCGTGCTCACCATCTCGTCAGTGAAGAGGAGCGGCGGCGCGGCGGCGTGCGGCGGCGCGCGCAGGTCGAACATGACGCGCGCCAGCGCCTCAGCCACCACGCGCGTGTTGCGCACCAGCCGCGCCTCGTCCAGCGCCGGCCGCGTGTCGAGCAGCGAGCGCAGCGACGGGTCCCAGGCGGCCTGGCGGCGCCGGCGCCGTCAGCACACGGCGGCGGGGGTGGCGGCGTCACGCCACAATCCGGCCACAGCTGGCTCTGATCGCTCCCAGGGCCGGGGCGGGACTGCCCTCGCGCGGGCGCCGGCCCCACACTGGGGCCGACTCACGGATAACGCGCACTCTGCACAGTTTCCTACGCTAGCGTAATTCCAGGGCTCCCGAACAGGCTACAGCACCACCACAAAAATGGGCAGCTGGAATGACTGTTGAGCATCACATTCACAACATTGGTCTTTATTAAAGCGATGGTCAATTGTTATGCCTGAGCCAACGCACGCCTGAGCCGCCTCATCTACTCCTAGCCAATCACTTTTGTTCCCTTCCGTGCCTGCCACGCGACCTGACCGGCGCCGCCCGGCGGTCGACCCACCTGGTAGTGCGAGAGTGTGAAGGCCGGCAGTCGGCGCATGCTGAACTGCTCGTGCTCCCAGGCGAGCGTGCGGTCGCCCAGGTTGATCTTCTTGTGCACCATGCTGACGTTCAGGCCGGGCGCAACGTCAGCGGCGGCCGAGCGCAGCGCCTGCGGGCGGCGGGGTCGGCGTCACGCGCCGAGCAGACGGCCGCTGTGGGCGCCGGCTGCCCGGCCAGCGCCGAGCTCGGCGGCCGCGGCGTCAAGGACGGCTCACGCTCACACGACTGTCGCAGCGGCCGGCGGAGGGCGCGGCGGGACTGAGCCGCGGCCGCCGCTCAGCCGCTGAGGCAAGTCAGCTACCCTCTGACCAATCGATCCGGTCAGTCGCGTCACGAGTCCAGTGACGCCTCTCCGCAGACAATACTCAGGAGCGGGCGGGGCAGCTCAGGAGCGGGCGGGACAGCTCAGGAGCAGACCAGCTCAGGAGCGGGCGGGGCAGCTCAGGAGCGGAACAACAGCACGGGCGACGGAGCGGCCGCGCTGCGAGCACACCGGCGACGCGAGCCGTACCTGGAAGAATTTGTCGCCCGAGCTGTCCGGCTTCGGCGGCTTCGACACGTGCAGGCTGAGCGAGTCGCCTTGCGCCAGGCTGTCCAGGCACAGCACGAACTGCACGCCCTGCCGAACGGACCGTACCGAGTCATCACATCACCCAGCGTGAGCCGTGCAAAGTGTGCACGAGCCAGGTCCGGCGGAGTGGAGCGTGCGACAACGGGCGACGTTTCCCGAGCAACGGAAGGGTTCATAGCGCCGCCACACGGCGTTTCACACGTTTGCGGGCCGGTCCTCATGGGCCGACCGCAACATCCGCTCGCGCCACGTGCCGAGCGCTCTTCCGCACCGCAAAACCACGGCCGTTCGCCATCCGCTCCGGGGAGCAAGGGCAGCCTGTATCAGAGAGCAGACGGACTGGCCAGGGCGCCAGAGTCCGCGTCACGACAGCGGAACGGGGAGAGCGCGTGAGTACCCGGGCGTCCATCCCGCCTCCTGCCCCGGCCCGGCAGCGGCACGGGTCGGCCCAGCAGGCGTCCCCGCCCCCACCTGCGAGGCGGCCGTCTCCAGGCTGTCGCCGTGCTCGTCCAGCCAGTGCCGGCTGCCGGCGTAGTTCAGCTTGCCGGCCGCCGTCAGCAGCAGCACCAGGTTGAGCCGTGGGTGCGTGCTGCGGCTGCGGTACAGCTTGCTGAGCAGACGCGACAGCTCCAGCAGCATCGTCACGCCCGAGCCGTTCGAGTCGGCGCCCATCGAAAGCTCCTGGGGTAAGGTAGGCGCAGCATGACGCAGCGCGCGCGTTTGGCATGCCACCGACAGGCCGCGACAGTGTTGGCAGCGTCTGATGCACTGCGTGCAGACAGGCACGAGCGACACAAACACACATTCCTAATTCTGTGCACCTAGACTCGTCCTTTCTGAAGCGTACGCCACAGTTGTTAGCCCGAAGCCGACCACCTCGTGCCTGCCCGCCCCGCGCCCTTCGCGTCCCCGCGTGCCGCGCAGCCCGGGACGTCACGCAGCCTTGGGCCGCGACCCGCTTGTCGACAGCAGCGCCGCCGCCACTGACCGGCGCGGCGGCCATGGCGTCGTAGTGGGCCACCAGCAGCACGGTGGGCAGCTGCTCCTCCACGCCGATGCCGTGCAGCCGGCCCTCGACGTTGTGCTGCTGGGCGGCGGCCAGCGGGGCGCTCTGGGGCCCGGCCGCCTCCAGCTGGAAGCCCGTGGACAGGACGGAGGCCAGCAGCGCTGCGGCGGAGGGCGGCACGTCGACCTGGGTCACGCTGGGTCACGTCGCATGCCAGGGCTGCGCGCAGGCTCCACAGGGCGCCATCCGGGTAGTGTCGCCCGCACAACATGTGGAGAGCGGCGAGGCTGGTCGTGGTGCGGCTGCGGTCGGCACATCTGATCCCACCCCCATCCCCGCCCCTCCGTTCCACCACACGGCCACGCGGCACCGCATCCAAGTGCTGATACCGGTAAGCGACGTACCGTAACCCCGTGGGCGTCAAGAGCAGTGGCTGCCGTGTCGTCTGTTCCAGTCTGGTCTAGCGCCTGCACCAGACAGCGGAAACCCTACCTCCAGTGGCTGCATCATACTCTCAGCATTCGCCCACGACAGCAGGAATACCGGCCTTGAGGCCTTGATTCTCTGTAAGGTATCCAACAGCGGGGCACCGCACTCGAGACTCCGAGCCTCCGTAAGGTACCCGACAGCCGAGTACGGTGTCTCACACGTCATGCGACAGGACACCACTCACCCGGCGTCTGTGCGGACCAGCGGGCCGCTGGCATACCTTCGGTGGCCGAGCGGGAGGCGGCGGAAGCGCTGCCGTGCTCGATGGACGCGTACATCTCGGCCGCTTCTGGCGTCTCCACGGCGAAGAAGATGGGCATGCCGAAGGACTCGGACATCAGGTACTGCTCCACCGACTGCAGAGTCTGCGACATCGTGATCCCCGGGCACGCCGGTCAGGAGAAGAAGACGTATCGGCTCACACAGCTCAGCAACTCGCGATATTGTTTCAGGAAGTGTTCCACGATTATATGGGGTTTTGAACTAAAAAAGCCATCTTGAAGGCCTTTCAGTGTTGTTTACAATCTTACCCTTGTTAAGACTTAAGCCCCTTAAGAGATACACGTCCAAGAAAACGGGAGCAGGCACATCAGAGAGTATTTCAAGGTCACCTTGGCCTTCGTGGCATCATAATGATGTCATTCAAATTCTGCCATTCCATAAGCCATCGGCGATCAAGGCCAAGAAGAACATAATTGTCAAGGCGTTCATATCTGGCGTCGTGAGTGCGATTTTCTGATACAACAGCCGTCAATTGGCCCTCTATCAATGCTCCGCAAGGTACAATGACGTTATCAAACTATGACGCGTTGCGCAACATATTCACTCAACAGAAAATTTTCCTGTCTGAAGCAGTCACTTCCGCTTTAAAAAAATACCCACAGGTTTAAGTGAGCTTGTTTCATCATACCTGATGCTTGCTTCAATATCTTTAAATGTGAAGCATGCCCTTTGACAGAAACTCAGCTGAGTCGTTGCGGCATGACCAGCACCCCGAGCCCCATCTTCCGCCAGCCGTCATGAAGTGAACGTATCACACACTGTGTTGCATAATGGCCCACCACAAAGCCTATACACGTGCCTTCCGGACGTTCATTCAGCCTGGTGCAGGTAGTTCAAATATCTATCACAAGCATTATCACATACACAAAATTATAACAGTCCCTGTATGTGTGCAGACTCCAAGCAAAATAGGTAAAAGCACCTGACAGCATGGTTCGACCCTAAACCATGACTGACTGATTCACTGTGAGCTGAACCACTTTCCTGTCACATGTAGCGCGTGGGAAAACCCTTAGCGGCCAAAGCGTCTTGTCATGTCATTGGGGCTTCACGACACACGCAGCTACTGAGGCTACATGGCGCCGCCTGCCTCTCATCCTGGCAGAAAGGTCGGGCACCGCGGGAAATCGAACCCCGCACCTCTAGTTTCCCAGATGCGCAGTGGTTAACGCTGATGTGTTAACGCTGATGCGTTAACCACTACACTACCGGCATCCTCTATGTGCCCTCTGTGAATATTTAGCACGGAATGAGAAACACCACGAACAGCAAGCAAGACCACATGCTAATATGTAATACCTGGTATATATATATATATATATATATATATATATATATATATATATAATATGTATATATATACCAGACATGCCAGATTTGATAGAGTGATAGATGAGCACACCACAGCTCCCTGTCACATGCTCCCCACCTCACGGTGCTCCTTGGTTATCTGATGGAGTGCTTCTGGCATCAGTATCAGCAGTCCACCCGGGCCCTTCGCCAGGATGTTCTGCACGGACTCTAGCGTCAGCTTTCCAAGTCGTACTATAAGACACTGACGCGACGGCGTAGACGAGAGCTGAGTGGCTGCCTCCAGACTCAGCATGGATGAACGGCTTCCTGTAACATGAAACAGAGATGTCTTTGAAGAGATCAGGCTTGTTAAAAAAGTTTTGAACTACATTTTTTTTACCTATGGCTGAGCAGATGATTTTGATCATGACAAAGTAGTTTGTCAGCCACAACAAAGTGCTAATATCAGAAATATTGTGCCTTCTGAGCTTTGCCTTCCACTGCACATTGCGGATTTAAATGTTGTAATGAAATCATGTGGTACTCACTTCCTGCTGGGAAGTGAGTACCACATGATCAAAGGAATATAGTACCAAAATATCAAAGGAAAAAACAAAGCCTACAGTCTACAGAGAATGCTCTTAGAAAAAAGAAAGGCAAATAGTCAGTCAGAACATGGTGCAGCCTTCCAGGTATTTCATAAAAGGATGCCATTTTGGTAGCCCTAATCCATTTCAGAGGCCAAAGCTATAAGTAAGCCTCATTGCGTGCTCACACAATATAGGACCATATGCCACAGATGGTGCCAATCATTGTTTCTCACATGCCAGTCAGGTAAGGCCAGCAAGAGGCTCTTTTGGGTACAGGACAAGAAAATAATCATATTTAAGTTTTCTATATATTTCATAACCATATTCATTTCACTCTCTTGAACTTCATCTTCATCATATTTTCCTGAAGTCATTTCTGCACATGGCTGTTATCATTACTAGAAAGACCAAGAGTTAAGAGAATCTTGTCCAGTCTATCAGCAAACTCTCAACTTAAGCAAAATGGCTGAACAATATCATCAAAATTTAACTATATCTAACCACAGATACATGGTTCAAGCAGCTTTTCGCAAGCAGCATTTTGAGAGCTGCACTGCATGCTTTCCAGATGTTTCGTTTATATAAATGTGCTCAATTTATCAGAGCATTTCTGCAACATGGCCACAAACAAATCCATGTGAACCATGACTCATATGAGAAGGAAATTTATCATACCTGAATTAATTTCCTTAAGTTCTAAGACCTTTGGAAAAGATAGTTTGAAATGCATACTTCTATTCAGCACAGCACATAGAAAGAAACACATCAATATGTTCCAGGACAATTCTGAGCCCATGTGGTGCCTCCACTGTGGTGCCAGTTCACTCACTGTGTCTGCTATATTTCATACAATGATATAACCATCCTGAATAAGACACCACCAGGGTAACTATGTGCACTGCATAGGCTACAAAACATTAAGGGCAAGATGTTAAGAAAGTTAAATGCCATCTTGCAAGTCAAATAACTCACAAATAGGTGGTTAAGTAACATTGAAACAATTTCCTTTTTTGAAAACATGGAGTATTGTTAGAATGAGGGTAGTCCTCATTCACCACATACAATTACTAAAACTGCTAGCTATCAGCCAGCTTTAAAAAATCCATGTGAAATGTCATTTGCAAATGCAATACCTCCCAACCTCAGTACTATTTTTAGAAGAGAATGCCACATTTAGATACTAGTCTGCAAACTATGGAAATATGCCAAGACGATGTGTGGGCACACAAAATCCTGTCCTACATATAACAGCAACTTACACCATTAAGCACACACTTGATTAACCTTAGCCCAAACATCATGATAAGCCATCAGATTTGGTTATTTTCTGCAATCTCACCATGTTTGTATTGTTAACACATTATGATATGCTCAATAGTCCAATTCAATAATTTCTGCCCCAATACTTTTATACTTGCACACAACTTGCAAATGCACCCCTCTCTGGCCAAATGAGATCCTAACAAGCTCTGCCATAGTTTGCAGACTGTTTTATGTGATAACAACACAATGAATATCACACACATCAACTGAAATGCCCATCATCATAAATCACTTTTCATGGCAATTATCACAAAACTGGACCTCAACCACATCATAGTAACATGCCATCTATTTAGGCATTTATTGATTGCAGTTTTGCACATCCTCAGTAACACAATGAATCAGCATCTACTATAATTCTGATCGCATAGCCCGCTTCCATTCTGGTTGCCCCATGCAGCACGAACAGTCTTTTAGACAAGAGTGTATGTTAGCATGCTGACTGGAAAAAATTACAGTTGGCTTTATTTGTGCACCAATACTGCCTAGCCATAAAAGGATGTCTCTGTGATAGAAATTATTTCACAACTGATGACAGAATTTCCCTAACATAAAACTCACCGAATGAAGAACCTGACAGATCGAATTGCTGAAGCCTGAAGACCGGTATTTCGTGTGCGCCACGAACGGGCGACGTCACTAGGAGCAGGATAGGAACAAATGCAAAGAGTAACCAGTGGAATCTAAATGCTTCCAAGACATCATGAAGCTCCATTTCCACGATATCACCGAGTGCTGTGAATTATTGCTAAGTAGTGGGGTGGCTCAATGGGATACGTCCCTTCACCCCACCACAGCAATCACAACGTTGCCTGCTGAGTGATCGCTGTTTCGACGCGGCGAGGAAATAGTCACTTGCGATTCGCAAGTGCCGCAATTTGAGCTGCAAAATTTTCCCTACCATTCTCTGCTGTATCATGAGCTTAGTGCATATAAACAACACATTTAAATTATTGATCCCGATTCAACGAGAATTAAAAGACAAAAAATATTAAAGTTATCAAAATCTGTCGAATAACATCAGCGCGGCATGTGCTGTAAGAGCCGTGGTACAAACTTCTTTACAGTCCATAGCACCCAAATTAATCTGGTAGCTTTTCCACGAGAGGCAAAAGAAGCTGCTACAGAGAGAAGGGAATGCGTTGCAATATCGTGTGATTAGAGGTTTCTTTTGTGTGAGCAGCGCTTTGTGTAAAATAGTCGGCATAGGGGTTATCGGGTTTCTTTTTTCAAAGCGTCCCCTTATAAGATAGGGAAGACTGATTGAAGTCCTCGTGAAAGGTGAGAGAATAAAATGATTGTACCCCTGTTATGTGAAAGTCGATTTGTAGAACATCTTACTCTGCGGCGCATTGGTAGCGTCATGGGGGAATTACCTTGTATTTATGATTGCCTTTTTGCTGCTGTGTAGGCATAAATGGCATCTCTGAAATATTTGATAGAACTTCTCATGCTGTTGATGGTGCCATGATTTCTGAAGCACTTACACGGGTTGTTTCTCTTTTCTGCCTGTGTGCTTTGTTGCTGGGCTCCCTTTAGAGTGCAGCACATTGCATTTTCCAAGTTCTTTATGTGTTGGGTATAGGTATACATTGGTACCTAATGTTAAAAAGAGCATTGTACATCATTTGTTGGGTTTAATGTGGAACATATTGTAGATAATTATAAAACAGGTAGATTCATGCTCCTACCTTACAATTTTAATAATAAGGATAGCAAGGTCCTGATTGTGGCACACACTGCCACTTTGACCCCTCCCCCCCTCCCCCAGTGCTGTTTCTGTGGTACCATTACATGGTCACAATATTATGGCTCATCAAGAACCATAAACATGCATGGGGCCAAGGTTACAGTAACAATGCAATGAAATACATTACTGATGTGTAGGTATGTTTATAAAACAGCTGAGAAAAGTTCAGAACATAGCCTAAACTAGCCCAACCTAACCTAACCTGATCTAACCTAACCCAACCCAACCTAACCTAACCTAACCTGACCTAACCTAGCCTAACCTAACCTAACCTAACCTAACCTAACCTAACCTAACCTAACCTAACCTAACCTAACCTAACCTAACCTAACCTAACCTTCCCACCCTATCCCCTTCAACCCAGTGTCCCATTGGTGCCCATGTTCCATGCCATATACATGTAATGCATTAGCAATTTTTGTTTAGCCACCCAGTAATGTTGTGATCATGTGTAGCAATGGTGCCAGGGTCGCAGTTGCTGCATGTTTGCAGCTCTCTGATGTTTGCTATTGTAGTTGTTTCAGTTCCAAGCTAAGAATTTAGATAACCTGTTTAATTATTAATTACCATATGTTTTGCCTTAAAAAACAGTTGATGTACAATGCTCTTTTTTAACATTATGTAGCAGTGTTTACCATGGCCATGTATGGTACTTTAATGATGCTCTTAAAAAGGTCCAAAAAGTCTTACTAAGGAGAGTTTCCTATAGCATAGAAAGTTCTGACTAAGGCATGCAACTGATCAGCTATATAAGTCCAAAATTCCTGAACATGCTTGGTCTTGTGTTTTTCTACATCACACCACAAAGTTGTGCTTTAACACACTCATTACAAAAGTACCTTTGAATGGTACTGAGCTGTCCTTTGATGTATGTATTGGACAAGGTATAACTTAACTATGACACTGTAAATAAGAAGAAAATCAGTGAAAATGTACCAAGTAGGCAAAAAGAAATATGATATGCTCGAGTATGTACTGATTTTATCAGTGTTATTTGAGTAGGCATGATCTTATTTTTATGATGATAAAATGCACATTGGCTTGGAGGTACTTTCTCCTGGAACTATTGGTTGTATGATCCTAGGCTGTGCCATGCACACCAGGGGTGTAGTTAACAACTCAGTCAGGGGGGCTTCATCCCCACCCAGGTTGGGCTGCAGCCCCCTCCCCCTCCCTCCCCCAATAATTGGTCATTCTCTCTCTTGCTGTATATAGGAAGGATGACCTAAGTTGATAGGTTATTACCAAGCTGAGTTTTGTTATGTTGGCTCAAAATATCCCAGTGTCACCAACTTCTTCTTCACTTCACTCTTCTTCAACTTCACTCTGAGTCATATGTCTGTCCAACTGTGCCTTGAATATGCTTTTATGGCAGAGGGCATCTTGGTAGGTTCAGTACTTCAATAATTTATGGCTTCTTCCTGGGCATATCTGCACCTGTGCAAGTCTGCCAAGCAGGTATCTGATAAGACCGCAAGGATGTATTCCTAGGATGTGACCGTGTTTTTGTTCTTACAAGCATTTTCATTGGAGGCACTGGCATGCACCCCTTTTTGGAGTTGTGTGTGTTCATGATGGTTAGAGCATCTATTATACTGTCCTGAGTCATGTTGATGATGTCTTATGTCTGCAAAGATGGTCCTGGCTCTTTGTTCCTTTGCTCCTGTCCAGGGTGGACAGTGCCTATCCTACAGTGCAGCCTCCAGAGCCCCTTTGTTTGGTTTTGGTCAGGATGAGCAGTATCTGTAATCTTAATTCTGCCTCAGCCCTGCTCTTCCCCCTCCCCCCCCCCTCCCCCAGTGGTCTGCCACTGGCCAGATGTGGGTGTCAGTAACATAGCCTCAGCATCAGCCTCCTGTAATATGATCCCTGTCTCAGCCCCCCCCCCCCCCCCCCCCCCCCAGGGATCTGTCACGGGCAGGATGAGGGTGTCTGCAGTGCAGCCTCAGCCTCCTGTAATACTATCCCTGTCTCCATCCCCCAGGGATCTGTCACTATCAGGGATAAAGGTGCCTGTAATGTAGCTTCAGCATCCTGTAATATGATCCCTGTCTCATCCCTCCCCCAAGTTATCTGTCACTGCCAGCATCAGGGTGCCTGTAATGTAGCCTCAGCCTCCTGTAATACCATCCCTGTCTGAGTCCCCCAGGGAGCTGTCACTATCAGGGATAAGGGTGCCTGTAATGTAGCCTCAGCCTCCATAATATGATCACTGTGTCGGTCCCCCCAGGGATCTGTCGCTGGCAGGATAAGGGTGCCTGTAATGTAGCCTCGGCCTCCATAATATGATCGCTGTGTCAGTCCCCCGAGGGATCTGTCGCTGGCAGGATAAGGGTGCCTGTAATGTAGCCTCAGCCTCCAGAATACGATCGCTGTCTCAGTCCCCCAGGGATCTGTCACTGACAGGATAAGGGTGGCTGTGACACGGCCTCTTCCTCCGAGATTGCCTCGGCGACGGCCGGTGTGGGTGACGCGTCTGCTGGCCGCCAGATATGATCCCGATGTCTCGTCACCTGGGCCAAGGCAGTCAGCAGACGCGGCAGACGGAGCTGGACGAGATATGGGGCGACCTGCTGCGCGGCATCGAGCAGGTGTACAGTGGCCAGTCGATGGGCCGCGAGCGCTACCTCCAGCTCTACACCCTCGTCTACAACTACTGCACCAGCGTGCAGCAGCAGACGCAGCCGTCCAGTTCGCGCGCCTCGTCGGCCAAGTCCAAGAAGAGCAGCACGTGTCACAGTGGCGCGCAGATTGTCGGCCATGAACTCTACAAGCGACTCAGGGAGTTCTTCAAGGGGTACCTGATGAGGCTACTCAAGGTGAGCCTTCGGTGCGTTGTGTGGGCGTTCGCGCTGGATCCCGGTGCCCAACGAGTGCTTGCCGCCGCCCGGCTCGCTCCCCTCGGGCTGCACGCCGGGAGCTGGCGGCGGCCGGCCGTGATGGTGGGCTCCTGATCTCGCCAGAAGGGGCGTCCCGAGCCGATCCTGTCCCGCGTGAGGGGAGTGCAGGGTCGCCCGTGCTGACGCCGCCCCGTCCGCGGCCCGCGTCCGCAGGGCGGCAAGGAGCTGATGGATGAGCCGGTGCTGCAGTTCTACACAAAGAACTGGAGCGAGTACCAGTTCAGCTCCAACGTGCTGAACGGCGTGTGCGCCTACATCAACCGGCACTGGGTGCGGCGCGAGCTGGAGGAGGGCCGCAAGGACATCTACGAGGTGTATCAGCTGGCGCTAGACACGTGGCGCGAGCATCTCTTCAAGCCGCTACACAAACAGGTGGGTCGGCGAACCACCAGCAGGCACGTCGAACGTAGCCCTGGTGCGCGTGATTGGCAGCCACGTGCAGCCGGCCGCTGGTGGGGGCAGCCGGGCTCGCGGGCTGCTGTGCCGACGGTGGAGTTCTTTGTGATCGGTGGCTCTTTGTCGCGGTGCCAAGGCGCTTGGCAGGATGCGTTGCGCGGGCGGGTAGTGCGCCGCGCCGAGGAGAGGGGGGCTCTTGGAACGGCAGGCCGCGCTTTTTGTCCGGAAGCTATTTTTGTCCGACTGCCCGCAACCGCCGACGGAGTCTGACCGCTGCTGCAATGGATTCAGAATTTCCGTTAACCATTGGGAGCCCATTTTGTTCTGACTGGCATTTGTTTTAACGTATATCATGTGTGGTACTGTAAACCTTTTAAACGTCATTTCGTCCTTAATGGCTTATGTGATAATGCACATCGTGTGTTTTTCAGTGATGGTGCTTCAGAATGTATTGAGGCGTCACACATTCACGACACACCTTACCACCTTGCACCAAATCCCGCAGTGGGTCCCTTCTGTGCCTTCGGCAGCCCGGTGTCACAATGGGCACGCGCTGTGGCCCGCTGCGTGTCGCGTCAGTGTCTCTGACACACTAGTGACGCTCGCTCGGCCGCGGCCGTTTTCAGGTGACGAACGCCGTGTTGAAGCTCATCGAACGGGAGAGGAACGGAGAGACCATAAACACGCGGCTAGTTAGCGGCGTCATCAACAGCTACGTTGAGCTCGGTAAGAGCTCCGGGCGCTGCCTCGCGCCTCGTACCGGTCGGCAATCGGGACACGCATCGGTGCGCTGGGCCAAATTGCTACAAGCCAAGTGTCTCGGCACCTGCCTGCGTGTTGTAAATTACGTTGGAGCTCGCCGTGTTGGCGATGTTTCGGCGCTGCGCTGCGGGCGGTTCGCACACCATTCATATCAGCTCTGACGCGGGGTCACGCAGCGACTGACTTCGCCGTGCGTCGACTGTGCGCTGGCGTGCTGCGCATGAGACTCGGCTCAGGTCGGGTCGGGTCTGGGCGGGTCATAGAGTGCCGCGGCTGGATGACCGGCACCGGCCCGTCGCAGGTCTCAAGGACGAGGAGCCAGGCCCCAAGGGCATCAACCTGTCTGTGTACCGGGAGTCGTTCGAGAAGGTGTTCCTCGAGGACACGGAGCGCTACTACACCCGCGAGAGCACAGAGTTCATCAGCCAGAACCCCATCACCGAGTACCTGCGCAAGGTGAGTGGACCCGGGCGCCGGCAGCGTCCGACGGCGGCGGCCAGCGGCTGCTGTTCCGTGCCGCTAAACGACGCCAAATGGCCGGGACGCTTCATGATGCTTTTTGTGTGTTTGACGGCGCATGCTCAATTTAGCAAGCGACGTTTGAAATTTGAATGGCTCGCTTGATCGCCGGGTTGTGTGTGCATCCACTCTAACATCCAGCTCCGTTAATCTGCCACGCCAGACGCGTGTACGCTCAGCGTTCCATGAGGTAGCTGCTCGAGCTGTCCTTTTGTTGACATCTCCTGACCTCCCGCCAGCGTGGGGCTGCCTGACGCCCCCGCTACGTGGTGTCGTGACATCGTCTTTACACAGTGACCCCCTACGTCATCATCGGCACCCACGTCACTTCTCCTGGCATGCTGCTCATGACCTCCGTTGACGGGGAGCTACGGCTCTGCCCGGCCGGTGTCACGATCCTGCATCACGCGGTGTACCTGAGGTCCGGCCGCTGGTGCGGCCCCTACCTCGCCTCCCCATGGCCCCGGTCTCCCCTGATGCTTCCCGTCTCAGCGGTGCCCCCCATCGGTGCCTTTGTTCCCATGGTCCCAGCAGTGCCTCGCCGTGGCTCGAGTGGTGCTTCCCGTGGCTCCAGCAGTATCTCACCGTGGCTCCAGCGACGCCTCCCCTAATGCTCCCCGTCCCAGCGGTGCCTCCCAGCAGTGGCTGCCTGTGGTCCCAGCGGTGCCCGCCCCCCCCCCCCCCCGTAATGCTCCCCCGTCCCAGCGGCGCCTCCCAGCAGTGCCTCCCCGTGGTGTTTGCGCTGTCTGGCCGAGCTCGGCCGCTGACGCGCCGCGCCGGCCGGCCCGGCAGGCGGAGCTCCGGCTGCAGGAGGAGCAGCGCCGCGTCCAGCTCTACCTGCACGAGAGCACGCACGACAAGCTGGCCTCCAGCTGCGAGCGCGTGCTCATCCAGCGCCGGCTCGAGACGCTGCACGCCGAGTTCCAGAACCTGCTCAACGACGACAAAAACGACGACCTGGAGCGCATGTTCAACCTGGTGTCGCGGTGAGTAGTGTCCTGTGTTTTCGCTGGCTTTTAGCGTCATCTTGTTCTGTCACCCATACTTTCTGAGGATTAAGGTCGTGTGGCGTGTCCACCGAGACTTCTTTATATCACGCGACGTATAAAAAATCCGCTGGTCACCAGCACTGAAGATCCATTCCCGCAGAATCGCTGGTGGCGGGCACGACGAAGGGCGATGTTGTGCGGCGTGTGCTGGCGTTGGCCGCGTCTGCGTCTGACTGTGCGACCCCTGGTCCCCTTCCCAGGATACCGGACGGCCTGAGTGAGCTGAGGACCATACTGGAGAACCACATCGTCAACCAGGGCATCCAGGCCATCGAGAAGATCGGCGACGACGCCTCGAACGTGAGCCGCTCGTCCTCGTGTGCCGGACACTACTGCCCAGTCATGCCGCTGGCGGCTCTGGTTCCCCACAGCCTACTTTGGACATGATAGGAAAACGCTCCTAACACTGCCTCATCTTGAAAATGTCAGTTGTGTTCGCTTGTGACAGAAAGTAACCGTACATAGGAGTGAAAGTGTCGCCACGCGCTGCATTTCACTGTAAAATAATGACCTCACGTCAAAAATGCTCAGGCTGCGCATAGTTATGGGCCGAAATGTTCCTGGCGCACGTGTGATATCGCTCGGTTAGGAAGACGGTGACGCTACTTTGCGCTCATCTAGTTCGGTTGCCGTGATCACCGTTTTTGAGATGAACAGCCTTGCCTGGAGCGTCCTGTCGCTGTTTGAATGGGGTGTCAAGCTGGAATGGGGAGGGATGTCTGTTTCGCTTGCCGATATGGTCGGTTGCCGCAGCCTTCGTCCTTGTTCTGGGCAGGACCCCAAGGAGTACGTGCAGACGATATTGAACGTGCAGCGCAAGTACAATGAAATGGTGCAGGGCGCCTTCAAAAACGACGCGGGCTTCATCGCGGCGCTGGACAAGGCGTGCGGCAAGTTCATCAACAACAACCCCGTCACAAAGGACGCCAAGTCGTCGAAGAGCCCCGAGCTGTTAGCCAGGTGCGCGGTCGGCGATGCTCGGCCGCGGGTCGGCCGGCCGGGCGGACCGAGCGGACCGGGCGGCGCCGGCAGGTCTCTCTGGCAGGGGTGGGGCGCGCGGCCTGACCACTCAGAGGTCGTCCGCAGTAGAGATCCGACTGGAACGGCGTAATTGAGTAACGGCTGGCTAAACGGCTAAAATGAAAATGGCTGAAATGGCTAAAATGAAAAACGGCTGCAGTTCCGCAGAGCAGTTCAGTGGTGTGTCATGGTTCTGGAACGGCGGGTGCGCACTTCGTGTTGCAGGTACTGTTGTGTGTCGTGGTTCTGGAACGGCAGGCGCGCACGTTGTGTTTGTGTTGCAGGTACTGTGATCTGCTGCTGCGGAAGAGCAGCAAAAACCCGGAGGAGACAGAGCTCGAGGACATACTCAACCAAGTGGTGAGTCGGGAGCGGGGGCCATGGGTGGTGAGTCTGGAGCGGGGGCCGTCGGGGGTGAGTCGGGAGCGGGGGCCGTCGGTGGTGAGTCGGGAGCGGGGGCCGTCGGGGTGCGTCGGGAGCGGGGGGCCGTCGGTGGTGAGTCTGGAGCGGGGGCCGTCGGTGGTGAGTCTGGAGCGGGGGCCGTCGGGGGGTGAGTCTTCTGGAGCGGGGGCCGTCGGTGGTGAGTCTGAAGCGGGGGTCGTCGGGGGTGAGTCTTTTGGAGCGGGGGCCGTCGGTGGTGAGTCTGGAGCGGGGGTCGTCGGGGGTGAGTCTTTTGGAGCGGGGGGCCGTCGGTGGTGAGTCGGGAGCGGGGGCCATCAGTGGTGAGTCGGGAGCGGGGGGCCATCGGTGGTAGGTCGGGAGCGGGGGCCGTCGGGGGTGCGTCGGGAGCGGGGGCCGTCGGGGGTGCGTCGGGAGCGGGGGCCGTCGGGGTGCGTCGGGAGCGGGGGCCGTCGGGGGTGCGTCGGGAGCGGGGGCCGTCGGGGGTGAGTCTGGAGCGGGGGCCGTCGGTGGTGAGTCTGGAGCGGGGGCCGTCGGGGGTGAGTCTTCTGGAGCGGGGGCCGTCGGTGGTGAGTCTGAAGCGGGGGTCGTCGGGGGTGAGTCTTTTGGAGCGGGGGTCGTCGGTGGTGAGTCTGGAGCGGGGGTCGTCGGGGGTGAGTCTTTTGGAGCGGGGGCCGTCGGTGGTGAGTCGGGAGCGGGGGCCATCAGTGGTGAGTCGGGAGCGGGGGCCATCAACAATGAGTCGGGAGCGGGGGGGAGGGGAGGGGCTATGGGGTAGAGGCCGTAGGCAGTGACCCCAAAGCCGGGGTGTTATAGCATGAAAAATATCGACATCCCTGCCACCCAAGTGGCCGAATATTGGAACACTGTGACTCCGACCCTTGTCTCCAAAGGCTCCCGTCTGCTGATGTGCATGCGGACGTGACCTTGGAGCTGGGGGCAGGTTTTTCCCAGCGCGCGCCGGCAACAGGGCGTAACCACACAAAGGCGTTGATCGTCATCAGAAACCGCTGTTTGATATGTGTTGCGTATGGTGAACACCTTATGATGTCATTATTCCCTTTGCAGATGTTGAAATGGAATTTCTGAGTGCCCGCGACTTTGGTTGATTCATGATTGTCGTAGTTGGACAGAATCATGTAGCTCTTCTACTGAGGCGTTTTGCTGTCATCTACTGACACCGCAATACGTTTGAGAGTTAACCCCAACTTAAAGAACTCGCTTGTGGCGTCGAGCTCACCAGATAAGCTGACTCGGAAGAACACAAAACCGTCATCATTGAGTCACTTCCGCCGACGTGTTCACCAGTTCCTTGTGCATTCGTTCCGTTCGTACCCTACATCGTGCACACCGCCCTTGCAGATGATCGTCTTCAAGTATATTGAGGACAAGGATGTCTTTCAAACCTTCTACAGCAAGATGCTGGCTAAGCGTCTGGTGCAGCAAATGTCGGCCAGTGACGACGCCGAGGCCTCGATGATATCCAAGCTAAAGCAGGCCTGCGGCTACGAGTACACGTGCAAGCTGCAGCGCATGTTCCAAGTGAGTGTCCGCCGGTGGGCAGAGCTGGCGGTCTTGTGGGTGGCGAGGCTGTCTTGACGACGGTGGGCGCGTCGCCGCTGTCGCGCGCTTCCGGGCCTGCTGGACGGGCCGCGCGGCTCCGATCTCACCGCCGGCGGCCGTGCCGCCCGCAGGACGTGGGCATATCGAAGGGCCTGAACGACGACTTCCGGCGGCGTCACAGCAGCGCGGCCGACAGCAGCCAGGGCCTGGACCTGGACTTCAGCATCCAGGTGTGCTCGTCCGGCTCCTGGCCCTTCACGCAGTCGGCCACGTTCCTGCTCCCGCAGCAGGTCAGTATGCTCGGCCGGCCGGTGTCGCTCCGGTCCGGGCTGTCCTCCTCCGAGTGTTGGCGGAGATACCACCCGTCAGCGTGGTTTTTACAGTTCGAAAATTCAGTTTAGTTAAGTTCACAGCTCAGATTGTTGGCAGGAAGTGTTGCGCACAGTTTGGTCGCTGTAGAAATTCGCTGAATCTCTTTGTGATGGGTCGAAAAAGTGCGTAAAAGGGACATGGTACGAGGCTGATTGTTCCGTTAGCCACTATTTTTGCCTTGGTGTGCCCTCGAGTGCAATGCCATCAGCGCCATCTTGCAG